>NW_025335268.1:136313285-136541766 GCF_004798865.1 Varanus komodoensis
GCAATGTTGGCACAGTGGTGGGGCATTCATCTGATAATTGGGGGCCGCCACCAAGATCGCCCCTTCTTTCTTGCCCCCCTTGGAGGAAGCACCAGAAAGAAGGCTTGCATGATGTACACAGTATACATGTAGGCTCATTACTTTGTGCAATAAGTCCTTTACTAACTGACTTCAGAAGGGCACAAAGCTAGAATTCAGCTGCCTTAGAAGTGGGATTGGTGAAATCATCATCCATTACTCCTTTAATTCAAACATTGCTCAGATGAGAAGCATCAGAAATTTAACTATTTGCACATGTTTGTATTTTGCAAGATACATTGGTAACCTAGTCTGTTACCTATCACTTTCTACAATATTTGATTTCATCTTTTATCACAAACTTGTACATTTCAAATTGAGTGTCTGGAGTTGGTTTTGTGCTTCATTCATTTTGACAGGACATTTAATTCCTTATTTTAAGCTGTGGCACAGCAAATGCCCCAGCAACATATCACTGACAGGCAGATGTCAACCAGTAATTGCAATTATCCTTTTTTATATGTAAATGATATATTTGACTCTGCAGGATAAACATTATAAGAATTGGCATAGTGGCTTAGGAGTACGCACAGGCCTATTGACTGAAGTGTTTATTGCGTTAAACATTCAAAATGAAAGAATGCTAAAAGAGCAGTGCTGTGTTATCTGAAAAGCACTCTTGCTATTACTGATGTAGAAATGATTTGTGCATTTGTCAATTTCTGCATTGCTTGATATTTGAAAATGTGGACAGCGTCCCTGAGAATATTCACTAGTTAAAGTGAATAAAACATAATTTTCAGGGTCTAAGTTCAAGGTCCTTGTTTTGTATGAGGAGGACAAAAATGTGTGAGCCTTTTCTCTTTCACATACATGGTACATGGGGAAGAAGTTCACAGGTTGTCTATGATTTGGAACAAGCCAAAGTTTTTCATTATAGCCAAATTCAGGACACTGTGGTTTGTTTGTTTCTTTGTTTGTTTCAAATCACTATTAGTTCACAACAATAAAACTTGCATCTGTTCATTGCAAGTTGAACAGACGCAAGTTTTATCTTATCAAAATGTAAATCACAATTTAGAGTTATGTTTGAATGGGAACTGAACTTCAGCTAACAATAAACATTCCTGAATTTTCTCTTTCACTTCAGATTAAGACCTCTGGAATATCGATAAAAAATCCTGTTTTATAATTTTCATTATGAAAAACATTGTCCAAGGAATGGAGTACCTCCCTTGACTTTTCCCAAATTAAATGAGAATTGTATATAACAAATGTTTTAAGATGCTTCTTAAGTGACAGTCTTCAGCTTATTTACAAAGTAGTAAATCTCACAGGACTCAGTGGGCTATGTAAGATGGGGCTGAAAACTGGTAAAGTGCTTAGAATTTGAAAGCAGCAATCCAGTGGTCCCTAGCCGGTGACCAAGAGGTCATCAGATTCTCTAATCCAAGGTCAGAGATAGCGCTCCAAACCTAGAGGAAGGAACAGCTTACAGCTGGTATGGAAAGAACTGTGCAAGCTAGTCTCTGAGGGTAGAAACCCAACTAAGAAGGGAAGAAAGGGGCATTTCAACGGGTAGAGAAGGAAGGAAATGGGAACAGCCATCATACAAGGCCTCTCCAGCATCCTTTCATCCCCTACAACATGCCTGAGCTAGATGGACAAAAAAAAAAAAAAAAAAAAAAGACCAATGGCAGTTTCTCCCCTGGGTGGGGGGGTGTTTAAGATGGTCCACCTCCAGAAGTTAATGAAGCTGGATAGTGCCCAGAGGACTCTGGGGGAGGTTCCAGCTGATATTCTGGCATTCCTTATAGAATCCTGGTCAAGCTGTGGAACACAGAGATGACCCAGGTGGTTGACACAAGTGCTCCTAAGCACCCTCTATGTTGTAATGCTGATATGGCTCTGTCATTTATGCTGGAGTTGAGAGCAATGCACCAAAACAGGAGATGGTTTGAGTGCAGAGAGAGAAAAACTCATAGTGGTTTCAACTGAATCCCAGTTATAAGTCTACAGTCAGGCATATTTAGAAGCCGTGAGGGCAGCAAAGAAACAACTCACTGCTTCTGTTCAATCTTCTATTTGTCACCCAGTGGAGCTTTTTATGGCCATCTGGGACATATTACATACTGACTCCAGGAACATCCTAAACACGATAGGCAAGTAAGGGGAGAGATGATAGAGATGCTTAAAATTCTGCATGGTGTGGAGGAGATACTGTTTTCTCTCTCCCATGATACTAGAACCCAGGGTTATCCATGAAGCTGACTGGAGGAGGCTTATGAAAGATAAAAGGAAGTACTTCATACAATGTATAGTTAAACTGCAGGATTCATTGCCATGACAAAAGCTGAAGGCCATTATTCTGGATGGCTTTCAAAGGGGATCAGAAAAAATCATGGAGGAGAAGACTACCAATGGCTTCTTACCTTCCTGGCTATCTGCTACCTCCTTTACTATAAGTGGCATGCCTACATACACCAGTTGCTGAGTAGCTTGGCAGGCTTCTCTTGTACCCATCTTATCTTGAGGGGTTCTGTGTACAGATGGTTTGCCACCAAGTGCAAGCAGTGGTGGACTGAATGGCTTTTTCTCATGCTCTTAGAAAAAAAGAGGCCTGCTGTAATATATTTTCTGGGCAGTTTCAGTTCAAAATCTTTTGCATCTGCCAGAACTTAGACTCCAGAGTTATAGTAGTTAAATCAGATAATGTACACAGAGCAGTCTTCTCCAGTTTTATTGGATACATTTTAATTGGTACAGATTGAGGATGTTGACGTGACTGGACAGATTTGTGTGACCACTTCTGTACCAGATGCTTGTCCATCATGGTTTATAAAAGCCAGGAAGGAGGAAACAACCAGTTGGATTGGTGGGTGAACAATGCCTCTTCACAAGAAAGAGTGGTCCTGTGCTCCTTAATAGCAAGGAGTAACATGCTATCACTCCTGAATAAATTGTCCCTTGGTCAGGAATATCTTAACAATTTAAGGCTGGTAGCAAATGTTCCTTTTACACACTGCCTGGTGCCAACCTCCCCATGTTTTGGCATCAGGTTATTATGGCCCTTTACAACAAGGTCTTTAAAGACCTTGGTCTCCTTCTGTATACTCCTGCCCATCCCCTAAGATCCTTGTCCAAAGTTCTCCTTCAGGAGCCCTCTTTGAAGGAATTCAGAAGAATGGCTACCCGGAGGAGGGCCTTTTTTGTGGTAGTACCTCCGCTCTAGAACATGCTCCCCAGAGAGGTGCGCCTGGTGTCAGGCTTTATTCATTTCATCACCAGGCCAAAAACATTTTTACTTCCCCTGTATTTTAAGGGTTGTTTTTCTTAATGTGTTATTTATTAGATATTTATATTCTATTTTTGTGTTCTGCCATTGTACTGTATTGTACTGCTGTCCTGAGACTTTTGTATAGGATGAGAAAGAAATGCCCCAATAAATAAGTAAATAATATACATCAGGGGTCTCAAACTCAACTTACCTGGGGGCTGCTGGAAGTAGAGTCTGGGTGAGGCTGGGCTGCATCAGGTGGTGGTGGTGGGCCACTCATCCCGCATCGCTCCCGGAGGCCGGCCCGGGCACCGCCGGCACTTTGAAGGCCGCAGGACCCCTCCCCTGTGCCCCGCTCGTCCCGACGCGCAGCTTAGAGGGAACATTGTGCCCAGGGTAACGACTCACGCAGGTGCATGTGAGAAAAACGCATGGGCCGCACTATCACTAAACTTTGATATCAAGTGGGGGCCACAAAATATCATCCCATGGGCCGCAATTGGGCCGTGGGCCGCAAGTTTGAGACCACTGATATACATGGATATTCTAGGGTTTGAGAGTATTATCCACCCCAGGAGTTTCTAGGTCTATTCATCATTATATGTTGTTATAGATATTTTAATATATTTATACATTTTTGTATTTTGGAATGGTTATTGGGCACTATAAAAATTAAATGAATAAATTGTAAAATTTTTGAAGGACAAGATGCAAACATTTGGCTTGCTATGCTGTGGTGTAACAGCATAAATGGCCATTTATTATTTGGGTGGCTCATGTTGAAAGTCCAGCCATGCTTGCTTCTTTGCATTTTTCTGATAGGGCAGGATTACATGACCATGCAGGGAAATTAGTAATGGACTTCATCACAGAAAGCAACTCAAGAAGAAACATTGGCTTAAGGGTGGCTTGTAACCCACCTCAGCCGCCCATACTCTCTAGGTCTGGACATCATGACAACACATGCCTAGCAATAGTTAAGTGTGATAATTAAGTATGTACAGAGAAGGAAAATAAGCCACTTGGTCATGCAGGATGGGTTATAGCCTTTCTGAAAAGACATTTGTAGAGCTCCAGTTATGGAGCATGTGCCACTTCTGGGTTTGGCAATGAGTTTTGAATGGTATAGTATTCAAACAAAGAGTGGCTGTTCTACAAAATAAATATTGAAGGTAGTGGCCATGAGGTGTGTGACTATTCTACCTCCTGCATTCCTTTCCTTATATAGTAATCACTAACATTTGAAGAAAAACAATCAAAATCCCTGCTTATATCAGACATCCATTGAAACCAGAACCAGTGGTTGTATGTAGCTTAATTTTTAATAGAGGAAAAGCCAACAATAAACAGTCAGAAGGTGAAGTTGGTAAAAGGTAGAAATATGCAAGGTTTGGGTTTCAGAAAGTAAAGTATTCTAGCCATAGTAAACTTATGGTGGAGGAAATACCATTGAACGCTGTGAGATGTCCTTTTCCTTAAACAGATTTAAATTCTGCTGCAAAAGTGGGAAATGTCACTGAAGTAATAGAACAAGGCAGTTGTCACGGCTATTTCCGAGGATCTGTTTAAGCCACTGTTCCTTTTTCTTAATTGTAAGAGGTGCTTAAAGGTAACTTTGAGGATTGCCTAAATTGTTTGTGGCATTTGTGCATCTACATGTATGTGAATAGCTAAGCCTCACATAACTAATTTTTTTTCAAGTGCATCTACTTCATCTTAAAATCTGAGAAGCTGAAAACACAGATCTGAAAGTAAATTCCATTTACATCTAGAAGAATCCCAAGTAGTATTTAGGATATGTTTATGAAGCAGCTTAAGCTCAACCATAAGGGCAAATGATACCACTAACCTATACAATCCATTATCATTTCCCTTTGGCAGTAGGGCTGGGTGTCTGAGGTCAGCACCAATTAGGCAGTTACTGTGGTCCAAATGGTTACCTCTTGAGCAAGTGATCTGAGGAAACAGGGGCCATCTCCCTTGGCAAGTGGGACCTTCGGGGGTTTCGGTCCCTTTGGGGGTATCTCCCTCCTACAGTTAGCCCCTTTCTCCTTCCCTACTAAGTGGCAGTTCAAATTAGCTGCCACCCAGGCGCACTTTCCTGGCTTCTCCCTTTAGTGCTGGTAACCAGGCTGAAGTGGGCAGGCAGCAGAAGTGGCGGTTTCTCAGGTGGGCAGGCGAACGAATTACAGTGGCAACCACTGTGTTCGCGAAGGCTTGGACTGCGCTGTTTGCAGCCCCTTTCTGCGTTTACCTGCCATTAGAGGCAGTGTTGAAAACAGCCGCAAAGAGCCGCCGTTCCGTCTGTACACCTGGCCTCTCCCTGTATGCAGCACGACGGGCCTGCTCACAACAAGGGAGGGCTGAGTCCACTTGGCGTTCAAGACGCCGCAAGCACCTTCCAGTGGGTGGAGACGATGGCCATAGACCACGAGGCCGGTAGCGAGGAGCACAGAGCAGAGTCAAGGGCATAGGTCCGGCCCTGCCCGGCGCGGCGGCAACCATGCTAGCCAGGCAGGAAGCACTTACTTATAGCAGAACTGCTTAGGATCAGGGCACGAATCAGTCCCAGAGCAGGACGGCTTGTGTGAACAGAATCATGCACGGCCCTCTCGCGAAGTTCTACGCAAGTCTTGCCGCAACCCCTTCCACGTCCCTGAAAGTTCTTTTTCTCTGACGTCAGTCCCCCTGCCCCCGCCCCCTGGAATGTCAGGCGGGGCTTGGGACCAGCGGGGGGAAAGGGGTGTGTCCTATTGGAGCAGGGGACGTGTTTCAGCCGCCGCGTTGAGGGCGCCAGTCGGGAGGCACTCGCGGCCGGGGGTGGCTGGAGAGGGGAAGGAGGCGCGGGCGCGGGCGCGCGCGCGGCGGTCGGTCGGCTGGCCGTGCAGGAAGCGCGGCGGCGGGACGGGGCAGCTCGCGCGCGAAGGGGCGCCCATGGTGTGGCCTCATGTCTAAGACGCTGCGGAGGAAGCGCCACTGGCTCAGCAAGGTGCAGGAGTGCGCTGTGTCCTGGGGGGGCGGCTCTGGCCCGGACCCCGACCTCCTGCGGGGCGGCGCCGAGCGCGGAGAGTTCCCCTACCTCGGGGCCCGCCTGCCGACGCTGGCCGAGTGCGGCGGCGGCGGCGGCGGTGGCGGGGCTGGCTCGGTCTTGCTCTCGGGGAAGCCCCCCGTTCCCGGGGACGTGCTGCTGGAGGTGAACGGCACCCCGGTGAGTGGCCTCACTCACCGCGACACGCTGGCCGTCATCCGCCACTTCAGGGAGCCGGTGCGCCTCAAGACCGTGCGGCCAGGTCAGTCCCTCCGTCCGAGCGAGCGAGCGCCTGTCGGGCGGTGGGGGAGGGAAGCGTCCTTCTCCCTTGCTTTCCCTACGCGACGGGGAGGGAGCGCCTGGCCCCGAAGTCGCCGCCCTCGGCTCCACCCAGGCTCACCTGCCCCTCGTCAAACACCCCCTCCCCACCTTGGGTCCGTTCCCGGTCTCCATTGTGAGGATCGCCTTCTCGAAACTATCCGTTTAATCTTCCAACCGAGCTATTTTCTTTCTTTTTCTCCCGCACCCTCCTTCCAAAGCAGCGATCTTGTCACCCATAAGCACCTACTCTCGGCACGCTTTTCTTTCATTGACCTTTCATTGGCAAGGTATTTTCTTTCTCTTAACCTTCCCAGCTTATTTTTTCTTCGGGATGGAACATCTAGCTCGACTAATCCACCCTAGTCTCCTTTGCTTTCCATTTTAAGATGAAGATATATCTTTCTATCGTATCTCTTATCCTTCAGGGTATACACCACCCTACTTGTGCCACCCTAGTTCAGCAGTTCCTCAAGCACTCTCCTCTCTTTTACCCAATTCTCCTAGGTGCTTTTGCCTTCTGTATCGTTATTCTTTGGCCTCCACACAGCTGCTTCCCATCTCTGTTTTCCTACCAAGGAAAACCTGACCCTGCTGTGTCCCCCCCCCCCCGCAGTTCATCTGCTAAATCCTTTCCCCTTCCTTAGCAGATCTGACCCTTCCTGTTTACTCCAGTATCCATCTTCCATTCCA
The DNA here is from genome assembly GCF_004798865.1 of Varanus komodoensis. Taxonomy (NCBI): domain Eukaryota; kingdom Metazoa; phylum Chordata; class Lepidosauria; order Squamata; family Varanidae; genus Varanus; species Varanus komodoensis. Next base: position 136,320,620 of record NW_025335268.1, read on the forward strand.
GTCCTAGAGTCATTACTGAAATTAAAAAAAAAAAAAATCTGGAGAAGGTCTAGCAGGCTTTGTGGTAGCAAAAGACCTTAACTGGGGTTTTCTGCTGTTTGTTCCAGTAAGGTCCTTTGCTCTGCACAGTGTTAGACATGGTAGTCATCCTGGTAGTTTTAAAGTGGTTGGCTTGTTTTACAGTGGGTTACTCATCTTTGGTAATTAGTTAAATTGCTAAAACCTAGTGTAATCAGCAGTAGTTGACATTTGTATGTTCCCCACAATCTTGCTAGAATTTTGCAGTTTTTATTTGCTTCCTTGGCAGCTTATCTGGGGAAACAAAATATAACTATTTCAAGTATCATACAGTCTTAGCTTTGCATATGATTCCTACATTTTTATACGTGTTGTTAATTCTCAGTGCTAGGATGGAAGCTTTTAGTTGCTGTATGTTTGGGAAAGAGGAGCTGTTGTAATTGTACTTCATGCTTGAGCAAACAGGTTCTCACATGTTGTATTCATGGTGTGGACCCTGCAGCACTTTTCAGTAGAACAGATTTATGTTATATTGTTGTTAGACTTACATTTGAGTTCTAGCATTTTTGAAATGATTTTCAGCTATGGGGGTAATAACTTACTTGTGATTAACCTTCTGTTGCAATGTTCCCTGTGGCTTTCATAACCCAGTGATTTCTCTGCAAAGCTAGTTGTTTATATATGCTATGAGAGTGAAGTTTATAGAGGTTTACTGAAAGCTAATGTTACTCTTGGGTAGGATTAGTGAACGAGCATTATTAAAAGCTATCATTTAGGCTAGTTGCCTGCTTGTTATTGGGGGTTCACTATTTCTTTGTATAAAATTAGCATTTTTGCATGGCAGAAGCATGAACAACAGAGGGAAGCTGGAATGGTGATCTTTCTTTTCTGTGGGCTGTTGACTGAAAGGAGTGATGAACTGACAGTTCATTAATAAGACACAAAGTGGCATACCCGTGAAAATACTTAAGTATTGGCAAGCAAAGCTTTACTTGAGATGCCAGAGTTTGACAGACTGGTTTTACAACAATTTTTCATCATGGATTTGCTGTATTTTCATTAATGTGACTTTTTCTTAAAATTCTTCCTGGTGTTTGGAGAACAGTGTTTGGCTGTATTCAAATTATGCAACACAAGCAATTTCAGCTCTTACAAACATTTGCTGCCAAATAAAATGATATATTGGTCCAAGGAACAATACACATTCAGTATCACATAGAGACTCTGCAGTTCTAGTATGCAGAAGTATGCAAAGCCTTCTGAAACAGTTTTGGTCTTTTTATGTTTTGTAATTGTTCACACTTTCAGTAACTGTAGCAAACCTTGTTATGCCTAACATACTTTATTGTGGCATTAGAAGAACCTTCAGATATCTAAAATAAGAACTTGCATTGTCTACATGAAATATTGCATGAATATGAGTGTCTCTAGGGCAACAAGATAATTCTCTGTTTTGTTTAATTTTGAATGCTTTATACTGAACTTAAGAATGTTCAACTTTTGTATTTCTTTCATTTGAGACTTATACAGGAAATTGGATTTTTCACTTTATAAATTTGAACATGTCTTAGAGAAATAAATATTCTGCTCTTTGTTCATGTTTGTTCATATTCATTTTGACCTGGCAAAATATAGTAGTATTGGTTAACCTTGAAGTGAGATGGCTTTGTAATTCTTTCAAGACTGTTACAGTGTATGTGTACAATACATACTCAAAGATATATAATCAATCTGATCATGAGCTGAACATAATCTTCAACAGAAGAGAACAAAAATACAAGCTTAAACTAATAAATAGTTTCTTTCAGTGGTCTGCCTAAGCCTTTTTCTGATATGTGCCATGCAAAATATAGACTTAACAGTAAAAACTAATTGTCATATAGTAGAAATGACTGAAATAGACACTTCAGATTTAGGTACCAGGGCATTCTTACATAAGAACTTAGAGCCCTGCTGGATCAGACCAAAAGCTCATCTAGTTCAGGATCTTATTCCCCATAATAGCAAACCAGATGCCTTTGGGAATTTCACAAGCCAAGCATAAGGGCAATGGCTTTTTTCCTGCTGATGCTTCCTGCATCTGGTGTTCAGAAGTATAGTGCTTTTGATCCTAGAGGTAATGTGTAGCCATCCAGCTCCTGATAGCCTTTTTCTCCATGAATTTGTTTATACTCCTATAAAGCTGCTGCTGGTTGGTGGTCATCACCACATTTTGTGGAAGTGAATTGCCCAGTTTTTACACTAAGTATAAACTATGCATGTTATAAATCTTCCCTCATTTAGTTTCCACTCTGTTTCTAGCACCCTTTCTACATACTGTGCAGAATTTTATGCAATTATTTCTCTTCTTAGCCTTTTCCCCCCTAAATGAAATAGCCACTAAATGAAAGATTTTTCCTCATAAGGGAGTTGATTATTTTTGTTGTCCATGTTCATGTTTTAGAGTTCTAAAATATATTTCACAATGCAGTACCTGTGCAATTTATTCCAGGTGTGGTTGCACCATAGTATTTTCCATAAAGGTACTACAATATTAACAGTTATATTTTGACCCCTTCCTGATAATCCCCAACATGGAATCTAACAGTTTCTCTGATGCTTCACACTGGATCCATTTTTTTAATGGCACTAACGCCAGGAATCCATTTCTGGTCAACTTCTGCCAGCTAAGATCTTTCAGTGGGACTTTAGGATTTGGCTGTAGTGGTCATCAATGTACAACTGCTTACATTGGACTGCATTTTCCATTTTAGCGCTCATTCCTCACTTTGGAGCGATCCTGAGGAGCTTGTTGCAATCCGTTTTAGTTTTTACCACGGTAAATTGTTTAGTGTCAGCTACAGACTTGGTCATCCCACTTCTTGCCTGTAACTGCAAATCATTTATAAGTGTAAAAGTACAATTCCATTATAAAATGCGGTCAGTCGATCTGTGTGTCTGTCTGTCTAGACACACACACGCACACACACACACGCACAGAGAGAGAGAGAGAGAGAGAGAGAGAGAAAGGAGAGCGAGCAAGCGCACATACAGGTACCAATACAAGTCCTTGGGGAACCCAATTTTTTCCATTAATCTGTTGCAAGAACTGTCAAATTACCCCTACTTCCCTCTTTCCATTCTTTAACCAGTTAATGATGTCTAAGAGACCATTTTCTTATTCTGTAACTACTACATTTGACTGAGGACCTTTGGTAAAAGCTTTAAAAAGTCCCAGGTATCCAATGTCTACTGAATCATCCTTTTGCTCATGCTTGCTGACATTCTAAATAATTCTTACAGGACATATGAGTGAAGTGAAGCAGGACATATCTTTGCTGAAACCATGCTGATTCTTCTTTTGCAGGATCTGTTCTTCTATATGCATTTGTAAACTTACCTTCAATGGTTTTTGCCAGTTTTCCAAGAACAGACATTAATGGCTTGATCATATACATGTTTAGACAAAAGAAAAAGTGTACCTTGGGCATTTTCCAGCCCTTGTGTTTCATATGCTGACCTTTGGGAAGAGTTAGGTTTTTTTAGAAGGCCAACAATTTTACATTTGAGTTCTTTTAAGAGCTTGGTAAGTTTTCTTTTAAGTATCATCTCTACCAGAAATATCAGTCCACGTCATACACCCCACCTTTACACTGCAGACAGATGTAAGGAATTTGTTCAGCTTCTATGCAATCTCCTTAACACTCCTTTTAGAATGTCTTAAAGAGCTTTGTGGTCCAACAGTCCAGCCATATCCCTGGCTTCTGTCCTGGTTCTAATATTTTCATTGCTGCTCTTAATGTTGTTAGCGATTGACTTGCTAAATTGTCACCCTGTCCCTTATTATCTGATTACATTTTTTGTTTTGTTTTTTGTTTTTGCTTGAAGTCAGTAGTATCCATTGCAATCATCAAGAAGAGTAAATATTAGTTATGAAATTATCTTTGAGCATAGCTTTGAACTAGTACAAATGGCTGAGGTGACTCATAGGAACATTTTGAATTTCTGTCAACTAAATTTTTCTAACGGAACTTTAATCTTGCCTTGATGCTGTTAATTTGTATATTTAGAAGATATCGAATAATTGCATTAATTATTTAGTCTCCTCACTAGTATGCATTTCAAATGTCAAGTTATTGCTAAGTACTCTACTTGCAATCATACAGGTTAATGATTTACAGTTGTAAATTTGAAGCTAATTATAGCTCATCTGGTACTGTGCAATATGAATATTAAGCAGAGAATTTTTGACAAACGTAAATTGTTATGGTGTAATCGGTTTGGCAAAATATACCTTCCATATGCTTTTCATTTACATATGGTATTCAGTTCTTTTATTATATACTAACTTGTATTTGTTTAGCTTGGAAATAGGAGGAAATTAGCACTAGCATTTAATTCTTCACTTCAAAAGAAGATGCTGTTACTAGACTGTAGGAATTTGAATTTACTTGTGTTATGCATATGTAATTTCCTGTTTAAACTGAGTGGCGGCATATTGGAGTGTTAATTAGGCTGCAGATATTAGTCTTAACTGACTTTTGCATTCCTAAGAAATAATTATGTTTATTTTTTTTTACTTATTGACAATTTCAGTTGCTTTCCATCAGATTAGAGAAGATCAAGGTCCATTTGAACCTAGAAATACATACAGCTTGACTACAAAGGGTGAAACTCTTCTGCTTGCCAAATTATTTTAAGGTTGCTTCACTTGGCTTACTATTGTGGAAATGACTGAAATTTCAGTAATGTTGCACAGTAGATACAGAATGGTACTGAGTTCAGGGCTACCCAAATTAAAATCCTTATTTTGCTCATTGGTGACTTGGAACATACAAATACATTTTGATTGAATTTGGCTTAATAGTCATGACTTATATGTCTGTTGGTTTTGGTAGAGCTAATGCAAGAGTGAGAAATCTGTGGTACTCCAGATATTGTTTAGTCCCAGTAGTTCCAATGCTTATCAACTTCAGCCTATTCAGTGAGTGGTCAGGGATTATGCAAATTTTAGTGCAACATCTAGAGGACTACAGGTCCTCTACCCCTTGGTTTTAGCATGACTTACTGAATCTGAATCCAAGCCATTGGCTTGACTTTGGTTATTAAATAACCTGGAAGTAAGGAAGGGCAGAAATTTAAATGATTAAACTTGCCTGACATGTAGGATACACTGCAAATGCTTCTGTGTGTATGGAAGTTCATAGACAGCTGGCCAACCAAACTTAGATCTGCTGGCAATGGATCAATATATTTTAATACATCTCTATAACAAAATGAGCTGGGAAATCTGTTTTCAGCAGTAAAATGAGAGCTCAGTTGAAACCACTGAATGATCCCACTGTTTACCTCCCTGAAGTTCCTCATAGCGTATTGAGATGAAGACTGAAATGAGGCAAACTGTTGGTGAGGGAGAGATTCATACTCTTTATCCGTATGCTTGTTTTGGTGATATCCACCTTTTTAAAAAATACGATGGACCAGATCCATGTTTTGGATATAAAACAACTGCAATGTTACAAAATGGTTGAAGATGCTTGTATTCTAACTTCTTAGTCATACCTTGAGCTTTCTGCTATTCTCAAATTAATGCTAAAATGAGTACCATTTTGAATCCCAATAAACATATCAAATGAAACTCTGCACTATCCCTAAATTAAGAACATCTTCATTTTTTGTGCTAGAATTCCATGCCTCAAATGTTTCATAGTTGTTTCCTTTAAATAGTAGTTGCTCTTAAAATGGAACTTCACATAACAAGTATTTTGAAGTTTGCTGCTTTTAATTTATTCCTATGTGAAAGTAATTTTTTGCTTTTCTGGCTGATATGTACTACAATAATGTAATAGCCTATCACAACTTTGTGTTTTCTGAATCTTACATATACTTGCTTTTCCTTTTACTGCATAGCATACAACATGGCATTTTTCCCTAAAACCTATGTCTCAGCATGTTTTAGATTAAAAACACTTTAAATTTTAACTGAGATGTTTATATTTTTAACATTTGCAGATGACTGAGTTAGTGTGAAAAACAAAATGCTGTGCTATTTGTCACACAGTTGCACTTCAAGTTGAGAGAAATTGCATGTCCATTTTTAATATAGAGTTGATTGGGGCATTTTATTTCTGAGTTCTGCAAAAGTTGTGATTCCCATAGAAAGAAATAATGGTGATTCTTGTCATGCAATATTTTTTTTTAAGTCTTGCAGATCTGAGAACTAAGTAGTGGAATCAGTCCTTCTATCTTCTGTGAACTCTTTTCACATTGAGCTGCCCGCCATGGAACCTTTGCACAGTAAAGAGATATGGAGGAGAGGAAACTCATTGTTTAAGTTAGCTTATCACCTTGCAAGAATTGTGTGCACTAAATGCTTCCTTTTGATGGATTATTACTTGGGAAAATGGCAGTGCTAGACAAGTTTGCCAAGATATGGGGGCACAAGAGTTTTCTGAGAAGTGTAATATATATATTATTCTGTCAACATTGCATTATAGCCCTTTATTCCTTATGTTACATCTGCCTAAGTATTAGAGCCACTCCGTTTCTTCTGAGTTTGTCATTTCACCATGCATTGTGCATGGAGTTAAAGCCTTATAGTATTTGTATTGTGCAGAGTATTTGTGTACTCAGGTGTTTGTGTAAAATATATTTGTGGCTTTTTACTGGCACCATTTTTGGCATGATACCTTATAAGGTTCTGTATAAGACTTCAACACAGTGGTATGCAGGAAAAGCTCATAAAATACATAGGTTTTGATCCTGACAGTCATTCTTAAAGTATATCCAAGTCAATAGATCATCAACTCTACATTAACCTTGATGTTTAATTGATAGTATTGAGATTGTCTACCTAGAAAATTCTGTTGCTTCTGCTTCTGCTCTTTGTTGCTGAAGTTGCACAGTTACTTAACATGCTTGTGGGCTGACATTCTTTTAGTAGAACTGAAGCACTTTGCCAGTAGGGCTCTTGCACTTGGAGAACTGCTCCTTCTGCCTCTTTATAAAGCTCTATCTAGGTAGGTTATGGCCTTGTTTGAAGTACAGGTCTGCAGTTGATTCTAGTTAGTGGGAATGTAGGTCAATTGAGGCCACTGAGAGTGGAGATTTTATATTTAAGTGAATGGATCATGGAGAAGGCAACAGCAGGACAATGGAGAATGAGTTGTCTGAGGAAAGGGTGGATGCCCTTGTGTGTTCTCCTTGCATGTTTTTTAGACCTAAATGGTGCATGAAACTTGCAAATTTGGAAAGGGTCTATTTTTGACTTTAGCGTATGAGCTGTCCTATAAGGTCCAAAAATCTGAGTCCAGCTACAGCTAATCTACATATTTTTGTTTCTAAGCTTTTTCAATATAGAGAAGTGTATAGCTTCTGATTCCTCTTTCTAAGCTTGGATTTAGTTTAAATATGGAATATCTGAGCAAATCTGCAAGTTCCTGCTGGATTTCCTCCCTGAGATTTAGTTCCCAGCTGTAAGTTTCTAAAGGTTACCTTTTGGGGATTTAGCGCCCTTTACTGTGCCCTTGTTTTGGCTTCACCTGATAACTTGAATTATAAATAATTTTCTGGGGTAACTTAATGTATAACTAGATAAGTAAATAACACTTAACTTTTCCTTGCACAGTTGCTTAAGTCATTTGTGTACTATTGCTTTGTCACTGCAGCTGAGATGCTTTATAGCAGGAGCTCTTTGCTCTCAGAGAGCAGCAGTGATATGTAGAACATCTTTATTGTCCTTTAAATTCTGTCCAAGAGAGGTCTGTGAATGTAGTAAACTCCTGAGGTCATACTAATAACACTTAACCATTTCAGATTGCATATGTGGAGTGCAATTTCTTAGTACTCCTGAATAAACATGAGCACCATTTGGAGGGTATGTTCATTTTTTGTTAGCATTTTACTTGCACTGAATGCTTTATGTAAAGGAAGATATACTTTCCTACCTGAAATAACTAGGTGTGACACACAACTTTTTTTTTACACATTCCATTCTTTTCTTACTTGAGGTAGTTACTTCTTGAAGGAGGTTTGCAGTATGTTGTGTGCTAGTAGTTAAAGCAGATAATTGACTATAGTGGACACCCTCCAAACTTCCTAGCAATCTTGAGCATCCTTTTTGGTTTGTGTTTCAAATAACTTTTCTTCAGTTTGGCTGATTACCTGTTTTAAACTACTTTTTCAAATGTTGCTTGCAGATTAATTGAGTGCCCTCCTTATTGTGGTCCACACTTGTACAACAGGAACATACAGGGACACATTGTTAGTGCATAAGGAAAGGGAATGCTGGATTCTCATCTCTTCTGGCTGGATTCTCTCACTTCTGGCTTCTGTTCAAGATTCTAGTGATGTCATCTTCCAGCATATTCTTTCTTTTTCCCTCTCATCAGACAGTTAACATTCTTTGGCTGTTGGGCATACTTGGTCCTTATTAGACAATTTTTGATGTCTTTTTCCTTGAAAAAAAATTATATTTCTACAAACCTTCAGTTCTTCAAGCTTGTTGATTACTTTTCTTGAGATGGATGGCCTTTGGCACCGCATTCAGAAGGAGTTTGCCACTGGCAAAATTCATTATCCATGTGTGGAACCTTATATAACCAAAATGGCACCATACATGCACAAAAGGAAAGTATTAGCAGGTTTGAGAAAGCCCCGAGGTTCTCAGGATTATTATGATGTGTATTTTGTCTGTTTATAGCCTTGTACTTTCCCCAGTATGATCTAGCTGATACGCTATAAAACATGTATAACTAGTCAGTTGCTGACTCAGCAATTATGGTTCCATTTGGAGGCCTGTCTATCTTCTAGAAGCTTTCTTTAAAAATAAAATGTGCAGCTTAATTTCTGTAGCTAGGGCTCACTTGGAATTGACTCTTAAGAGAACTGGAAATTTGCAAGCTTTGTAGGATATCTTGTTTTTTTAATCAAAATTTGTACCATTATTTGTATGTTGCCTTGGTTATATACTGTTCAAAATGAACATTGCCCCTTTCAGTAGAGAGGTAATTAAATCTTAAACGGGTAAACAAGGGCCTGATTTAAGTTTATCCAAAACTAAAGAATGCAGAAAATTTATATTTGATCACATCAGCTTCCAAGTTATCTTAATGCTTCATATCAAAAGCTTGTTAAATCCTTTATTTTTGTGATCAGAAACCATAACTCTTTTAAAAGATTTTCTGGTCGCAAATTACTTTTAAAAATTAGCTGTTACAATTGCAGATGCCAGTTGATATGGTAAGACCTGTTTTATCATTTAGTATTGCAAGGTGAAATTGTAGAGTGATTTGAGCCCTCAAGCATAAGGCAAGAACCTTTTCTGAGGTAGTTTGCACCTATTCTGGCTCAAGGAAACAAGTCACTTGCAGAGTTTCCTCAAACCAAAGTTCTGTAAAAATGGTTTCGTGAAATATCTTTTGAAATTCTGACTGAGCAGGCCATGTCAGGAGGGCCATGTCTATGCCGGTATGTATACTTGCACAATTACTTGGACTCTGTGCTACCAGAAGTTTCAGTCAGAAGCAGAATGATAGAGAATGTAAGTGTAGCAACAACAGGTGTTCATACAGCATCTGTAAAAATTATATTGCCACCTAATCATAATATCAGTTCGGTTGATGCCCTCGTATTAGTTATTCATGGAGGGCATTGATCAGGACATGATAATGGAAGAAATAGCAATATGGTATTCTGCAATACCATTCTGCATTCTTCACCTCCTCCCAGTTACAGATGGCAAGCATGCTGCCTGGAAAAGCATTAAACAGTTCCCCTGAGTAGGCCTCCTGTGGCCTAGGAGAACAGCAGTAAAGCTGACACCTGCATCTACAAACTGCTGTGTTTCTTAGATGTAGGTCTTACCTATGTCACTTCAGCATAGCTAGCGAGGCATTCATTAGCTACAATGTTTTCTCTGGCAAAATTGGGAAAGACTGCAGTAACTCAGAAACACCATGTCCGGGTGGTTGAGATGCCTGCATACAGAGTCCATATCTAAAATAAACCTGTTCTTCAGTTTTCAGTACAATTGAGCTAGCAAATTAAAAGTTGGGACCTGTTATCGGACAGAGTACTGATCTGTAAAGAATGGCTAGAATGTTCCCATCTAAGTACTTCAATCAATTCTAATGGAGTATGGGTATTATTAGTTAGCATTCCCAGGGGAAAAATGCATGCATGCAGTTTAATTTTTCCTCCCTCTTACAGGGTATTTTAAATAGCTTTCCTGCCTGTGGGCTTTCCATATCTGACTGGCTAATGTGCAAATAGAATGGCCTTTGGCCTAATCAAACAAGGCTTTTATGTTCTTAGATCTTTTTAGAGTTAATATAATATTTAATATAATAATTATATACCTTTTCTCCAAGAGGGTCTGAGTGGCAAATAAGCTTCTTTACCCTACAATTTATTCTTACAACCCTGTGAAGTAGATCAGGGTTAGAGTCAGAGTGACTCTTGAACAGTGGTCCAAGGTCATCCAATGAGTTTTATGGCCAAGTCAGAGTATCAACATGGGTCTAGTCCTAGCTCAACTCTCTAACCACTATTCTAGCTGACTCTTGCAATAGTCATGTAGTTGCAATGCAGTTGTATTCAACAGATAATAAACTTGTTTTGTAACTTGGGTATCCAAGTAAATACAAATAAAATAAATATTCAGTCTAAAGTGCCATAGATGCCATTGCTGCTTGTTAGAAACAAAAGCTTTGTCCCTGTATAACATCCAGTTGATACACTGTACCAGAATCTTGTGTTACCTCTGGACAGAATTGAACAAAATAAATAAAGATAACTCAGATTATTACCTCAGTATGACACTGATACGTAAATTATTTGAGTCTTTCTGAATACCATAATTTGTTAACTAGCTCTCGCTTGTATGATAAGAATTTATTTTATTATGCTTGTGTACCACCCAATAGCTCTCTGGGCAGTTTTTCTTATGAAATGCAAGTGAAGATTTTATGTAGCCAGTTGCCCATCTATGACTCATGCACATAATAGAACATTGCTGGTTACATATATATATGAATCTATTTATTAAATTTATTTATTAAAACATTTTTATGCCGCCCCATTCGCTGAAGCCTCGGGGCGGCTTACAACAATAAGTTAAAAAATAATTATAACATTAAATTAAAAAAATATAAACATTAATCTGTCCTGAATAATTTCCAAAAAGTAATATTGGGAGTTAGAAGGAGAGGTTGGTGTTATATTGTAAAACTGCTTGATGAAAATTGCCATAAAATGTAGTATCACGCATTGCTTCTACATTTTTTGAGAACTCTCAGCAGTAATAGCTAAGAAATAAACCCCATTGATCTCTGATAGCAGTAGATCATGTATCATTTATTACAGCCAATCTTTTAATGCATACCCAAGGAGTTTGATACTTTCAATATTAAATCTATCAGCCCATAATTTTCCATCTGAAATTAGTTATTTGTGAACCATCTGAGTTCTTAAACCACATCTTACTATTAAACTACTTGCTATTAAACTACTTGCAGCCCAAAGTTGGCTTATCCTATTTTGACCTTTTTGCAAATAGGTCAATCGTGTTTTCCCTGAGCTGGAAAGAAGACAGGAGGAGAAGCAACATTGCTAGGTAGACTTATTAATTCACCACATACTACTTATGGTGCTGATTAACATTGTTCTTGCATTTCAAAAGACTTTTAGACAAATGTTTTTTACATCTCTAATGTCTTCTATTCTACTAAGGTAACTAACTGTACCAAGAAGTTCTGACACTTTAGGATATATCTTTAGACAAGATGGGGAAGGAGCAGAACAGACAGCAGCATATGTTTTTATTATTTTCATCACATTGGATGGGGGCAGGGCCAGTCACAAAATGGCAAGAAGGTTAAAATTGGATCTAGCAAATCAAAATTGGATCATCATACATGTGCATGGGTTTTACACAGGATTATCCCAATCTCTATCAAATTAAAATTTGCAATGGTATCTATAGACTACAATGTAAAGACTTACTTGCTAGTGAATGTGGATATGAGACACAGATCTTGTATCTTCATAATATTTACTTGGGATGCCAACAAAACTTCCATCAAATCACAGAACACATCTTTGGACACTTCTATGATTTTTGATATCTTTGTTAAAAATACTTGAGAAAATTATCCATAATGTTGTGTCTTGGTGATACTAGCAAGCACCACATGGTAGTTTATGGGACGAGTCTTTCATATAAAACTCATGCAATTTCAAATTCTAGAGGGTCAGATTTATGTATGTTTTCATTTGATTTATATCACACCTTTTTCCTTTTTAAAGAACTCCAAGTGGCTTGGATCATTCTCCACTTGCTGTTCTCATCTTATCTCCACAAAAACCACTGTGTGAGGCAGGCTGGGCTGAGAGTCTGTGACTGGCCCTAAGTCACTGAGTTGGCTCCATGGCTGAGTGGGAACTAGAACCCAGATGGCCTGAATCCCAGTCCTACCCTCTTAACCTCACCACATTTTATTCCTACTGAATCTGCCTTTTATCCAAACCAAGTAGAAATGGCAAGTGCTTCTGTATTGTATGTCTATGTATGGTGCTTCCTCTGGGTAGTGCCTTCATTCCCTTTGTGTTTTATCTATTTATTTCTGTGTGATATCTCAATGTGTAGACTGTGGAACTGGACCTGACCTCACCCCCACACCACTCTATTGATGTTGGGGAATGCATTTGAGGGTATCTAAATTATCTTCTGGCTGACATAGTTGGGACCTACATCAGCTTTCATTCAGTAGTGCTGATGCTTGCTTACTTGGATGAGCATATCTCACTGGAACAGGACAGCAAGAACTTTGTGAATTCCTCACTGGGGAGCTGTTATCAGTTTGTGTGTGTAATGATTCTGTAGAGATTTTAAATGTATTAAGTAAGCCCAGGTAATTTGTGTTGTTAAAAAATCTACAGGAGAGAGATGAATGCTGCTTGTGTCTTGCTCATGAACGTGAGAACGTCCTGTTTTGAGTTGCCACCAATCTTCCCACAGTGAAGAGAGATAGTTAACAAGGTATTGTCTGCAGATCTGTGTGGATAACCTGGTTGATTTCCTCAGGAGAGTAGCTTATTTTGGCACCAAATTAGTTTTATTTAGCACAGCATATACACAGCCCTGGGCATGGCTGCCTTCCTCCTGTGAGGAGAGGAATGATTACAAACTGTTTCGGCTGATAGGATGGCTGATAGAACAAATGTTCACTAGAAAGTACCACAGTTCTGCCTTTACTGAAAGATTCCAGAAGCCAAATTAAAGATAGAGGCCAACAAGTCATTTACTTGAAGTACAGGTTTTCTTGCAAAGTTACTTCATATACACAGTAGTAGATATACAGAGCCACAGTAATGAATTTCTGTACCCAGGATCTCTAGAACAGCATATGCAGTCATGAATGAAGTGCAAAAAGCTTTTGTCACCATTGTTATCTAAATGTTAGAAATTACAGGAATAGAGAAATTGTTTTCAAAATGAGGGTGGCTTACACTTTCTGCTACTGTGTTGCTTAATATTTGTGTATTTTTTAATTGCCAGTCTCTTATCCTTTTCCCTCTGTGATTTGTTGTGTTTATATTTGAAAGAACCTGTACAGTAACTTTGAGAATGAGTTTGTTTTCTTAAATCTGAGTCAAATTGTGTAATAGAAATAAGGTTGTTTGCAGGATCCCACATTTCCTGTTTTTTGGGGGATAAATCTTAGGTCTGTTTCAGAGATCATGTTTTAAAAATGAGGTACTTGGTACAGTTATACATAAGAGGTGAGAGGAAATGGACATGTGAGTGAGCAAGTTATTGCCTATTTGAAAGTTTTTTTCCCACATTGGAACAATTTTGTGGGAATGTGACAATTTAAAGGATAGTAAAATGCAACAGATGTTATATTTTTGGAACAAGAGTGCTCATGGACATTGCAGGAAATAATTAAAACTTCATTGTAGATTTGCTCTTGACTGGCTCATATTAAAAATGCAATAAAAATTGTACAGGAGTGCTAGGAACTATTTACTGTATTTGTATCTTTTCCCAGTGCCCATGAGTTATCCCTAGGTTTGATTATATACCCTTTCTGAATATAATGGGTTAACTGTTGCCACACCACCATTTTAGATATTAGTTAGGGTTATATGCTGCAACGTGCAACTTGTGCTGCTTAATCTTGATAAACTATCTTTGTTAAGTATTGGGTTCTGTGACAATTCCCTCAAAGTTACTTGTGTTTGTTATTGGCACTTGAAAACTCTTAATTTTTTAGCCTATGGGAGTGTAATCAGTGCCACATCAGAATGAACTATTTTCCTATATTGATGTAGTTGAAAGCACTGGGTTTGAAAACATGTAATGCCTATGTAATGGGGTGCGGATGGCGCAGTGGTGGCAACCCCTGAGCTTGTTGATCGGGAGGTCAGCAGTTCAAATCCTCACAATAGGGTGAGCTCCTGTTGCTTTGTCCCAGCTCCTGCCACCCTAACATTTCAAAAGCATGCAAATACAAGTAGATAAATAGGTACAACTTCGGTGGGAAGGTAACAGCATTCCGTGCACCTTGGTGTTTAGTTATGCTGGCCACAGACCCTGGAAATTGTCTGCGGGCAAATGCTGGCTCCCTTGGCTGAGAAGTGGAGATGAGCACTGCCCCCTAGAGTCGGACATGACTAGGCCGTCATGGGGAAACCTTCACCTTCACCTAATACATAGGCTAACAGTGGTTCTGAAACTTTTGCATGTTCAATCCATGTGATGGATACTTCACCCGTGTGCTTCTTATTGTCATGCCTGCTTAGAGACTTTAATACTGCTCAAATGTCTGTAATATCAGACCAATGCAAAATAGAAAACAAGAACTAAGGAAGCTGTATTATGCTGTGTCAGACTGTTGATCGATCTAGCCCAGTATTGTTAGCATTGACTGGCAGTATTTCTTTAGGATTTCAGGAAGAAATTGAACTTTTGTGCTCTACCTCTGAGTTAGTGCCCCTCCAGCATGAAGAAGGGATATTGTTGGTAAATTGTCCTTGTGGTGGTGCACATGCTGCCAGCTGACTCCCATGGTATTTGGCATCTTTGGCATGGCACTTTTAAGAAGCTCAGTAAGCACAGTCAAGAAGAGTTTAAATTTAGTTTTAATTTTTGTTTAATCCTTTTTTATTTTGTAATTTTCTACGATGTACTGTATTTTAGATTATATTATGAATGGATTGTTGTAAATGATCCAGAGAGCTTCATCTACTGGCAGTTATAGAAGTTAAATAAATAAAAACTTGCAGGAGAGTAAGCCAAAATATTCTATTCAAAGTATAGCATATAAAGCTAAATTTGGCAAAACCACTTAAATTAGAAGAAATTAAAAGTCCCCTGGGTGCCACCAATTGGTTTACTAAGTATCCAAGTACTAGTCCTGAAGTGATGTTGCTATGTTGGGCCTGACACCTGTTATCTCTTCTGAGGCTTTATCTTTATCCCATTCAAATTTTATTCCACCTTCAAGCTCTTAATGTTTTTTGTGACCCAATGGCAAGTTCCCACTTAACTACACAAACCCACTTGGCTGCTTATCATTCAGAGGCACTGAAATCACTTGGTTCTGTTGTGCTACCCAGTGCCGATCCACCCATTATTTTCTTGGATACAAGTGGACACAAGTGACTGGAGATTGAAGTGTGTGTATAGGATAGGTCCCAGTAACCCATGTTCTGACCTCCTATTTTTTCACAGAGAGTGCATTTAAAAACTAGTCTTGATGCAGAGCCTGCTTTCATGGCCAAATTCCTGCAAGAACTCTTTCTTCTTCTGTTCTTGCACGCTCATACCAACCCTTTCCCCTTCTCTCATGCAAGTAGTATTAGAGCTGCAATTTAATTAAACCTGGCTTCCATAACTCCCCTCAGAGCCACAGTTCAATCTAGTTTTACCTGCACAGATGGCAGATGTCCACAGCTAGGTCTGTGGCCCACTGAGAGAATTCTGAAGCTAATTTTCTCCACCCCACCATTTAAATTAGGTGCTTAGAACATCACATTATACAAATTTCAGTGGTTTGCATATTTTAATTATATAAATTAGATCACAATAGACTTTTTTAAAACAAACCCGTTACCAGTTAATTTTTCCCTATTACATATTGTATAGTTTAAATTCTTAATACAATTCCCCTGTTTTTGAAGAACCATGTGTATTTGCATGCATACATATGCATCATTGCTGTTGTCAAGGTTAAAAAGCCTCTTAATGAATGCTTTTCACAGAATGTGTGCAACCTTGTACATATTGCTGGACAGCATATTTGGTAATATGTGTAAACGTTCAAAATGAAAGTGAAGACTATTTCAGGTCTAGTTTTTTGTTGTTGTTTTTTAATACGAGTCTCCCTGTGTGTTAGGATCATTAATATCCCCACCTGTAGTGTAGGTTGGTGGCTATTAGAGACAGAGCTTTCTGTATTTATTGAATGCCTTTTCTACACATTCACCTGGTATCTTCTTCACCACTTAGACATCAGCCAAAACATTCATTTACCAAAGCCTTTGAGTTTTAATTTATGGATAGCAGCACGTTTAGCTGTGCTGCTGTATCTTCATTGCTACTGGGTTGCTGGTGTTTGGCTCTTATAGTGGGACTAATTTTATTGATGGGGTAGCAACCTTAAATTAAATGAACATCAATGCTAGTGCCACTGGGACTGTGTGGCATTACTTTGATCCTTAGGAGTTGCTAGGTCAGAGGAGGCTTGCTTTGAATTATGCTAGGTCTATTTCTTGGTATTTCATGTTTTTGTCTTCTGTGCTTAGAGCTATTTTGTTTTGTTTTTTAATTCCTTGTATGATAGCTAGAAATCTTAAAGCTGCAGTATCATACATAGTTATCTGAGAAGAAGTCCCACTCAAGATAAATATACGGTTGTGTAGCAAGAGCTGAAGATGAGCTTCTTGGGGTTTTAAAAATAAGCAGTTTCACATTCATTTTATTGGCCCACTCTTTGCAATGAATGTAGAAATAAAAATAATGTAGATGATGCCACTAATATCAGATAGTGTCCATTGTTTGACTTGTGTTACCATGATCCTTGTTTAATCTTGCAAACACCTTATTTTTCCGTGTATAAGATGCCACTTTTTCTTAAAAAAACATTTACTCAAAAATGGAGGTGCGTCTTACATGCAGGGGACCAAGAGGAGAACCGCAGGCGCGCTTGGGCAGGGAGACTGGCGCAATCGGCATGTGTGGGGGGGGGTGGCAAGGCGGCGAGGGGGGGGCAACAAAGTGGCAAGCGCGGGCGGGGGGTGGTGAGGAGGTGCAAGTGGGCGCCAGCAGCTTGCTGGATGGAGATGGGTAGGAAAAGTGGGGGGAGTCCTATGCATGGGGGCGTCTTATAGACGGGAAAAATACAGTATATTTTGAACCCATGCTTTCCTCATTGTTACTTGGATACTACAATGAAAGGTCCCCCCACCCCCACCTCAAAAATTACCTACAGTTAAGTTGAAAACAGATTCAAGTCCGTAGCAAATTCAGGATACATGCTTCCAATATTTAGGAAGAATGTTCAGGGTTTTATTGTCTTCTAGTGGATTTGAACTTATTTGAGGAAATACTATGTAGCTAATTAATTTATGATCCTATGACTACCATATATCGAATGACTTGAATTGCTTTAAATAGTTTTTCTGTATGTGATGGTAATTTCAGTTGATTGTGTTGACATGCAATTTAAGTTGTGGTGTAGCAGACTTGTAAATGCAAGTCTTTAATATCTGTCTTAACTGACCTAACTACTCCAACAGGTTTTTAATAGTTCTCTGTTAAATCATTAGTTTGATATATTTCAGTTGCCACAAGCTAATTGTTCTGGATGTGTCACTCTTGAGCCTTTTGCTTTTCAGAATGAGTACACCTGGATTTTCATTTTGGTTTCATTTTTGTTTGGTTTAAATTTTGCTGTTCAGAGTTTCCACAAATCAAGTCCAAAGATATCCCCAAATTATACTATCTTAGGATAAAATTACAACTGCATCCCTGTATCCCAGGGAAACCTGAAGTTCCAGTGGGTTCCGCTAGGCATGAAGAGTCTGCAAACTGTTACTCTCTTTGGAAGGCAACCATTATTTGATGCTATTTTGTATTTATGAAGAATACTGTTATGCTTTTCTTATCTACAGATACCAAGATGGTATACAAAAAAACCCCATAAAATAAACATCAAGCACTAAATACTAAAATACAACAGTCAAGTGCAGCAAATTCGTAGAACTTGCATAACATGATAATGGGTAAAGATGATTTTTAAAACCGATAATTTCAATCATTTCATGTTAATACATGACATGAAGTTAGGTATTAATAAATCTGGATTTATCAAGGTTGATAAACCTATGTAATTATTGTTTAACTTTGTGATATTTGATTCGTGGCTTTTGACCATTTTCCCTTTTCTGAATTTCAAGACTGATACTCATTCCCTTCTGCCACATATATGATACCTTTTAGCAAAAGCTCAAATATGCTACATATTCAAATGTGGATAGATTTGGGTCCCTAAGGACACTTGCTTCCCCAAACTTTCTAATGGGATTTGAAAGAAAAGAAACAATGATAAGAAGCAGGAGTCCTGCAGTAACTTAAATATATTAATGTTTTCTTTGTGGCAGTTTTCGGCTACTGTATCTTTTATTCAGTTGATTTATATCATGGTTGCTTATGGTTTACTTGATGGTTTCTCACCTAGCCCCTGAATAGACACAGATGTGCTTTCTATCAGTCAGGTATATGCAGCATGTTCCAAGAAGCAGCATTTAGAAAAGATGTATTTTAGGTTGATTTTTTTTTTAAATTGAGGATGCTTCCATGAGGAAGAACATATTTTGGCATGTAAGAACCTTCAGCTATTGCTCACAGAATTCCCCCTAATGTTTTATTTTTAAAAATAGGTAAATGTATATTTCAGTTATAAAAGTTCCTAGCTTCTAGCTTCTCACCATGTTCCCCTAAGGTTGCACATTTATGCAGCCTAAGACGTAAGCTGCATGGAATTCAGTGGAACTTATTTCTAAGTAAACTCTAAAACTAGTAGCCACTGATAGCCTCTTCTTCCATGAATCTGTCCAGTCCCTGGCTTTACATCTAGATTGGTGGCCATCACTACTTCCTGTGCCAGTGGATTCCATAGTTCCTCTGTACATTGTGATGAAGAACTTTCTCTTGTTTGTTCTAAACCTTTGCCCTATCAGCTTTTTGGGATGACCCCAGGTTGAAGTAATATGGAAAGGGGAGAAATATATCTCCCTCTCTACTTTTCCACACTTTTCATGCCTCCTCTTACCTTTTTTCTAAGCTATCCTAGTTGTTGCAGCCACTTCTCACAGGGGAGCTGCTCCAGCTCCCTGATCATTTTTGTTGCCCTTTTCTAATTCAATAATGTCCGTATTCAGGTGAGATGACCAGAACTGGATATTCAAAGTGCAGTAGTACAAAGGATTTGTATAAGGGGAGTAAGATCTTAGCAGTACTTTTGTCTATTTCAGTCCTAATTATGCCTAGAGCATTTGCCTTTCTCACAGCAACTGCGCACTAGACCATCATTTTCACCAAGCAGTCCACTACCACCCCAAGATCCCTATCTTGCTCACTCACTGCTAGCTCTGATCCCATCAGTGTATACTTGTAGTTGGGGGGCGGAGGTTGCCCCAGCATGCATTAAATTTACTTATATTGAACTGCATTTGCCATTTTTATACCCATTCTCCCAACTTGATGAGATCCTTTTGGAACTCTTCACAATCCCTCATGGTATTGATCATCCTAAATGGTTTGGTGTCATCAGCAAACTTGGCCTCTTGACCACTTCCGACATTTCCATATAGGACTGGAACTAAATCCTGAAGAGCCTCTGATCATTGAGTGTAGACAATACAGAGTGAGGTGAACAAGTAGTCTGCCTTAGTATAAGGTATTTTCCTGTGTTTTCAATGCTAGATGTCCTTCTAGCAAGCATTTTTATCACAGATCAGGAATCAAACACAAAAGCTAATAAACAGATGGGCAAGAGAAGTGGCTAAAGCTGACAGTTCTAGCAGGATTGGCTGCTGACACAATGGGAAGGTAATGCTTTCTGGAGCAACTCCAGATTAGCTAGATGTTGAGAGTTGGGTTTTCCTTTATTCTTTTCAGACAAGGGGGTGGCATTCCAGTAAATTAAGCGTTAAGCTTAATATTAACTGATGATAATGGGGATGGACCTGATATGGGGGAGTCAGGGTTTGATTGTGCTGCTGGATAGTGGGGGCTACCACTGGCGTCTAAGGTCTGGACGCCGTGGAACAAAAAAACATGAATACTGTATCTCTGAAGAACTATGAGGCCACTGAGAGCTGTGCTGCCAAAAGCATCATGTAGTCCCCTAGAAATAGAAATGACTATCTCTTGTGAAAAGCTGTGAATATCTCTAGTGAATCTCTATCTCTAGGGAAAAGCCATGAATATCTCCAGAGGACTATACAGCCAGCAATGATGCATTGCCAAATGTGTCATGTAGTTCCCTAACTTTTCTCTAGAGATCCACAGCTTTTCTATAGAGGTAATCATATAGGGTTCATGGCAGTCCAAACATTTGTGAGTATGGGTTTTTTGTACCCCGGATGTTCATAACCTAGGGAGTAGCTGTATAGTCTTGATATAGCTGTAGTATTTAGTGGACTAGATGTTTGATGTTAGGTCTCATGGTTTAGATTTTGAGACTGTTAAGTATTTATAGGATTTTGGACAGGCAGCTCTTACATGTTCTATATTATTTTTTAATGACCTGTGGTGTTCACTATCCATGGTGGTATATATTCTTTAATTATTATGTAATGATACTATGGCTTGGTAACATGACCTAGCATCTAGTCATGTTGGGTTCCTGTACTTCCTAAGCCCAGACTGCTTCATGCAGGATAGCTTATTCGGGCAATTTGAGAGAAATGCCCTTTTATTATTAATATAAACAGTACATAAATGTGCTGCTGAAATCTTTTAATGTACTTTTATTTTGCCCTTCTTTCAAGTTGGCAAATGTGACTTTTGTAGTGGTCAACCAGATGCCAGTTGGAAATCCATAAGGAAGGCAAAAGACAATAACTCTTCTCTGCTTTTGGACTGCTTTGAAGTGACTGTATCTAGCTGTCAAAATGGGTATTTTCTATAGCACCCAGTAGCCAAAGCTTTCTGACTGGTTATCCAGTGAATTTTATGGTTGAGGAGGCATTTAAACCACATCAATACTCAAATACTCTGCCATTTTGGTTGGAACATATACAAAGTAGAGTAGTGCATTTAAGTAGTTTGATAAACCTTTCAAAAACTTCTGCTTTTACTGTTTTCAAGGTATATAAAAGCAGAACCAGTGTGGTATGGATGTGGGAGATCCAAATTCTAGTTCCCACTCAGCCCTGAAACTTCCTGCATGACTCTCAGTCTAACCAACATCACATGGTGGTCGCTGTTAGGAGAAAAGGGAAAAGAGGAGAACCTTGTAAGCTGTCTCACAAGAGGAAGAAAGACTGGATATAAATGCAGTGTTATTAGAAGAATGTATATATTGAGAATTCACTAGCTCATTTTCTTCCACACTATAGCAGTTTGTGTACCTAAGAGGTGGCACTCTGGACATCTGTTGAAAGGGAATTGGGTGCTTTCCAACTGTCAGAGATCCAAAAATTAAATATACATTCCAGTAAATATGGCATTGCCAAATTGCTTTGATACAAGATCGGAGAGGCTAGTCAACAAACAAAAAAGTTAAAGGGATCTCCCAGTGTTTCAATAACAAAGGGTTTTTTTTTGTTCTTTGTTTTTCAAAAAGGGATATGCAACAATGGCTAGAAATAGATATAGTTGTGCTTCAATATACATGGAAATCTTACTTTTTGTTTTACTGCTTATAGCAACAGTGCTAATATTTTGCAAACTCACATGCTAAACTTGAAATAAAATACCCTGAAACCTATGTACTGAAAATGTTACTTCAGGATGTGTCTTTCCAATTATTATCTGTGCCCAATTTTTTGACATTTCATGTTCCAGCATAAGCAATATTTGGTTTTTGCAGAATAATACTTGGTGACTGTTCTCCCAGAGCATGGACTGCTAATAACCAAAGCAGACTTCAGTGGCACAAGTTATTAAAGTCAGGAGGATTAACATCCAGTTGATTTCCTCTTAAACCAGAGCAATGTTGGGAAATAGCCTAACCCTAAAGTTTTAGGTTTGCACAGAGTAATTTCCATCTAATGCATGTACTTCAGAGGAGTGTCAAAATCCTGTTATATAAGAAAGGAGCAGAATTGCAGTTTAATCCATGAGAATCATGCTTGATAGCTTGTTTCATTTTTTATTGATCTAAATAGTTCTGAGAAAAATAGCTTACTAGGAACACTACTGAGTATAGAACTTCATTTGATAAAGACTTATCATATGAAATAGCATCTATCTTACAGTGAGATTACACTGGGATCTCGTTGGTAAAGAGACTACTATTGCTTTGTTGCAGAGAGTTCTACTATAGACAGATTTTGTCATTTTCCTATTTACACATAACTTGCATTATCATACCAAATTTCTAATAGCAAGTAGCTAGCTTTTTAAGGCTAAGAATCTTTTGCTGCTAGGCAGTCAATATAAATTCTTGTAAGAACATAGGAATCTGCTTTACACTGAGTATTATCTGGATTGATTGGCCCTGATCACCCTCTTACCATGGTGCGGAATGGTATTTGACTGCATACAGGTCTTTAATTGTGGTTGTGTTCTTTATTCCTAATGTTTTGGATCTTGAATTTTGTATGTCATGTTTTTATGACTGTTTTTATTGAAGTGTAATATTAATGTGCCATACAATAAATAAATAAATTCCTCTTGCCCTCTGATAAATCCAGTTCTGCTATGATATTATATACATTTGTGAAAGTTTTGTCAGACTAAATGACAATTTTCCTAGTAACTGGCATACAGAGATAGACAGTCTCAGATAATGGAAGTTTTATATAGTCATCATTACTATTGCCAATGATCACCTTATCTTCCATGGGTTTATCTAATTCCTTTTTAAAGCCACCTCAAATTAATAGCCATCGCTAAACCTTTTAGGAAGTGAATTCCATAACTTACATATGTGTTTCTTAAAGAAGTGCTTTCTTTTATCTGTCCTCATTCTTTCACCATTCAGCATCATTAGTTGACACTGAATACTAGTATTTGAGAAAGGGAATAAAACCTATCCCTTTCTATTTCCTCTACAACATGCATGGTTTTAAACGGGAATGTCATGTCTCCCTTTATTCATTTTTCCCAAGTTAAACACCCAAAGACATTGTGAACCTTCCTCATAGAGTTCCCCTAGCTCCTCGATCATTTAGCCTTTCCTGTACCTTTTACAGCTGTACAATATTCTTGCTGAGATACAGTGAGCAGTCCAAATGTCATTGCAGCATAGATTCATATAAGAGCATTATGATGGCAGTTTGGTTTAGCTTTGGTTTTTTCCCTAATGATCCTCAACATGGAATTTGCCTCTTTTTTCATAGTAGCCACATAGCAGCCACACACTGGGTCACCATTTTCATTAAGCTGACCAATACAACCCCAAGATCTCTTCCTTGATCAGTTGCTTTTATCAGACTCTGTAAGTGTATAAGTAAAGATATTTTTGCCTCATTTGCCATTTTAATGACAGTTCTACCTTTTGAGGCTCTTTGCAATCCACTCTGCCTCTATCTTTTGAGACGCTTTGCAATCCTTTCTCTTTCAGCTCTCCTAAGGAATTTGGTTTTTTCAGGCTGAAAGCTTAAAAACACTTTCCCTAAACCTTTAATAGCCCTGTTTTTGCATGAGTGGGTAGAGAGCTCTTAGAGCAGAGGATGAGTTGCTGAATGCTTAGGAAACTGCAATGTTCTGTAGTCTCCTCAGCATTCCAGGAAGTGTTGAAGGGCTAAGAGTTAAAAGCCCAACAATGATATGAGAGCATGTGGGGTATTTTAAGAGTTCAAAAACAGAAAAAACTCTTGGTTACCCTCCTACACTAAAAAGGTAAAGGGAACCCCTGGTATTCCCCATTAGAATTTTGTCAAAATCTTCCCCTCTCAGACAATGCCTCTTTGCTAATGTTGTGACAGTAGTAGGCAGAGTTCAGCACAAAAATATTTAGCATGCAAATAAACAGAAGAATGTGGAAAAGGCTGAAGTAGGAATAAAGATCTTTACAGATCATGATTGCAGAGGAACATTTGAATTTGATCTCTACAAGGCACTCCTGCAATGCATTGAGCCTAGATTTCTCTGCTGAGCAACAGGAATGCTTTTCAAAAAAGGAGCTGAGGACATTTTTCTTTACAGTAGTAGCTGAAAAACAGAGTGTGTGGGAATAAATTCGCACAAAACTAGTACCTTTAATCCATAGTGACTAGGAAACCATACTTCAGAAAGGAAAATTGTGGCGGGGGGTGAGGGGGTCATGCCTGCAAAGCAGGGGATCAAACAGGTTTAACTGGCTAGCAACCGAAAGGCAAGTAGAGTGGAGAACATAAAGGAAGCTGCAGAATATTATCTAAATTCTATATCATGCTTGCAAAGCAAGGAGGCAGAAGAGGTAAGAAATACTGGTGGCTATGATGACGATGATAATACTTAACATCCTCATGATGAGAGGGATAAGGATGATTATGATAAAGATAATGTAATGCTATTTATTGAGCAACACAGAAAACATTCTTCTCTATAGCACCAAGCAAGGTGTACTGGAATAATGGGAAACTGGGACACATGAATTATAACATTGTGCCTACTAAGCAAACATAGCAACTGCAATGAATTAAGAAATAGAGATCAGGATCTGCTTCAAACAACTAGAAACATATATTGTAGAAGGGGAAAAGTTCATTCCTAACACTAGTAGCTGAAGTGCCCGCAACCAGTTTTCTTTAAATGAGGAGAAGCCATTGACACCCAAGGCACCACATTTTATTGTAAAGGAAAAGAGCATAAAGCACCCGCAAGCCTTAAAAAAAATGAAATCCCTGATTATTTAAAAAAGGGAGGTATAAAGATATGTGCAGCTAAAAATTGCCAAACCAAGTTCAGTGCATTTTTGAAAATAGCATTCAAAAATGAAGGTAATCAAAACAACATTTTAAAATGACCCAAAAAATCAAGGAAAAGAAAATCTTGCATGCCGACTTGTTAGGTTTGGATTGATTGAATGAGGTGCATGATGTGTTCATGCCTGCTTACTGCCATACCAGCACATACACGGGCAAGCTACACATTATGCTAGTCATGGAGCATGTATCTGAGTCTTAGTTTTTACTTGCACATACGTGCATGTGGCCCAGGTTTGAATCAAGACCATAGCTCTTGGGAAATTCCCTGAAGTTCTTCTCCCTCCCCTCACTGTGAAGGTTAAAGAAGAAAAAGTTAAACATCTGTTAATTCTAGTTAAGGTCTTTTCTGTATTCAATCCTGGCCGCTGCTGTGGGGAGGATACTTGGGGAAAATGGGTGGGGAAGCTTTAATCAAGAACACCACAGTCTTGCTTTGAATTGGACCTGTACATGCTTGCAAGGGGTAAAAAAATCAGATAGTTGTCAGCTATGTACTAAACATTATAACATATGGTTAAAAGCATGACAACCAATCACATAGGCAGATTTCTAAATGTTACAGTATATTTCATCTTCTCTTTTGGACTCAGAGACAAATATATGTTGCCGAGATGTTTTCTCCTGCTTTGCTTGTTGCTCTATATACTCTTGGAGAGCTAGTGGAAATGACTGCTCATTTCCTTGCTCTGGAGTTTCATAAATGAACTGGAATTAGAAGTACATAGTTTGGTGGCCAAGTGTGCTGATGGCACCAAACTTTGTAGGGTGGTTAAAACCCAAAGGGATTATGAGAAGCTGCAAAAGGATTTCTCCAAACTGAGAGAATGGGCATCAGAGTGGCAGATACAGTTCAATATAGGCATGTGTAGAGTGATGCATGTTGGGGCAAAAAATCCTAATTTCAAGTATACACTGATGGAATGTGAACTAGCGCTGACTGAGCAAGAAGTGGAACTTGGTGATGGAGAGCTGGATGGAAATGTCAACCAATTGCGCAGCTGCTGTGAGAAAGGCAAACTCCATGCTAAGGCATTATTAGGATGGAATAGAAAATGGAACTGCCAAAATCCAACTTCCCTTGTACAGACCTTTGCTGCAACAGCACTTGGACTGTTGTGTTCTGAAAAAGAACATTATTGAGTTGGGAAAGGTACAGAGAAGGGCAATGAAAATGATCAAGGGGCTAGAGCAACTCTCTCATTAGAAGCAGCTACAACAGCTGGGACTGTCCAGCTTAAGAAAAAGGCAAGTCAGGGGAGACATAATAGAGGTGTTTTAAATAATGCCTGGTGTGTAAAAAGTAGAGGGGGAGACATTTTTCTCCCTATTCCGTAAACTTGAACCCAGGGTCATCCCATGAAGCTAATTGGTGGGAGGTTTAAGAGAGAGAAGAGGAAGTACTTCACACAGCATAGAGTTAAGGTATGGAATTCGCTGCCAATAAGTGGTGATGGCTGCCACTCTGGATGGCTTTAAGAAGGGATTGGACAGATGAGGAAGGCCTTGCTGGCTATGTGCTGCCCCGTTTACAAGAGGTGGCGAGCCTAAATACACCAGTTGCTGAGGAGCTTGGGCAGGAAGAAATCTTTCACCCATCCTGGTTGAGGGATCCTGACACTTGAACTAGATGGACCTTTGGTCTGCTGATCCTGCATGGTTTTGTATTATCATCTATCGGTCTTGCCACAACACTGGGTATGCCCAGATTTTATTTTTCTTTTCATTTCATTTTGACTGTAAGTTACATGTTTATAATATTTGATTGGCTGGAGGAACCTACTTTCCTTGCTCGTTTTTTGCTTGGTCCAATCAGGTTGCAATTGGTGGGGCCAATTTAAGGCACAGTCAGTAGCATCTAAGAAGAATTGCTGCTTGACTCTGCTGCACTTATGTGTGTGCTGTTATGTTGAATATGAAGGAGAGTGGAGCTTTCACAAAGCTGTCCTGAAGCAAGCTCTTTTCTTTGCATATGTGGGTTGCATTGAAACTGGCAACATGGATAAGGAGCTCTGGCTGGTGCTGTGCAAAATGAACAGAAGAGTTTTAAAGAGTCAGGAAGTCTGTGGATTCCTTTGGATGTACAAATGGGGCTCTGCTTCTGCATCCTGAAAGACACACCTCAAGTGACTGACTGACCTCCACTACTGCTTGGCCATCTTTGCTTCCTTCAAATTGTTAGGTCCTAATTCAGGAGTGACTACAGAAGCTTTATTTGGCAGAATTCTAATCAGAATCTAACATACTCCTACCAAGCCAGTGTCCCTTTCCTGACTGCTTTCTTCCCGTAGTGCTTTCCTATTAGATACATATGTAGTATTTATAAGCTATTTCTACACCTAAAACACTTCTAACTCAATGAATTTTCTTCCAAGCTTGCCTGCCTGCCTCCACTCTTCCCAAGTTTGCCTTTTTTTCTTTTTGCTTCTTACTTTTTCCTCACGCCTCATTCTACACAGACCCTTCAGTTCTGTATTTCTCAATCCATTGCACACTTCCTTCATGGCTTTAGTTTCTTTACATTTCCAGGAGCCTTGCTCTTTCCTTATAGAAGCTCAGTTGCAAGCTTTCATTTCTTGAGCAAGTGAGCATTTCGTGCTATTTCACTAGCTCAGTCAGTTGGCTTTGGTAGCTTCACTGAAACTTATACAACTCAGTGACTTGCTTCTGTGGTCACTGCGATAATTCCTGGCTTGTTTAGTGCAAGGATAAACAAGATAACAAAAGCACTATTTCCCATGTGCTCATCATTTCTGCTTTCAGGTTAACAACTCTGGGTGGTTTTGTAACATGTTTTATAGGGTAAACAATACAGAGTTAATTGAATGCTTGTGGTTTGTTGTTGGGTTAACTCTGGGTTGTTTAACATATTAGAATCCAGAGTTTCCAGATTTGCATACATGGAATACCCATGAGCTTTCCTTGATTTTTAATTAAAACTGAAACCAACAGGCATAAAATTTGCACTTGTCAGTCATTCGCACAATTCCAGACTTGAACAACAGAAGAGATGCTCCTGTGACTCGTGAACTGGGTGTGTATAGATTAATCATAGTTAGCAAAGCACCCCACCATCACCAGTCACTAGCTACAATGGCCATGGGTCTAACAAAATGCAGATAGTTAAGGACACTAAAAACAACTTCTGTTGACTCTCAACATGATAACAAACTATTTAGCTTGATTAGGAGTAGCATGAAAACCCTTGCTCTGTTGCTTTCTTGTCCTGCTAACTTTTTAAAAAGTAATAGTGACTAGAACTTTATGTGCACACATTCCAAAACACAAGGGTGTCTTTCTAGTGCACACTGTATTGCATCTATCATGCTTTGTTTAAGTGTAGTTTTGCCTCTGGTCTCTTGAGTTGAGGACTGGCCATTAGCACAAAATGGGAGAGACTGGCAGGGATATGCAATTAATTTATAACTGGAGTTCACAAGTTCCACTCCAGGTATGGAATTTTCACATCCTTACTGTCAGTTGTTTGTCAATTAAAATGTACAAACATGTACAAACCATCCTATCAGAAAAACAGGCCACCATATATAAAGCCTATTAAATGTAAAATGCCTAATCCATTGATTTTCATTTTGCTTTACTGTAGAATATTGATATATAATTAATGTGTTACAGTGAAGGTAGAAATACTGGAAAAGGTTTAACTATTGCCCATTAAGAGATGTTGATGCTACTTAATTTTAAGAGACCTGTTATAACAAATCATTTGATGTTCTTCAAAATATCAGTCACTATAATTGAATTTTATGTAAGTTCATGTCGACAGTATGCCATATCCATATATCCACATATTGCATTCTCATGCTTTGCATGATTTTGAGCTAACTAATAACGAAGGTTTAATTATGAGCAGATATCTTTAATTCTTTAATCTTTAATTCTTGAACTAGTGATGCAAGTGGTACATGTATTAGTCTTTTCCTTGTCCTGGCTAATCTAGTGTGCCTCAACTTTGCCGTATCCAGTATCTGAGTTTTTGATGTCATGTTAAGCTCTGTGCATTGGAAAAGGCATCCTGCTAAAGCTGATATTAGTGTGTGAGTTACTTAACCAACTTATGTTGTGGCATGTAGCCCCTTAAGTGCATATGCATATGTAGGATTGAATTATGCAGCAAATCATATAGAGTATTACAGTCCATTTCCTTCATAAATTGTGTAATTTAAACTGGGACTCTTTAAACAGTGACAGAGGCTACAATTACAGTTCTGCAACTGTGAAAGAGCAAACCTTCAGAATATCAAGTAATCAGATGTGAATAGTTCTGGGACAGATGCTTCTACAGTTCTGCCATAATGTTTTTATACCAATCTTTAGTGAAGTAGTTATTTCAGGAAGATTCTCATCTTTTTCCATACTTCCTGTCGGAATGGCTGCTGGTATTAACGGCTGAGCAAAGAGGAGCCTTCATGAAGGAAACCTAACGCAGGGATGGTGTCTCCCGCAGTACAGTTGTATAACTGGTGGGTTCCGATAGCATGCAGGCAGCATTGCATACTGCCCTTTATCTGAAATTTATGTTTGAGAATATTAAGAATGATATGTCATTTTTAGTGGTGCTTTTGTAAAGATGCTTGATCTGCCTTTTGTTCCTGAGATGATAAATTATCAAGAATATTATGAGTTGAATATCTAGTGCTAAATGTTAAGTCAGCATGCAGTGAATAAAGAATTCTTTTGGTATTACTATTTTTGCTTAGATTTTGACTGTGTAAACATGAACAGTTCTCTTGGATCATGTATGCTTTTTGAAAGGTACATGGATGGGTTTGTTTGAATGTGGTAGTGCTCTTGTTGCTATATTTGTGCACGCATTTAAGCTAGGAATATTTCTAGCCAAGGCACTGAGAGTCAGGATAGATATTACTTTAAAATTTTATTTAATTTCTATACTGTGCAATCCCTCTGGGTGGTTTACAGCATTACATACATATACAATATAATGTGTCTAGCAGTTTCATCATTTTTGTTTGATTCTATTCAGGGACCTTAATCTAATCTAGAGTGAGACCCTGACATGGGTGGTAGGGAGGTTTTTAAGACTTGGGGCCTCTGTGCCTACTTCACAGTAAAAATGGAAACAATATTGTTTGGGATCCTCACAAAATGAAAATGGCAGGATATAAATGCAATATACTAATAATAAGGTGATTGTGCTAGGATCACATAAATCTTATTTTTAATCTATTCTTAACTGTTTTGTATCCTTGACATGTTGCCTCCCCAACTTTTTTATACTGTATGGTCTTAAATCAGAGCCCAGAAATGTCAAGGTCAAAGATTATGTTCAACATCCAGTCTCCCATAGTGTTCATGCAAAAGTTTCAGAGAAGCCCAAAAGCAAGGCATGAGTATGACATTTCTTCCCACTTAGTGGCATACTGCCTGTAAACATGTGCCCCCCCCCCCCAATGATTATTGTTGGTGACATTCCTTTACAGATTTGTCAGCAAAGAATTTGCCTTGTCACCTTTTAAAAATCTTTAAGGTAGTGATAGTTACCACATCTTGTAGTGTTGACTTCCATAAGTATAGTTGTGAAGAAGTGCTTTATTTTGTTTGTCCTGATTTCTGTTATAAGTCCACTTCATAAGGTGTCCATGAGTTCAAGTATTAGAGGAAAGGAAAACTATTTCTTTCTGCTTTCGTCACACTAAGCCAAACCATATACACATTTGTCAAACATCTTCCCTTTCGCTGTCTTTTTTATAAACTGAAATGTTCCCAACTCTGCAGAGTATTGTACAGACTTTTTGTAGAGTCTAATACCATGATCATTGGTCTTTTCTTCACAATTTCGAGGTATTTGTCTATTTGTCTTAATAAGATGTTATCAAATAATTACAGACACCTTTCTAAAATATACAATCACTTGTTTCCAAAAACACAATAATGCTTTTGTATATAATGATTTCATTTGATTACCTTTATTGTTAATAATACTTCATTTGTCTTTATGAATTTGTTTTCATCGTCTTATTTTGTGTATATAAATTACTTGAATGATAATTCTAAATTTTAAAAACTGAAATAGATTTCACACTGTTACAGATTTTTTGTAGTAGTGGATTATTTATTGATTTATTGATTCAAGAGCTTATAGTGAGTAATGTGTGAGTCAGTATGGTTTAATGCTGAGATGTAAAACGTGTGTCCCAATAAATCATTTCTGGCAGCCTGCCAGACCCTGCTACTTCTCCTGTGGTGGTGACATTTCCTTTTCCCTGCTTGTCTCTCAGAGATTCCTTTTCTAGTTCTTAGCCTTCCCTTATCTCCAGTGTTTGCCTCATTGGAGTTTCGACTTGTCTCATGCAAATCAGTGAAGAAATTGTTGCATTAGCTTGCCCAGAGATGGAGGAAAAGAGCTCCTGACCACTGGTGTGTTAATGATATTTGATGGTAGGTTTGCTTAGTTCCCTCTTAGTTGCTTTTCAGCAGGGTGAGCATCATCTTCCTTGTTCAAGGAATTGCTCCATTCACTTGACTAGCTAGGAAAAGGCCCCTTCCTGAAAATCTGCTGGGTCCAAAGGGTCCTTGGTGGGTCCTAGATCTTGCTCACTCTCCAGCCATTTTTCAGCAAGGAGAACTTTCCCCACCACCATATAAACTAATTGTTTCATTCATCTGTGGAGGTGGAAAATAGCTTGGAGGGCATCTCAGCCTAGACACAGTGATGCTGTGGACATTTTATTGGACACTCTAGATATAAGTGGCTTCCAGTCAAATGTATTTGAAGTCTCTTCTTTGCTGTTGCTAACATTTTGCAAGCATGTTAAAATATCTGTTCTTACTTAAATTGGAAATTAGAATTAAGCAGTTTGAGACAGCTTAATGCATAGGCTGTTTTAACTATAAATATATTATTTAACAATTTCTTCATTATAATATATACAAACCTTTGGTAAATTAGTAGTTTTTGTAATATAGATTGTTGACAAGTACTGCTAATTTTACAAATTAAACTGTAATGTTTTGGGGATATAGAGCTGGGAATCCCAAAGAGCATAATTCCAATATAGAAAATATTAGCACATCAGCTTGTCAGTGGTTAAGATTTCTGGCATACCAAAAGCTTAAGGGCTTCAGGTTTATATAGAACTCTAATCAAAACATTCAGTGTACTAGAGCTGATGTAATGGAATTCTAAATATTAAAGATTTGAGACAAACTGCTTAACACAGAAGTATTCTGCAGGAAACCCATTCTTCTCCTTTAGCTTTCTAGCCTGCTTTTATAGGATCTGCAAAAAGTCAACTGTTGCTGTGAGTAGTGTTCCTAATGCATGTTCTCTTCCTGTGGATAATTTGTCAATTGCAAATAGCATTTTGGTATGTCTTGAACTAGGAACTACCTGAATTAGGAAGTACTGAAGTTTGCATTACACTTATGAATTCACTGTTAAAAACTGCCATCTTGAATTTTATCACTATTAGAGGAGCTTGCCTGTTCCAGTTAACTTTAAGATTCACATATCTTGGAATTGTCTTCTGTAAAAGACTCACCTTTAAATGTAGTTACTTATATGGAAAATATTATTTTAAACAATTATTTAAAGCATTTTCACTTCACTGTTCAGTGAAAATGTCTTCCAGAATAGTTGACAAAGATCAATAAGACAGTCCCCGCCATAAATTTATACTCTAAAAGACATGAATCAAAAGGAAACGGATCAGGAGGAAGAACACACTAAAGCACTATTTACAAAGTTCCGTGTTTTATAGAGCTGGATCTAAAGAAAGGTTGAGGTGCAATTCAGTCAGGTTCTTTGTTAAAAAAATAGTCTTTTGAGACACTGATCCAGAAGGACAGAGTTGAGGTACCTCATTCTGAATGTGTTGTCACTCATTTGCTTGTTTGGAGGTCAACCATAGGATGAATTCAATTTTCTCAAAAACATACAGGTCTTTCACCCAGAGCTTCTCCCTGGGGAATTCAAATTCTTTCTCAGGAAAATAACAGTCAAAACTAACAGAGAAAGGAGAGAGATGCAACCACATGGCTTTTTTCATCTGACCCAAACTTTCCAAACTAATGTTTTGCGTGGCTACAGGGTTGAGAATATATAGTAGTTGGAGTGAGGGGACTGAAGTCTAACTTGTCCATGACTTACCGTATTTTTCGCTCTATAAGATGCACTTTTCCCCCCCTCAAAAGTAAGGGGAAATGTCTGTGCGTCTTACAGAGCGAATGTGTGTGTGCCCGATGCCTGGAACGCTGCTGGCCGCCTGCACCACGTGGCACCACCTGGCCGGCATGCACTTGGCGCTCCTTGCTCCGCCCCCCCCCGGCGCAGGTGAGAGCTGTGCCTCTCGGGGAGGTGTGCGGAGGAGGAGGAGCCGCGGCCTTTAACCCACCGGCCACATGGAGAGCACGGAGAGATGGACTGCTCACCTCCACTGCCCAGGAAGACCTGCCGCCGCCACCGCCGCACCACCCGGAAGACCATTGCTGGCACGCTGCCGGCCGCCTGCACCACATGGCACCATCTGGCTGGCACGCGCTCGGCATGCCCTGCTCCACCCCCCTCCTCCGGCGCAGGTGAGAGCTGTTAATCACAGATCGGTGTTTTTTTCAAATGGCAACCCGTCTTTCAATGAAGCCCATGGGGAAGTGATGGGGAATGTGCCTGTGATTATCAGGAAGCTTTCCATGGATCAGTTATCTGTTAGTTGATCAGACACATTTTTTTTAGGATCAGTGGATATTTGAACAGCATTACCTTTGTGTATGAAGTTTATTCTTCAAAGGCTACTTAGTCTGCTGTGTGTTTGATTTACCGTACAATATCTCATTTTTTGTCAGAAGTTTTTTTCTATTATTTACTAGTAGGGCAGCATGGACATTACTGGTTTTTTTAGATTTGTTATTGAATTGTATGCAGCAGCTCTTGTATAACTGGTGTAGATTGTGGATTCCTTCAGTAATTCCACTACTGACTAAGAAAGTGATGTCAGTGATTGTGAGCAACAGAGCTTCATAAATTCTGACTCTAGTGAAGATGAGTTCTATGGGTTCAACGAAAACTAGAAGAGTACTCGAACTTTAAAGTCTCTCTTTTGTTAATGACAGTGATGATGGTTCTTAATGCCACTGTTGACTGCTGTTCACTTTACAAGGTTGAAATAAGGTATTACTGTATTCTGTTATAGTTTATTAAATAGTTTAGTAAACCATTTGATTCAGAATATTTTTTTCTTGTTTTCCTCCTCAAAAAACTACGTGCTTCTTATGGTCAGGTGCGTCTTATAGAGCGAAAAATACGGTAGCTTTCCTTTTGGCTCTGGCAGGGCAGAGGATGAGGAAGAGAAAGCTTTGTCCCTTTGTTCAGTGACACTCTCTGTTAAAGGACTGCCCTAAGGCCTGAGTTCTTCAGGTTCATGTGAAGTCTGTGCCTGAACACCAACCTTGGTTTTTCTGACCACAAAGCAATCCATTATTCTCTTGGAGTGGAATGAAAATGCCTTTACCAAACTGATGGCAATAAACTCCTAGAGCCACAGCACAGATCGAACTGAAAGGCTTCTTACCCATCTTCTCACCAAAGACTTCTCACCACTGTAAGTCTTTCAGTATTACTGTTGTTGTACTGCACAGCACCCCAAGAAAAGTATCTGACTCAATATGCTAATTTAATGTAATTAACATTTTGGAGAGGTTGTTTTGTAATTAAGAACACAGAGGTTTAAAATTGGCAGAAAGTTATCCTTATTGGTAATTCCATTGAAAAGTCAGGCTCTTAGATCAAATTATATGTGCTCGACTTTTGAGCATATTTTTTCTGTACTAGAAATCTTGATACAGATGAACTTCAGATACTTCAAATACAGATGAACTTCATTAACTTTTTTTTTTTAAACTGATTTGTGGGTCAGTGCATCCATAACCTTGGGAATATGCAGACTGTACAGGAATAAGGCTTTGCTTATTAAAACCTTGATGCTTTGTGTGTATATTTCTAACTTCTACTAAAGGAAATGCAACTTTTTAGAAACAACTTCCAAACAAATCTAGGAGTACTCTCTGGGAAATATAACAATAAAACTAAAAAATAGAACATAACACTACAGCTGTTCTGTACGTGCTATCTTAATTAGTTCTACTGAACTTAGTGGGATTGATTTCTGAGTAAATATTCATAGGCATTATACTTTAAGTTTCAAATTGAAACTTAATTTCAATTTAGGTGCAAACTGATTGTACAGTAGCAAAATAAGACCCTTAACCCAAATGTAGAATATGTACTTTTGTTTTACACCTAAGTATCTTCATGTCCACTCCACTGTTTGCTAGTGATGATTTTTGTTTACCTAATTTCTACGATAAATGTAACTTGTTTTTCAAAACAGATTTGAAAGCTATGTTATGCGTGCTATTTTATTAATTTATTTCTTTTATGCCACCCATCAACTAAGGCCTTTAAGAGGGGAGGTGTTCTTTATAAAACCCACAAATTAATACAATGTAAAATAAAATAATGTTCCATGTTTTAATCAAACATATCTTTGAAGACCAATAACAGTTAAGTATACACAGCTTTTTTGAGAACCATCCTTCTAGAGCTTAGATTACCCTGAAATGTAAACAGCTTTTAATGGGTTGGAGGGTTGTTTCTGTTGTGGTGTCATAGGCAAAGAAGTAATTTTAACACATTTTCATCACAATAAAATATTTATGGACACAAGCTGTGTGTGCCTAAGGCAGCAGTAGAGGAGATGAAAGAAATTACAATTAGAACTGCCGTTAGGCACCCAACACCGTGTATTACAACTGGAGTCTTTGTAAAATTTTGCTGCCACTATGTTGAAAGGCATTTAGGAAATTTAAAAAAAAATCAGTATAGCTCTTATGTGATTTAAGTTGATCCACCTCTCTGTAGAAATGAGATCTGCACATGCGTGCCAAATATGCTAAACAGGGTTTGATTTGACAGTGTTTCCAGGGTTCTCCCTTTTAGAACAGGGATGAGCAATCTTTTTGGGGTTGTCTACTCGAGCACCTGTAGGATGGGAAAAGCAGATCGTGCAGGTGGTATATAGACATACATATACAGACAAGCTCACTCCCTTGCATTTCCATTCCCATTTAGTAAAGTTTCCCTTTGTCTGCAACCTGTATTTCTTTATTTTGTTTATCCTATCTTTATCAGGGTTGTTAGTGGATAAAAGAAGCTTCTAAATCCCTCCATTCATGATCAGTATTCCTGTCTGTTTTCCATCATTCACCTGAGTATGGATCAGCTGGGCTTTAGGGAATAGTGGGGCTTTTGGGGGTCTCCACAGGTGGCAAGGCGAGTGACTGCAGGATCCACTTTTGTTTTAGAACTTTGCATATGACCAGCAACTAATCCAGTCTTTCCCCCAGTTGCTAGTATAGTTCATATTAGCCTTTGACGAACCTGGATAATACTACTTCATGTTAGTGTGGCAACCATAACAATCCTTATTTCCAAGGTAACCTAGAAGCAGTTATTGGTGAATTCACCCCAAAAGAAATCATAACTTTCTTGCCAAATTACAGATTCCTGCATCCAGTCTTCTGAGATCCCTGTGTGTGTGCGTGCGCGCGTGTGCACAGACAGTTGTGCCTGTGCATCAACAAAGTTCATTTTCAGAATTGTAATATAGCATCATGATGTCATGATTTTGTTTCTGTGATTGGCTTTTTCATTGATCTACTGTATGCCCCACAGTTGTTATGGAGCCAGTGTGAGTGGCTATGACATAAATACAGGCAGTAGAACAGGCACTTCCATGTACTGGAACCCGGATTCCCTCTTGCTTGGCAGCTTTTCCAGACTGCACCATTCCTTTTTTGACCTTCTCCTTGGATTTTCTTTCCAGTAGTCCTCACAGGGTTACCCACTAACACCAGGTCTAAAATAAGAGGTTATATATCAAATAGACAAAAACCACAAGAGAGAAATGTGTTTGTTGGATGAGCTGGATACAGAAAAGAAATGAAATCACAAATGAAAAACATTAAACAAGCAGTAGATATTAACCTATGTGTCTGTTTCTTCAGTTGTCAAATCCAAACAGTTTGAATGATTGGTTTGGAAAACAGTGACACCTTTCCATGCCTATAAGTATTGCAAATGAGCATCCTTCCACAAATATGGGTATTGCAAATGGGAGATTTACATTTCTCTCAGAATTTAAAGGGTTAAACCAACTTACTTCAGGATATGCACAGAAAGGACAGCATGCACTTGTAATCTATCTTGTTCTGAATAATGAAAACACTAGAAAGCCATTCAGGCTTGGTATGCAAATAGGCATTACAAACACAGTAGATTTTTTCCCCACTGAACCTGCAATCAGTTTCTGAACTTCTTTCTGTGGAATCAAGTTTTTGGTGTAGGAAGGCTGCTAGTCAAGGACTCTTGCAGCTGTGTGAGCAAGAAGCACAAGTTAATGCATGGAGAGTTTAGGTATAGGTCCAGAAATTAACAGGAGAATGAAGGAATAACAGGATCCTGTGGATGATAGTCTGGAGTCATTTGCAGAGCCCCCCCACCCCCAATTCCTGTGGTAGAGAAATAATTAGCATACAGCCTATCCAATTTTCAGTCTCTTCAATCATTTTAATGATTAGATGCAATCTTCATTATGCTTCGCTTAATAAAAGCTATTGAACTAAAGTCATTTTTAATTCAGTGCTCAAACTTAATATGCTGCTTACCTGAGAGGAGTTTACATACTATCAGTTTGTAATGATAGCCAGTTGTATGGTTTTGAAACCAGACACTTGTGAGCTCCTTCTATGCATGCATATTCAAGGCCAGTCAGAGATTCCATGATGCCATGCATCATCGATGCCATACCTCACCTGGATGTGCATCTCACTTCATTTTATACTAATGTGTAAAGTCAGTGTTGCCACTAGATGCCACTGTGGTGCATATAGTGACAAAATGCAAGCATTAAGAATCTATGGAATAGATAACTTGCAGAACAGCTGTCTTCCCCCCCCCCCATTATTATGTAAGAAAAACAGTTCCAGTTCTGTGTTCAGAATTCAAGTAAGGAATGGTTGGGAGAAAAGGACTGGGGAATAGAAGTTTAAAAAAGCCATGTTTGAGAACCTAGCAAGAAAAAATAACTTCTGACTGCAATTCTATTTAAGTAAAATCCTTCCCATGTAGAATATAACTCTGAAAAGAAACCAAAGTCCATCTCTGTATATACACACCCCTGGTTAACTGTTCTGTAGGCACCTCTTTCAGAGATGAGAGACTACTCTGAAGAGGACATATTATGGAGAAAATTAACTTATGTTCTCACTTAAGAGGAGATGGAAATGATTTTTTTTCAGAGATCCTTATGAGATTAAGCAGCTATTTGCCTCTATGATATACTACTTCGAAGTATTCTTACAAGATAGGTTTTACATGTAATTGCACTGTGTACCCTAAATGGCACTGTAAAATAATACATTGCCACTGTGTAATTGGACATATGCTGCTTGTTCTGAGCATAAAGTGTAATGTGGAGGAAAATTTGAATGCAGCCCCTCCCCCCCCAAAAAAGCAGCCAGCTGAGACTTGGTATTTCAGCACAGTCTTGTTTGGTAGGTGCGTCAGCCATCAGAGATCCTATGGATGCCTTCACTTACAGAGGTCTACCTTTGCAGATTCATGATAACTGGAGAGTATTCCTACTTCCCAACTATAGAACTTCTTCATCCCAAGAAAGATTTTGCTGGTGCTGTAATAATTAGCTTTTATACAACATCCAGGCTCATTCCTGTTCATTCAGGCTTTTGGTGGATCTTTTATTGTGTGTTTGTGTGTGTAAGGCTGCCCGAGAGAGAGAGAGAGAGAGAGAGAGAGAGAGAGAGAGAGAGAGAGAGAGAGAGAGAGAGAGAGAGAATTAGATTAAATTACTTTAGGAGGCATATGGCTGCTTCTGTTGTAAAATTGTTTATAGTTGAAGCTTGTTTTGTTTAATGATACTGTAAAATTACTGGTGCCTCATTTACTACTTGAACTGAATGTAAAGGACTAAAAGTTGGAGGAATAAGGATCTAAAGCTTCAGGGAAAGCAAGAAGATGTGAACAGGAGTTTGATAGATAAGATAAGAACAAGGTTGGACCTTTGGTGTGGTAATATATGTAAACTGTAGAAGAATAAATGTACAATAAGCTAAACTAAGGAAGATAACTTCATTTCCCCATACCACATATTGTGCAGAGTAGCATGTCCTCAGTGACACAGGCAGCAAGGCAGCATTCACTTTGGTACTTTGATACTACTGTAGTGCTATAGGATGACACAAGAACAGCTCTGATTTATCAGTCCAAGGATCCCACTAATCTACATTCAGTGTTAATAGTAGCATAAATGAGCATCACTAGAAGTCTAGAATAGGGTAGAGTTAGAGAAACTTGCACTATCTTCTATTTTATTAAACATGGACCAGATGATGTATGCCTAGGTTTCTCTTCTGTGGGAAGTAATTTTGCACAATTTGGACTGAAACAAGGACCAGTTCCGGTATGTTAAAGGGAACAGGCCTGTTTGTATGCCACAACAGCCAGCTTAACTCACCTGCAGGACTGGTTATATTGCACTGAGTATACATTTTTGCATGGTGTCTGTGACTTGCCACCACTAATAATGTTGTTTGAACTCTGGTGGAAGAGTTATTTGAGGGTTAGAGAACCCTCAGATAACTTATGGCTTGTTTTGGGTTATTGGAGTGCTAATAGGAATTTATTTATACCATTTATCTATCACAAAATATTTAAATAATCCCTCAATCCCTTCTTCTTGGGTTTCTGT
Source organism: Varanus komodoensis (assembly GCF_004798865.1). Taxonomy (NCBI): domain Eukaryota; kingdom Metazoa; phylum Chordata; class Lepidosauria; order Squamata; family Varanidae; genus Varanus; species Varanus komodoensis. The sequence goes on from NW_025335268.1 coordinate 136,360,564, forward strand.
GACACAGAAAACCTTGTGAAATCTGTGGATTCTGTACAGAAAATTATCCTTGGGATCTGATGTGTTGTATGAACCAGGTCATTGTACTAAATTCATCTGTACTCAGTGCTTTTTTTGTAAAAAAAAAAAAAAAAGATGCCGGAACTCACATCTTGGGGACGCAATGGTCGCCACTGGCAGTAAGCACTCAGTGCACGACCACATGACCGATCCCAAGCCGAGCAGGATCCCAAGCCGAGCAGCGCCCTCACAATCAGCGCCGACAATCAGCGCCGACACACAAGCAGCCTGCAGGCACTATGTTAATGATTTTTGCCACTGATCTGCTACGCTCAACAGGGCGATTCACAATCACTTGGAAAATTTCGTCAAAAAAAGGTGCTGGAATGCCGTTCTGGTGCATTCTATGACAAAAAAAAGCCCTGTCTGTCGTCATCTGTGATTTTTCTTGACTGCTGCAAGGTACTGGGCAGATGAATAAATCCAGTACTTAGTTTCACCTATAGAGACCACATCACCTGCAAGAGACAATTTTGACTACAATTTGTCCAGGCTGCCAGAACAAAGCAAGTTGCTGCTGCTTTCTAGTAGTCAAAGTAAACAGTGGTACCTGGGAATTGGTCCCTCATTGCTTCCCACTACTTGCTTTCCATCTACTTATTCCTCCTATCCACAAAACAGTTTTGTGGACAGCCTTCACTGTATAAGATGAGCAGAGCAATGTTGATTCATTAAGATCAGTTAAGCAATAGCATATGTTTAAGGTGAGATCTTTTAACTTTACTTTTGTGTGCTCTTCCTTTGTAAAGTAAGTTTCTCAGAGGCAATGGGATGAAATTTTGTACATATATTCAGAATGTAATTCTAAGTATGAGTTCACACAACATGGCAATTGACTCTGCTATGCAGGGTGGGTGAAATTTGGCTCTCTGTAACCTTTTCCCCACTTAGTTTTTCCCTCTTAGTTCTTCCACCATTATTTCACAGGAGCTGCTTTTTGAAATTGATTTGCCTTCTCCTTTGCTCTGACTGTTGCTGTGGCTCCCGCATCCCTTTTCTCTTTCATGAACTTGCAAGTAACAGCTACTGACAAGCCGCACCAAAATGTTTAACTGGTACAACAAAGCAGCCATCACTGGTTCATTGCATTTTTTAAAAGTGCAGAAATCTGCCTGCCTCATATTCTTGTGGGTAACCAAAATGAAAAGTTTTCCTGTTCAGTTTTGTTGTAGGTACCTGCTGAGTGCAGTAGGTATCAACTGTGGACATCAACCAAGCAAGTCTGCAAGTTTTGCTACTTTGATTCTCACTTGACAGCTGCCAAATAGTGAGCTTTCAAGTGAAAAGCAAAGCCATGAAGATATTTTCTTGCTAAATAAGGATAAGTGTATCATCAGCTAGTTTTGATGTGTGAACCTGACTGTTCTCAGTGTCTTCCACATTTCCCCCTTTCCTGAAGCTCTAGGTGCTCTAAAAAAGGGGACAGCACATCCCATTCCATTTATGGGAACACAGAATTTTGACAGCTGTCAAAAGAAAGGGTTTCTTCTAAAACGGGGTTTTATAACAGCAGGGAATGTAACCATGGGAGAGAATAAGATACGGGTTGAGATAGACTTTTCCCTTTCCCAGTTACTGACAGGAAATGAGCTGACTGGTATGAGATATTTCAGTGTTTATTCCAGAAAAAAGGGATGTACTTCTATTGTAATTGGGCTGGCTTTGTTGAACTTTAATGAGATAATATTTTTAGACTAAGTTGTTTGAAAGACTGTGAACACTCTGTTGGGCCAGTGGGAGCAACTGCAAGCACAACAGGGAGTTAGCATTTCTAACAACAACACAAAATAAGCAGAAATGCTCATGTTCATAACAGGGCAGTTCAACAGAGTTTGCTGAATGGAGCTCTACTGTGACTTGTCTTGATCCAGAAACAACTGTTTCTGTTTCCATGGTTACTTTTAGAATTGCTAACTCACTTTACGGCAAATGGGGCAAGGTAAAAATCTAATAAATAACTCCCTGTATGCAAGCAGTTTATCCAGTTGGTACAAGACATTCATTAGGGGCACAGTGGCCCCAATGAAACCGTCCCTTGACTTTTAAGGCTTAAAATGTTGTAAAATGTTCCCCATATTGCTAATTCTCTTTTTCAGCATAACTGCCTTGATGGGATAGGAACCAGCAGCATAGGCTGGCACATACGGGCACACTGTAGGCCATCTTCTTCAGGCTGGATAATGCAGAGTATGTGCAGGATGACCTATTAATGTCAAGATGCATAAGAATTGTTAGTTTTCAGTGTCTTGTGATTCAATTAATTGAGCCAGAATACTTTGAAAACTACTGTTTTCAGGTATCTCAGCAGTAGCAGTAGTATCCAGATCTTAAGAAGAGTCCTTTCCCCATGGTCAAGCAGGTTTCAGTACCACCATTATTCCTCTCTCAAATTGGTAAGCTTGCTTGGGAAGGGGATAGGGGTCTGGCAGAGGGCTTGGCAGTCAATAAGCTCATTATAGACTAGTTCCCCATTTGGTGGATTTCTGTATGCTGAAGATTTGCTTGAATTTATACGCTTCTCCATTCTGTGTCTCTCCCCCACCCCCATTTTTGGTCTGTAAAATCACTAATGTTTAGGTATTCCACAGTAAGTTGGGATACCTGCTTAAATCATGGGAGATTCATAGCATCAGATCTGATTTGTACAATTCTTATTTCTATTTCTAGTGAAGTTTAACTGCATAATTAACTTAAGGTATATGCATATGGTATATGCAACCTGGAACATAATACAAATTTATTAAGCAGTTATTTTTAGAATGAATTGGAACTACTCCCTATTCCCTGTCTCCATGTTGCTTATATCATGTTAGTAGATCTAATATTTTCATTTCTGGCTTGTTGGGTATCCTTGGGGAGCTTGAGATGAAATTTCTTACTGAAAAGTATTAGATTTATTTAGAAACGGGAACTTTGAACTGGTTTGATTATCTCATTGTTTTCTTGAGAAGGATATGAAGCCTAAGCAGATCATTTCTCTCTAAAATAGAGACAGACAAGCCCTGCTCCTGTAAAATTACACTGTTGCATTTTTCTTTCTTATTGATTAGTTGAAAAAAGCACTTGTTCTAGCATCTTATTTGAGTCATTACACTTATATCTGATTTTATGTCTGAAACAGCTTGCCAGGTCTTTCGGTTTGTCTTCAGATTTAGTAGTTACATCCTTTGCAATACTTGTTATTAATGACTAGGTCAGTTCTAATCATGTATTTAACATAGTATTGTTAATAGTGCTCTGCATAGTCCAAATTTCATTTATGTAAAATATTAATCTGAATGTAGCCCTAGGTTGGTCTACCCTTGAAGTAATTGGCTAATTGTTTGTTGTTTTAATGTATTTTGTGTGCCTCTCAGCATTTGAACATTGCAGCATAAAAATACTATAAATAAAGCAAATTACTGCTCACATGGTAGGTTTCTTGTTTCATTCCAAGCATTCTGTCAGTTGGATAAGGTGAGACTTAATTTCTCTTCTGACTTGTTTTCTGCTGAATCTGGAAAAACAATTTAGTCTTGGATCCCTGGGTTCACAGATATCTCTGTGTTAAGCTACCATTTTAATACACTTAACATTATAATCATTTATTTTCTTTGAACTGTTTCAGATCTAGATTGTACATTTTGAAATAGTAGTAGCCCCATATTTTCTTAAATATTCCAATCATATTTTGCTTCTACCTTTAAAATGCTGTCTAGAAAATATATTTGATTAATAAAATACAGCCAATTAATGATTTTATTTATTTTATGACGTTTGACATGAAGATAGGAAATAAACATTTTAATCCTATCACACTCTTCACCTGTACTGGGAGTGTCACCCTGTTGATTCATCTGGATCTCTTGGAAGCTTTTGAGTCCCCCACTCATACTATACTTTTGAGGTGAATGAATGGGATTCAGTTCAGTACCTAAGAGCTATCCAGTGACCCCTAAACTTTGGTCAGAGTGGAATGGAGAGACATAGGATGCTTCCAAGGTAAGAAACAAAGGTCTGATCTTGGAGCTGGGAATCTGCAGTATGATTCCCTTCTGACTTGCATAGAAATGCTTTTTTCCCCAGATTCCTATCACCTTTTATAATATGGGGTCCATGAGATTCTTACTAGTCTCCCATGTGATACAATGCACATTTCAATGAAAACACTTGTTAACATGTCATGTGTGCAGAGGTCTTTTATCTTGGTGAGTAAGAATGATCTAGGAGAGAGGTTGTATTACAGGAGCCTACAGCTAGATTTCTAGAACAATGTGGAGTGGGCAAAGCTCTGAATGACAGTAACAAGGTTTTCTTTCCTTTCACCTCCCTTCCTTTTCTGGGAATACTGCAGTTTTGAGTGATGGCGGAACTATCCACACCATTCTTAGTATCTGGTACTGCTTTCTTTATTTGCAAATTTGCAGTCATTCCTGCAAACCTCAAAGAATCTTAGCAGCCTCTGTCTCCATTTTTCACCCTGGGTATATATTCTTTCCAAATACCTTGTAGTCAACAAGCTTCTGCCAGTTCATTCCAGTAGCAAGTAGATTTTTAAATAATGACAGGGAGGTTTGCTTTCTAAATTTGACTGGGTAAGACAAGATAGAGGACAATTTCAAATCTCCCCTTTACATTGGCTAGGATATCTACATCTGCAGCCAAGCCCCAGCCCACTTAGAACTGTATTCTTTGTCACTCTTCCTTTATCCACCAGAAAAAAGCTTGTCTCAAATAAACAAGCAAGCAAAAACAACTGAACTGTGGAGAGGACTACTTCAGGCAAGGAATATTTTATTTGGAGAGTGGGAAAGGTTGGCTTGTTGTGTGGGAAGTGGGGACAATGTTTAATTTTCAGGGAAAGAACTACATGAGACGCAGGTCTATGAAAAGAATCAATTCCATTTGCATTACCACCCCTTCTCCTGAATTCTGTGGGAGGGCCAGGCGGCCACCTCCTTGGTGGAAAAGGAAAGACATAGGCACCCTGCATAAGTTCTAAGACCAGCCTAATAGAAATAATAATTGGGTGCTAAGCTTGGATGTGGATGTCTGCTGTAAGACATATGCCAACTACCAAAGGATTATCCAGAGACTTGAGCTGGAATGTTATCAGTATGTGGCTGACACTACTCTTATCTCTTCTTACCATCATCTTACCCTACAAAGGCATTTGTGATTTTAAGCTAGTGTTTGGATGCTATCAGGAAATAAATGAGGGTTAAGAGACTGAAACAATTCATGTAAGACAGAAGTATGTTTGGGGTTTCTGATAATATTAGAGAGAGTTTTTTTTAGCAGCGGAAGCAGTAGTCTGCCAAATCCATCTACTATGAAGATTGCAGCCGCTTTTGGAATAGGCAGACTTGGTCACAGTCATGCTTTGGTCAGCTCTAGACTGGACTACTACAATGCATTCTGTGTGGAGCTGCTGTTGGGGATAGTCTGGAAACCTCAGTTGATCCAGATTGCAAACAGCTGGACTGTTGTCAAGAGCCAGAAAACAGACCGCACTGTGCTACTTCTGTGTCAGCTTCAATAGTTAACCAGCTATTTCCAGGTTCAAGTCTTTTAGTGCCTGAACCATCTAGGGCCAGGGTTCATCAGGGGTTGTTTGTTCTACATCAGGGGTCCTCAAACTTTTTCAGCAGGGGGCCAGCTGAAACGTGCCAGTGCTGGCCACAGGCCGGAAAAGTGGTGCTGGAGGTGGGAGCGGGATAGAAAGCTTTTCTATCCCATCCAAAGATGTTATGTAGTAGATGGGATAGAAAATCTTTTAATTAATAAATAGATAGATAGATAGATGGGAAAGGGAGAGAGGACTTTTGATTGCACCCAGGTTCTAGGGTGTCCACCCACAGTGTGTCCCCTTCATTGTTCACTTTTAACTGGTGTTGTTTCAGCAGGCATTTTTAGTTAATGATTTTGAACATGATTAGTTATTATTTGTTCACTTCTTATTTGCTATTTTAGTGCTTTTAAAGCTTGCACTGTTAAGTTACTTCCTTGTAACAAGTAAAGGTAGGATGTGCATTTTATTAATAAATGTTAATGTTTTGGAATGAAGCTTGAAATAGGGCAAAGTGAATGAAGAATGAAATTTATAGTAACAGTACATTTATATTCCACTTCAGGGCATCAAACAGCTAAAGAATGAAAGGATCAATACATAATTTATATGTAGGACAAGGGCAAGATATGATATAATAGTTTACAGCTTCCTCTAAAGTATGTGCAACCTGATCATCCTGAAATAGAATGCACTGCTAAATGACATTGGTCTGAGTGTCTTGTATTTCGTATATTCATAATGGTATTAATTACCTCCTTAGGTTATGGGTGTAAAACCTTTTTGTGCCCATGGGCAAATTTGATATTTATTGCTGCAGGGTATAAAATCTTGGTTCTTTTGCCTTCTCTGTATTTTCACTGTTTTTATCTTTTTCTTTGCTCCCCCGCCCCCCATTATATACTGAATTTTGGCAGAGGGCTTTTTCCCCTGCTTCTATTAAAAGCAACTTCTGACCCTGTTGAAAAACAGCTGGAGGAAGAAGGAAGCTCACCTGCTTCCAAGAACCCTATTTCCCTAAATGCCTTAAAAGTCCTTCCCCATGCAGTTTTTCTGCAGGACACATTTTATCCCATTGTTATTATAAACATTCGGCAGTATTGTTTCATTGGAAAAGCTAGCCTGACTGAAACACTAGAGAGTCTGAGTGCATGCTAGTGCACCTGTGAGTTCTGTATTACCAGTCCCCCCAACTCCGTCAGTGGGCCAGTTTATCTTGTTGGGTATGTTTGTACTTTTCCAGATAGGCCTTGGTGCAGGGTAACTTGGTTCACATGGGCAAAATGGCCCACCATGGGATGTTTAAGCCATGGTGGGTGCAGCGTGTGCTGGGTCGTCATTCTGATTATTCGGTGCCTGGCTGTAATTCGCCATGTGAACCCAGGGACACTTGGTTGCTCAAAAGTTAAACAAGCATGACAAACTGCAGTTGAACATTGAATATGTGGATCCTGCCCAGTTCACCGGGACTTAACTCAAAGTGGGCTGGTTTGATCATGAAAACAGGTAAATATCATATGAAAGTACATTTATGAAAGTACAAGCATACAGAATAAGCTATGCAAAAATCTTTACAAATACTAACTTGTAAAGTTTCTGACAAGTTTTTTTTAAACTAATGTTATGTGACTGCCCTTTATTACAAATGCTTAAAATATTAGTATTCTATAGTACTATAATAAGCAGTAAAAGAGACACTTGTGGGTGGTAAATAGTTTTCACCTAAATTATCTGCTTATATTGAATCAAAGATAATTTTCAATAATTGTCAATGCAGATTAATGCAATGAATCTGTCCAACTGTAAATTTAGATTGAAGGTGTCTAGTGGAGGAATACCGTTTAGAATATTTATCTGGGCAAAGCTTTCACAAAATTGCATGGATTTAGGAAGGCTATCATATTAATTTTAATTTTATACTGTTATTTTTGTATTGTAATGTAAGCCGCCCCGAGGCTTCAGCAAGGGGCGGCACAGAAATGTTCTAATAATAATAATAATAATAATAATAATAATAATAATAATGATGAACGCAAATAACTGGGAAATAACTATTTTTCTTCATAAGATATTTGTCATATTGTAGAAATTCTGAAAATGTTATCGATTTGATATGGGATATTGGAGAATTCTAGTGTGCTTCTTTAGTTACCTTCTAAAGAAAATTAATGTCATAGATAAGGGTCTCTTCACATTTAGGGCATGGCTAGAGTATGTGAATTGGGAAGGAATTTTCTTCCATTCATAAGGCAAGGCTTTTTCTTGCCCTTATGTCTGCCTCTACAGCTTCACTTGTCATGGTGACTGTCTCATTGCTCTTTGATGAGAGTATTCTGTGCTCTTAGAAATTTCCAGACATTTTTCCCTTAAGCAGACATTTAAAAAAAGGGTGAAGAGAGGCTGTGTTTTATTTTGGCATGATGTTTTTGAGACACTCAAAGCACTTGGGGGCAGGGTGGGCAGCTCGAAATGATAAACTTAGTTCTATAGCTTGTTGATCAGCCGAAATACCCTTCATCCAAGCTTCTGTGGACTTCAGAAACAAAGAACATAAGCAAACTTCAGCTACCTTCCCTAGAGCCGATAAGGAAAGCTGGGACTTGTTGTTTTGACTTTGCCATCTAAAGTACTTAGACTGCATTTCTATTCAGCATGATTCCAAAAACAGTCCCCACTCTCCAGCTAATTTTTGGAGTGAAGGAGAGAGACACAATAGTGTATCAGCCCTAGTACAAGTTCAGGCAAAATATCCCCATTCCACAGGGCAGGTATGGTCTTGGTAGTCAAAGACTTTTGGTTGGTTTTACCCTAGTTGTTGAGCTTGGCTAACTACCTTCACTTTGCTGATTATGATTAGATAATGGGTACCTTGGTGGCTTCTGTGAAGTGCATAAGGCTCTGTTGTGTTTGTTGCAAGACTAACATGGCTATCCTTCTGGACATTCTTCCCAGATGTAATATGTTGATTCATCGATGTGTTGTATGGATAAAGTTTAATAGATGGAGAATTCTGGGGGCAGATTAGGTTTGGCTTCCTCTGACACTGGGATTCTTGATGCTGAACTGGATTCAAGGACATAAATTTAGCACCCAAGGCAATTCATAAAACACAAATTCAATAAAATACCATAAAAATAATAAAAACATTTAAAAGTTTAAAACAGCTAAACAAACAAGGACAAAGCATGATTCTGTAAAACACTTGGGATGAGTAATCCCCTGGATAGTCAAGTAAGTCTTTGAAGGCCTCAGCATTAAAGGGTCATCTTAACACCAAAAAGATGACAAATTTGGTTCCAGTTGAGCAGCAGTGTTGTTCCATAGCTGGGGGACCACCACAGAGAGAGCCATCCCCTTGTTGCCATCCTGTACACTTGGTTACAGGGCAACCAAGGCTGTTTCCATGCCAAAACCAGGCATGAACCCCAACTGAAATGGATCCAGATAATCAGTCTCATCCAAGAGTGCCTGGAGTTGGATTAGCAACCACCATTGCAATAACCTTGCCCAAGAAAGGGATGTTTGCCACCGCCCTAAATTTATTTAGGTGTTCCAGATCAAAGGAGGATTTCTTCAGAAGTGGGCTTACTACCGCCTCTTTAAGGCAGATGACTCCCTCTCGCAAGGAGGCATTAATCACCTCCCTGGCCCAGCTGGTTATTCCTTCCTTGCTGACTTTAATAAGCCTGGAGAGGCAAGGATCCAGCACAGAGGTGGTTGCACAAACCTGTCCAAGCACTTTGCCAACATCCTTGAGCTGTATCAACTGAAACTCATCTAATTTAACTGGACTAGATTTTATTCTGGATGTCTCCCCAGATTCAACTGCTATAACTCTGAAGTGTTAAGTCCTGATGGATGTGAGATTTTTTTTTCTTAGAAGTGCCCAGTGAGTAAGTTACAGTGAGCCTGAGATGGTTTCATGGTCTCCCTGGGGCCAGAATGTAATAAGGCCTGAAAAGCCTTGAAAATCTCTGTTGGGAGGTAAGGGGAAAATTGAATAGAGGCAGTGAGATATTGTTTCTTTGCCACCTTCACTATATAAGGTCAGGTAATGTGGGATTAAGTTTCTCCAGTTTGAGACTCAATTTTTCTGCTTTGGCACATGTTAGGTGTCCTTGTCTAAAGCACCAGGACCTGAGATAATGGAGGTGGATGAGAGCTCAACAAAAATGTTAGCATGGCCAGAGAAAGGGAAAAGTCAGGAAAAGGCAAGGTTCAAATAGCAGCATGGCATGGCAAGCCCCAGGGGCAAAGGAAGATTCAAGAACAAATGAGGGTCAGATACTGGAGGCAAAGACAGAGCCAGCTACAGGCAGGAGTCAAGACAGAAGTTAAGACATTGCAGGACTGGAGACAGAAACTGGATCAGGAACAGGAAGTGGCCACCACAAAAACTTGCATTACTGTGGCAATATTAGATGGACTGAGCAGCCTGGCTTCCAACTGGTTTTCATGAGTGTACCAGGTATAATCCTCTAAACACCTACAGGTTGGATACAAATTTTGCAAGTACTTTCAAGGTGAACTAGACTACTTTCTCTATCAAGCCATCAAGGGGAGCTGCATCATCAGAACCTGACCATTACCATGCAGTTCAGCAGAGTCAATTACTGCCTATAATCTGCACAGAGTTAATATCCTATGGGTGATGGTGGGGATGGTTATTCATATTCTTCCATTTGGAGTATTTCGGTCTTTTCCCATCCATTATACAAAGTTTGCAAAGCTGAATAGCTCATTAAAAAAAACCCTTATATTGTCATTGTTAGCTCCCCCTCCCCTCTTTTACCAATTCTCAATAACCTGTGCTTTTCTCATAGTGATAAATTTAAAGAGTATTTATATAATTAAATTGGCAACTTGGTGATAGAAGGGCAGCTAATTACAAAAAGGGAATTACTTGACCACCTAGTATGTCCTTAGCTAGAAAATTTCAGATTATGTTCCTTTCTAGAAAAAATAGTTGTTAAACGGAAGGTACACCCTAGTGAAGTTTGAAGAAGTGTGTACAATCAGGGGAACTAAGTAAGGAAGGTGATCCTATCAAAATTGCATTCTGTGATGCTTTGTAAGACCACATGAATGGCCAAGAATTGCCATCGCCGATATCTGACAAAAGCTAGAAAGCACTATGGCCACATTCCACACCATTTCTGCTAGGCTCAATACAAGAGGTTCATAGATGATATTACACCCCATTTAAATTATATAGCATGTGCCCATTTTTATTTCCTAACTGTTCGCAAAATTGTATACCACAGGCTCTTTGATGTGTATGTGGTAAGAATGACCCAGGGTTTATATGTTCCAGTATATATATTTTTGAAATACTTGACTTCAGTTTTCAGCATGTTCGCCCTGATATGTTACATTTTCTACTATGCACCTATGACTACAGCAGGATTAAAATAGTCTACATGGACTTGTTAATTATTTTGTTAGCATCCTGTCTAGAAGTTAACACTCAAATTCAACTGCAGGTTCTATGTTAGCTTTGGCAGAGCTTTTACACAACATAGTAGACTTATTTAAAGGACACTATAGAAGAAATTTAGAATTTAGTTTACCTTTGTTTAGAATTTGGTTTACCTTGTTTGAGATGACCTTGAATATATGCACCTGGAGACCGGAAAGTTCTTTTGGAGTGTCTTGTTTGGCTGATTTTGTTGATCTCATAGATTACTACTTATGCTGTATCTTATATATCTATGAATAAAGTCATAATCAAAATTGTATGTATGTGTATAAAAGCACACATCCATTTTATATTTCATGATCTAATCATTATGAAAGTTTTGCTCATAACAAGAGTTATGGGCTGCTAGTATATTGTATTGTTACACTGCGTGTGCGAAAAAAGCTGCATCTTAAAATTAAACTTCTAAATCATTAGAGGTAGAAAACGATCTGGGTAGTCTTTCTTTCTTCTGAAAGAAACCTTGAAAACCTTGACTAGGTTTTCAGATTACAAGAACACAGTAATGTGGGGCTGAATTGTTTTCTACCAGTTTTTTTCTATGGAAAATTTTGCATTTCATAAGTTTATTGAATGTAAGTCAATTGCAAATACAATATTTCTCTTAATTATGTTAACCGCCCAGAGAACCTTTTGGCTATTGGAAGGTATACAAGTATGATTAAATAAACAGAAATAGCATCTCCTGGGTTTCCAGTCCAATACTCTAACCACTACACTTACTGACTTTCTGTCGATATGCTTATCAGCAAGGTCAAAAAGGAAACTATTTGCAAAATACTTATTCAGATTTTGTATCTTCAGCATTTGCAATCAGATTGCATTTCAGATAGCTCTAGAAAACAAAGCAAAAAATGGTAGTGTATAAGGGCATTAAAGAACATGGCGGGTTAATACTTATCATATGACAGCTTACAGTATTCCATGAAGCTCTGTTCTTTTCTTACAGGGAAAGTCATCAACAAAGATTTGCGTCACTACCTAAGCTTGCAGTTCCAGAAGGGTTCAATTGACCATAAACTACAACAGGTGATCAGAGATAATCTCTACTTGAGAACTATCCCATGTAAGTGTTTTAACTTGCTGGCATAACTCTGTTGGTTAAATAACAGGTATAAAATTTAATCCCATAAATAATACGTGTCATATGCTAGTAAATCCTGCTTGCATTCTGAAAGCATAAACCCTGTGTTCTGCTGGATGTGTCACTTGAACTTACTGCTTGCTGCTGCCATGTAGCTCTCTTTGTTTCTTTTATCTTGTTTTAGGAATGTCCAGGTCTCAGACTATTTAGGAAACTACCTCAAGTCATACCCATTGATCTATCTAGCTTAGCATTGCCTTCAGTAAGTAGAAGCAGCTGTCCAGACTGTCAGAATTTCTCCCACCTCCACTTAGAAATGCTAAGGGACAGGATCTGGGACCTAGTGTGGAGTACACACCAAATCCTTCTAGTACAGTGGTACCTTGGCTCATGAACTTAATCCGTTCCACAACTCTGGTTGTGACCCAGATTGGTTGTGAGCCAAGTCAAATTTCCCCATAAGGTTCAGTGTAAATAAGGTTAATCCATTGTTTAAACTTTAAAAAAAATCACAAAAATGTGAAGCAAAGTGACAAAGAACAATAAAGATCGCGGCTATCCCCCCCCCCCCCCCGAGCATGAGCATGGCCATCTCCCTCCCCCCAGCACGACTGTGATTGTGCCTGTCATCCCTGCACAAGCGCGACCGCAACTGCGGCCATAGACAGGCGCAATCATGGGCGCACTCGTGGCGGGGGGAAGGAGATGGCCACAATCTCAATCTGGAGTTCGTGACCTGAGTAAAAATTTTTCTTAAATTTTTGTTTGCGACCCGATTTGGTCGTGAACTGAGGTTCGTGAGCCGAGGTACTACTGTATCAGGATGTGTGGATTACACATATGACATATTTTATCTCTTTAGTGGAAACATTCAGAAGTAAAAGGACAAGGTGCTATTGCACACTTCAGATGTCAGTGTTTGCATATGTTAGAAAATGACCACATCGAATGTGCTATGTAGGATCTCAGATGTTTCCCCTGCTCCTCACTGGGTGAGGAGAACAAGATTGCTTCTTTGGCTTGGGCAGGATCTCCAATAAGGATAAATATATTCTCCTGCTTAAGCATTCAAGAAAGGAAAGTTCAAAAAATTATGAAAATTTACTCCAGCAGTTGTACAGAACTATAAAAATTTTATATAAAAAATCTACAATGTTGAAGCTAGCAGATCTGGGACTGGCCTGAGCTTGGAGGGGAGAACATCTGGGAACCTTACGCAGCTACTTTGTATTGCACAGTGGGAGAAAAGTGGGATAGAAATATAATGAATGGATATATAAATAAAAAAAATATAGGGTGGAAAATGAGAAATTCTCCAGAATTTTTTCTAATACTTTTTCTACTGAAAATTTTCCATTTTATAAATCAGTTTTTAAAAGTATGTTAATTAAAATCCAATATTAAACAGGCTTGGTAGTTTCAAATTTGGAATTAATATTTTCAGGTGATTGATTATTCCTAACAATTATGTGAGAAATTTACATATATGTCACTAATATAGCTATATGACTCAGAGTAATGTGGAATAAATACTGATAGCAAAAAGGTCCCCCAACAACATTAATGCAAGATGGCTGAACTCTTTTGAAATAGATGGGCCACTGTTGGCATATGATGTATTTCTTTGGGTAGCTAAAATTGTGTCTGTTATATTACTTTTTCTTTTTTCTTCATATCAAGCATGTGAAGTACATGACAATGTTTTTAAATTTTTAGAAGTATTCTTTCCTTACAATGCAACATTTAAATGATATTACATGTGTTTTAAAATGTTCCTGAAATGTTACTTTGCTTACAAAACACAAATATAATAAATAAGATATCTCTGGGCCAGAAATGGGCAACTTGTAACTTTCCATATATTTTTGCCAAGGGTGCTCTTTAGCCCTGGCTAGCATAATGAATAGTATAGGATGATGGGATTGTAGGATAAAAATCCTGGAGGGTTCATAAGCTGTCCACTCCTGCTCTCGGGCATCAGAACACAAAATTAAAACTTAATTTGTATTCAAAAATTGAATTTTTTAAAAAAATCTACGCTACTGACATGAGATTCTCTTTTTACTAAATTCCCACACAGCCCAGTAGTAAAAGCTCTCTAGCCAATTCACAAAAGAAAACTTAAACTATAAAATAAAATAGCATAATAAAGAAACACAGTAGTCTGGTCTGAAAAATCAAAATAAGCCACTGTGACCTAGTTAAATCATGGCATGTGCTAGACGCATGCAATGCAGTTTGAATACTCATTGTCTGAACATAGCTGGTCAACATGACTTATTGGAGGGTAAAGTGGCTCATGGGGTGTATTCTACTTCCCAAACTCTTAATAACTGAACAGTTTCTTTAGGGGAGGCAAATCTTCCCATACATAGCTTATAGCCATCTTTTGCTGCTCATGTAGAATAACATCTGGGTAACAATACAGTATTTTTCAAAATCTGATTTTTTTATATTTTCCCAAAATTTTCATACATTTTCCCAAAATAAAGAGAGCCATCCTGCCTGATTGGGTGGGATACAAATCTAAAATAGATGTTTGCTCCAACATTACCATATTTTCAACAAGTAGAAATGTGGTAATAAACAAGTATGCAGTAATCTCTTTATAGATTTGATTTTACTATCCAGAGTTGAATACCATCTGTACAGTGTCTATGTTTGGATGTGACAGCAAAGCACAATGTATTGTGATGGGAGTGAGCTTCTCTTGTCCTTGCATGCTGTGCCTTCTGTCCTCTGCTATGGGTGTAAGGAGTTTGGAAAACTCTTACTTGCATTTTTGATTCGTCATCGCTTTGTCATTTTGTCCAAACCTGGCAAATTATGGATCCTTAACTGCAGTTTGCTTGAAACAAGCTAACTTCAAATCATGAGTCTTGAAGCTGACTTGTTTCAAGAAACAATATTTAGATTAACTACAGATAGGGTGCAAGTTGCATGCCGATTTGAAATGGAAGAGGAAGTTTTCAATCTCGCTGCTGATGCCTTGAAGAGAATAAGAGAAGGAAAGCCTTAACTTGTTACAATCATGGCAAACCATGATTTATTGTGATATCCAGATGTGGCTGCTATCTTGTAACTTAAAATTTGTTAAAATCCATACATATTGTGGCTTGAAGTTTTTTGAGAAATTGTTTCCCGTAGATTGGTTACCCAGTTCTGTTACGTAGAAGGTTCATTTTTAAGCTCTGTAATCATTTGATAAATTTGGCTTGACATTACATTTGAGTATAGGAAACCAGATCCAGGTTTTTTATAGCTTCTTGAAGGGCTGTAGTTTATATGTAATTCTTAAAACAATCTGTTCTGAAATATTGAACCATTTGCATTTTTGTCTACCTGCTTTTGCAGACAGTTCTGTATAGGTGTGTAATACTCTATCTTTAAATATACTTTATTTTAAAATTTTTGTATTCACCTTTGTTGCAGAATAGAAGTGGTAGAGACAATCTTCACCTTCCTGCTCTGTATTTTCACTAGATAGCTGTTTTCAACTGTATAATAATGGTGTTAAAGAGGGCAACGGAAGGAGGCTAGAGTTGCTTTACAGTGCCTTGTATCCTGGCTGTTCAAGTCTTCTGTTTCTACTTCTCAAAATACCCCCTTTAACCCTTCTCTTGGGTCACTTCCCAAGCCTCCAAGAGCACTGCTGTGAAGCAGTGAGGGACAGTTCTCATTCCCAGGTCTGAGATGTCTTCAGCCCCAGAGATGACAATCTTAACTATCCAGGCAGTGTCTACTGGTCATAGAATTATTACCTAAATCTCAATTTGTCTTAAACCTGTTCCCTTTCATTTTAAAATGTTTTGTTTACTTATTTATTTAAAACTTTTGTACCCCATCCACCACTTTAACATCTCTGGACGGCTTGCAGAAAAGAACAGTAAAATAGCAAAACACAGCATCCAGCAATCAAGATAAAAGCCCCAGTTAAAACTAAAGTAATGGGAGCATAAAAAGGTTTTCACCTGACAAAGATTAAAGCATCGGTGCCAGGCAAACCTCTCTAGGGAGCACATTCCATAGATGGGTTGCCACCACAGAGAAGGCCCTTCTCTGGGTAGCCACTCTCCTAATCAAGGAGGCTTCCTGGAGCAGGGCCCCTGCCTCAGATTTCAAGGGGTGGGAGGACACATAGGGAAGAAGGCACTTCTTCAGGTACCTAGAACCCAAGCCATTTAGAGTTCTATAAGTCATCACCAGCACATTAAATTGGGCCCGGACTTCAGTTGGCAGCCAGTGCAATTGATAGAGGACCGGTGTTAAATGTGGGTACCTGCCAGTCCCTGTTAACATCCTAGCAACTCTATTCTGGACCAACTGAAATATCTGGACCATCTTACAGGACAGCCCCACATAGAGTGTGTTACAGTAATCTAATAGGGAAGTTACCAGAGCGTGGGTCACCGTTGCTTGGCAGTGGTCATCCAGGTAAGAGCACAGTTGATGGATCAGCTGAAGCTGAAGGAAAGTGCTCCTTGCCACCGCTGCCACCTGAGATGCCAGGGACAGCTCTGGGTTGAGGAGCACTCCCAAACTGCTTATCCTATCCTTTAAGGAGAGTGCAACCCCATCCAGGATAGAGTTAAAATCACTTGCCCGGAAAACAGAATCATCCACCAGCAGGACCTCTGTCTTGTCTGGATTGAGTCTGAATTTATTGGCC
The DNA here is from genome assembly GCF_004798865.1 of Varanus komodoensis. Lineage (NCBI taxonomy): Eukaryota > Metazoa > Chordata > Lepidosauria > Squamata > Varanidae > Varanus > Varanus komodoensis. Next base: position 136,377,404 of record NW_025335268.1, read on the forward strand.
TTCATCCAGCCCATGACCCTGGCCAGGCACCGGTTAAGGAAAGCCACTGCCTCACCTGGACTAGATGTAAAGGAGAGGTAGAGCTGAGTGTCATCAGTGTACTGATGACTCCATAGTCCAAACCCCCTGATGACCTCTCCCAGCAGTTTCATTTAGATGTTAAAAAGCATGGGGGATAAAATGGAACCCTGTGGAACTCCATGGCAAAGTTGCCATGGCACAGAGCTATAGGCCCCCAGCACCACCTTCTGGAATTGCCCAGTCAGGTAGGACTGGAACCATTGCAAAGCGTTGTCTCCATCTCCCAACCTCGCCAGCCTACCCAGAAGGATACCATGCTCAATGGTATCAAAAGCTGCTGAGAGGTCAAGCAGAACCTACAAGGATGCACTCCTCCTATCCCTTTCCCCGCACAGGTCATCATACAGGGTAACCAAGGCAATTTCAGTCCCCTAGCAAGGTCTGAAACCAGAATGAAACCGGTCTAGATGGTCAGTTTCCTCTAAAAGTGCCTGGAGTTGTCCCACCACCATCCGCTTGAGTACATTGCCCCAAAACGGATATTAGCCACCAGCCGATAGTTGGCAGCTAACCCTGGGTCCAGAATCGCCTTCTTCAGAACAGGCCTGATCATAGGACAGCCTTCCTTCAAAGGGGCAGGGACCCGGCACTCCCTCAGAAAGGCATTAATGATCTCCAGGACCTGGGTACATATCCCATCCCTGGCTTTGATGAGCAGCTATGAGGGCCAAGGGTTGAGCAGACAGGTGGACCAATCCAAGCACCTTGTCCACATCCACAGCAATCGAAACTCATCCAGTAAAGGTGGACCAGATGGCACTCTGGACACTTCCCATTCTGCTACCCTATCAGCTGTGGAACTCATGGCGAATCTGAGTGATCTTATCCCTAAAGTGCTGGAGAAAGTTATCACAGTGATGGTGCAACAGGATCCTTTTTAGGCCCAGAATGTAATAGGCCTTGCACCACCTGAAAAAGCTCGGTTGGACAGCACTGTGATGATGCAGTAGAAGTGGAGAAGAATTCCTTCTTCACCATCCTCACCGCCACAGCACAGGCTTGATAGAGAGCTCTAAGATGTGCTCCTTTTGACTAAAGGATAGAAATAAACCAGCATGAATCTTTCTTAAAATATAATGCAATAGCTCATAGAATAAGAAAACAGCTAATTTACTGACAATAATACAACTATCTTAAATTAATGTTTTAATATATTTGTTTATATATATTTATATAAGTAAAACATATGTAATATATCAGTCTCAAAATAACAGTATTTCCTGTGTACTGTTTTTAGAAGCTTAACATTAAATTTCAATGTTCTGAATTAGTTAATTGAGTCAGAAAAACCTCCAGGCTGAGGTTTGTTCTTGAAATACTTTCTCTTGATGTTGAAATCTCAGGAGATCAAAAGACATTTCATTTAAGAGATGCAGGTGAGAATCAGGACAAAACATGAAAGGATAGTCAGTTTCATCAAAATGACAAGATACAGGGGTAAAAAACTGCATTGAGGTTATTGAACATATAAAAGAATAACCTTTTGCTAGGGGGCTGTGTCCCAGTGATACTGAGTTTTATCTGCAGTAACAACAGAAGCTTTGTCATGTTGGTAAAAACACTTTCTTAGGGAAACTTTTTGTTTTTGAGGAAGAGCAAGTGCATTCAGAACCTGAATGGTATCTGTCACTGCATAAGGTCCAGGGCATAGGCAATAAAAGCTAAACAGAGGCACCAGGGCCCAGGCAACACAATCAATACGGTATAAGACCAGAGTACAGTGAGCAGTCCAAAGCAAATCCATGCCAAAATCCCGAGCAAGCCAAGGTCAGAGCCAGCAGCAAACAGGAACACAAACAAAATAGTCCAAAAAGCAAGAGCATGGTCTAAAACAAGGCAGAGATCAGGTACAAGAAAGACTGCACAAAAGAATAGGTAACTGGGAACAGGAGCAGACTCCCCAAAGACTCCTCAGCCTCACTGAGGAAACCTCTGGATGCAAGAGCCAGTTCTTAAATAGCTCTTCCCCCAGGGCTCTCAGATGGTGCTCATGAAGGCTCTGCAGCTGCAGTAGAGTCTGGGGCTAATCGTGCACCTACCAGGGCAGAGCCAGTGTGGCGTAGTGGTTAAGAGCATGGGACTGGGACTGAGATAATCTGGGTTCTAGTCCCCACTCAGCCATGGAGCCAACTGGGTGACTTTGGGCCAGTCACAGACTCTCAGCCCAACCTACCTCACAGGGTTGTTGCTGTGGGGATAAGATGGAGGAGGAAATTGATTTAAGCTGCCTTGAGCCCTTTGTAGGAAAAAGGCAGGATATAAATAAATAAATAAATAAAATAAACTTGGCAGCAAACTCTGAAACTGCCCAGATCCAGATATACCCTTTGGAAGAAACTCAATTGGTGAAAAGCTGGAACTGGGAAGTTTTGAACAGAACTCTTCACCTGAGATGAGACACTATTTCATTGAGCCCAGGCAAAGAAGTATGGCTAATAGGGCAGGATAAATTCCAATGAATAAATAAAATAGAAATGCTGTAACAAGTGCAGATAACAATTATTTTTTTCTAGATGTCTGTGTATAATACTTCATTAAAATACTTTTTAATTTTAATCTACAAATTTTTGTTTTTAAATAATCTGGTAACATAATCCATGTTTCCATCATTCACACATGAGTTGTTAATATATTTAAAATGGCATCATCCATATATGGTATTTGGGGGAACCCCTGGGTTTGAAGAAGTGCATAAAATTTTTAAAAGTGTGTTAGAACAGTCTTGGTGGGGAGGCAATGAACTGGAATTAGGGTGGAAAGAAACCAATTTGACTGAGCTTTCCTAGTAGTCCTGCAATGCTGAATTGCGGGCATACAAGTGTTACTTACAAACAAACAAAGGAAACAGAGAACTGGTGAGGGAGGAAATGTAATTGAGTAGTATGGAGGAGCTCTTGACTGGTGCAGTTAATAGGAGCATTCCATGCTGCAATGTTTTGCTGCTAGTCTCACTTGTAAGCCATTAAATTTGAATATTGAAAGTAGTCTGTTCCCCCAAGGATTCATGTTAGGGATGGTGCTATTTAATATTCATAAATAGTCTGGGCATGGTGATCACTATGTAAATATACAGGTGATGTTCAAATGTTTGTGTTGCTGAAAGCCTAAGGAAACTGTGAAATGCCTGTAGATCAGGGGTGGGCAATTAATTTTCCTATGGGGCCACATGAGAAAGTTTGACAGTTGTTAAGTGCTGGACCAATACACTTACAGCTCTGCTCAATATATATCTCTATAAAAATGAAACATTACAATGATACAATGAAAATGTGGAGCACAGAACAACACTATTTAATGAATATTCACAAAAACATTAACATTAACATTACATGAAAAGCGATAAATTCAATTCAATTTAGCAGATCCTTCAAAATAAAAGCAGTGCAGTTGTATTGCTTGCATCTATATTACGATCATATATATTTGCATTGACTTTTAATTTGCCAGTGACCTCATGCGGGCCAGTCAGGGTCAGACATCCGGCCGGATGTGGCCCGCGGGCCGTACAATGCCCAGGTCTGTGTTAGAGGAATGTGTTTGTTTTTCTAAAACCAGGAACTGGTATTGAAAAAAGGATTGGTTCACTTTCTCCTAGAAAGTGAGATTCCTAGACTGAGGAATGGCTAAGTCAGGGAATCTGTGTTTGCTTCATCCTCCCAGCTGTTAGAGCCCAGGTTGGAGCAGTATATAGTTCCAGTGCCGTACTTTCTTTCCCCCAAACAGATTCCCTGGTACACTATATTAGAATTAACAGAATTAGCTTGAAAAGTATGGCAGTACTCATTTAGCATCATATTATAATTCCAATTCGATTTTCAAGGTTTTGTTGCTGACATAGTTTTAAATGTTCAAAAGCTACAAAATAAGATGTGAATTGAAACAGGGATGCTATCTTGGATGTTAAATTCAGGTTTTTTTCATCCACTTCAGTTATAAGCACTGATATTTAGTTATTTATTTACTGCAACATGTTTTTGTGAGGCCCCACATGTTTAATATACAATTCAGAATACAGAGATAACAGAAGCTATGCAAAAATAACCATACATACATACTAATTTTGGGCTTCTCTTTTATGCATCCAGTGGGGCTGAAAGAATGGCCCTTGGCTGTTCTTTCCTATTTCTGATTTCCTTTCTGAAAATGGTTTTAACGCAGTTTTCTTTGAGAATTTGATCATCCACATTCTAAACCACATGTGGTCCTCAGGGGTTTCTCCTGTGGCCCATTTGAGTACATATACTTGGAGGAGTTGGCTTACTGGTAGGGCTGCCAGTGCTGCTTAAATTCTCAGTGCAGTAAGTAAGAAGTTAGTGTGCTCTTCTGAACACTCTCCTCCAGGTTTGTGCTACCATCACTGCTGATCTTGATGGGCCCTCCAAAAACCAGGCTTGCTCTGCACTTGGCCTATCCACTGCAAATGCCAGAACATATTCTAGCAGCCTCTGACAGCCATGCTTAGAGGGGCCACCCACAGAGATCAATGGAAAATGTTCATTTTGTGCTCTATTTGACATATTCTGTGGTCAAACATACCAGCTGCTGCCGCATGGCTGGGTTTTGAAATGAACTATTTGTTCTGGAAAAAGCAGTGTAGGCTGACTGGGTGTGTGTTGACTGTAGAAGAAGAAGGGAGTTCAAGGAAAAGTTTTAAAATGCCGCTTTTTTGTTTTGTTTTATATCGGTGGTCTTTAGCAAGTGTTTGTTTTGCTCTCATCTGAGATAACCCATTCTGGACATGGATTTCATGTGAGAACAAGCTGTGGGTAGGTGGGGGTGGAGGGAGCAACCGTGAGGAGTGTTTGTGTTTGTTAATGGATGTTGGATGGCATTGGCGGACAGAAAGAAAAAGGAAAGTGGTGACCTAGCTCATGATCAGTGCTTGCCACACCCACTGCTGCTAGTATGTGGGCCCTGACCACGTAGTCACAAAGAAATGTGACCTCTGATGCCAAAAAGGTTGCCCAACTCTAAAGCGCAAATTGCTGACTTTTAGGCCACAGTATGCACCCTTCAGAAATTCTTTCTGATCACTGCAGGCCTGCCTGCCATTTGAGCTGTCTCATCCTTCACATTCCTAGGCAGTGTTTACCTGTGTCTCTTGGCAGTGTTTACCTGTGTCTCTGTGACAATGGAGGCAGATGTGGAGGCAACAAAGAGATAGTTTCTTGGATTAGTTCTTCCTTGCAGCATATGTAAAATGGTATAGTAGGAAGGGACATCCAGCTAGGGTAAGGCAAAATAAATGGCTGAAGTGCTGTTGCCTTCACCAACACCTGGTAATGAGAATTCTTGGATTAGGAAATTTTGAATGTATTAATGGGAAAGGTTGGAAGGAAAGTATCTAGTTCTACCAGCAATGTATACTGTGATGTATCAATATGTTGAGCAGCTTTCTTCCCATTTATAATTTTCCAGTGTTATAAAAATATTCTTTAAAATTATTATGCAGCACCTTTTGCACATCATTACTGGATCCTAATCTGTTGTAAATTGTAAGCAGCATATTATACCTTTCAGTCCACAGCAACTGGATGCAAATCCATATGAGCCCCATTAGCATAAGAAGTTGGCCATTCCTGTATCTGAAGAGAGAATTTGTTTGCTATGGAAGCCCTATGCAGGAATTGGTCTGTTTGTGTGTAAGGCAAACATGTGTAGGGCGCTATGGGCAGTATGAGGCAGTACAGAAGTGCAATAAAGACATAATGGGCATGCATGTAAACTCTCTTTCAAACATTTCCCTGGGCCCATCTTCTGCTTCCTGAGTTGCATATATAGGACTCTGTAAGTCCATTCCTTGATTGTAAGCTCTGTCTTATCATGACACTTCTGTAAGCTTGTTCAGCTGAACATGTTTTCAGAGCCATGTACAGACTCTCATGCCTGTGCAAAGGGCAAACTGTCTGGCAGTTTGAGACAGTAGGGGCAGCATGCTGAGACATTAGGGGCGTGCTGAGACATTAGGAGCAGCATGCATCCACATCTTGTATTCATAAACATGCAAATGCCTATAAAGAACTGGAGAGAGCCAGTTCATGGGTCAGTGCTTACATATGAACCAAAATTCAATACTTCGGTGAGGTTTTATATATTTCCTAACAATAAATTCCATAAATTTATGAGAGCTCTTGTGTTAAAGTATCTTATTGCTACATAATTTATTGCCCTAGATGCACATGCAGAAGTGCTTGTGATAATGTACTAGTTATGCTCTTGCTGAACGGGCAGCCTTGCATACAGTGTCTCTCTGTCAAGATCTGTAACAACTTGAGTATTTTGTAAACCTGCAGTCCCCCCCCCCACCTTTTTTTTTAATTCTTAGGCACTACAAGACCGCCAAGAGATGGGGAAGTCCCTGGGGTGGACTATAATTTTATTCCTGTTGAACAATTTAAGGCACTGGAAGAAAGTGGAGCCTTGCTAGAAAGTGGAACATACGATGGTATGTTTAAAACTGAAATTAATCTACCAGCTAATATATTGTGCTTATAGATGAATGCTTCTTCGCCATGTCCTACTTTTTATATGCTTTTGGTTAATGTGCACAATTACATATTTCAAAGGTATAAACAGACATGTCTGTAGTACAGCTGGACCCTGTCATACCATATGCTATAGAACAGACTAAAAGATGATTTACACTACTTTTTAAAAAAGGGTTCATACATACATTTTCCCCCAAGGACAAGGATACAAGGTGACTGCAGAGAGGGGGCCCAGCTCTCTCAAGTTACAGTCTTATCAGTTAGATTCTTAGGGTTCAGAGAAAGAGGTAGAGAGGCAGAAGTGGCCAGAAGTGCTCAGAGTGTCAGCAGCAAGCAGCTTTGGAAAAGGAGGGACTCATTTCAGAACTAGGTGGGGAGAAGATTGAGAGGGAGTTCCTTGACCCAGTAAGGAAACAACAGGCAAAGCAAACTAACCCATTAAGAAGTATCTGACGTTTCTGCCTTCTAGCCCTCAAGTGTCAGGTGCCACCCTGTGGGTGTAGTCAGAATTTGTTTGAAAAGGAAGTAGGGTAGTATTTCAGGTTGAATTCAGCTCTTCACATGGACAGATGCTTCTCCTGCATCTCAGAGAGAACATTGGTTTATGGACACACATTGCTTTCATATAGCCTGAAGTGCCAGATCTTGCCTAATCTTGGATACTAAGCAGGATTTGGTTGGGTTGGAATCTGGATGGGTGACTTAAACTGTTGCGAGCCATCCAGAGTGCTTTGGCTACGGGTGGTATACAAATGGAATATAACAATAACAACAATAACATGTTTTATAAGGGTTCGTGTAAGTTTGCTGGAGAGGAAAAGAACGGGAGAGATCTGTTCTCAAGAGAGAATAGATGTCATAATTTATTTATTTAAACCATTTATATCCCATCCAATACCAAAGATCTCAGGACAGCAATACCATAGGCAGCACACATAAATAGAATATAAATATACAGTAAAACCATCATTAAAATAGCAATAACCCTTAAAACATAGGGAAAATAAAATAGTTTTGGCCTGGTGCCGAAATGAATAAAGCTTCAGCGCCAGGCACAACTCTCTGGGGAGCAGGTTCCAAAGCTGAGGCATTACTGCAGAAAAGGCCCTTCTCTGGTTAGCCACTCTTCTGATCTCCTTCAAAGAGGGCTCCCCAAGAAGGAATTGATCAGGCTAGACTTATATGTATTGTAAGAATGCACTTGCCCAAGGCTCTAAACAATAATAGTAGTTTTTAAAGAATTGTGAACACAAGGATCCAAAAAAATCCCCTGACACCCACTGCACATTTCCAAGGCCTTGGCAAAAAACTTTTACTGAGTGGAAAGAGAAAGCCGTTCAGGTGAGGAGTGGGAGAAAAGATGAGCTTTGCTGCATCGGTCACTGGGACACCAGCTAGAGGGCTGAGGGTGACCCCAGGAAAAACAGAACCATTCCCATCATAGAGTCTTGCTGTGGGAACAGGTTATGAAAGTGTAGTATAAATATTTGCAGCTGCAATGCCTTTTAAGGTTCATAAATTGACATGCTTTTAAACATGTCCTCAATGTCACATTTGAATCAGCTGAGAGCATTTGCCAATGTTTCCATTTATTCTGTCTTGCAACAGTAACAACAGTTGCTAATGCCATTTGATATGGAATTTCAAAACATTTTGCAGTGACAAAATAATGTTTCATTTCAAAATATTAACATAGCAATCTGGCAATCTCCTCTGTGTTGTGTGGCATAACCTTACTAAAGTCATATGATTAATTAAGGCATGAAAGCCAATTGTTATATTTTTGTTCCATGGCTCTTATTTTATAGAAAAATACTGCTGAGACCCCTCAAGTGAGGCAAGATAGTATTTTTAGTTTTCCAAGGTGTAATTCAATATTGCGTTAATAGCTTTATTTGGAGAACAAGCTTCCATCTGAAAGCATGGGACTAAAGTTCCAACTGTGTATTTTAATATTGTCTTTGTGCAAATTGCTGTTTCATGTTACTGCACAAAATAAATTTGCTTTGGGCTTCAGTCTGCCAAAAATGGCAGATTGCTTCAGATTAGTTAAATATTGTGTGCAGTATGTTAAAAATGATTTTTATTTCATTTTTCCTTTACTCCTACAAATCTTTTTTTACGTCTCATTTTGGGACATTAAAAAATAAAAAATAAAATAAAATAACAAACCCCATGTGAGGGAGCCACTTTGGGAGTAAATGTTCAACAACAGTAACAGAAATACATTGCCATATTTGGCACATATTTTTTGAACATCTCTGGTAATTACTTGCAAAGCAGAACATGTCTTTTAATCGTCTATGGACACTTGTTATTTATTTCATTTCTATACCACCCTATGGCTGAAGCTCTCTGTATGGTTTATTCATATAAAAGAGTAAAAATACAATACAAATAATATAAAAACAATGTTAAAAAGAGTTTAAATAATTTTAAATATCTTAAAATGCATTAAAATACAATAAAAAGATCCATCAAGAAGAAAAAATACTTGGATAATCCCTCCAGGCTCCTGAATGACCAGAGAGATCTTTGAAGGCCATCACATAGAGGGTTACCTTGACCTGGCACCAACTGCATTCCACAGAGCAACCAGCCATGTCAGCAAGAAAATCCCTGAAAGCCCTCTTGAAACCATATTGACCCATTAGCCTCAGAGGGCAGACTGTCTTAATGGGTCCCCCACCCTTGCAGAGGGGAAACACTCCCATTGGTCTAAATCTCAGCAGGCAGTGATCTGACCATGACAAAGAGGCAGAATTGAAGTTCCTCCCACTGAGAACAGCATCCTCATATCTGGTCAAGGTCTAGAGTATGCCCTACCACCTGTGTCAGGCCAGTGACATGTTGGGACAGTCCCATGGTTGTCATGGTGGAAAGGAAATCCTGAACTGCTCCAGATAGGATGCCTTTTGCATGAATGTTGAAGTCCCCCAGGACCAGCAGCATGGGAGACCCCAGCATAACATCCAAGATGCCTTCTGTCAGCTCATGTAGGGAGACTAATGGGTTGCAGGGTGGGTGGCACACCAGCAGAATCTCCAGTCTGTCCTGCTGGATCAACACAAGGTGCAAACACTCCAGACTAGTTGGACAAACAGGTTGCCTGGAGAGAGCAGCAACCCCGGCTTTCCTGGCTCTCACAACTATCTGATGCTGCACCTAGTACCCTGGTAGGCACAACTGGGAGAGACTAACTCCTTCCTGTTCTCCCACCCAGGTATTGGTTATGCATGCCAGATTAAATTGTTCAAGAGGGAGGTTTTATTTTGCACCAACATGACATTTTAAAGTTGCGTCTGGAGACCCAAGGGCAGGCTGACATGGCAGCCATCAAACACACAGGTCAGGGGAGGACCATAACATGTGACAACCATTAGCTCTCTGGGTTGTGTTCCTTTTACCTCACTAGTCTTTCTCTGAGTACCTCCCTCTACCTGACACTATGCTAATTGGGACCCCCATCTTCTCCTCACTTGGCCCCATAGACACCCTCAACCATGGGTCCCCCAAAGAGGCAAGGGGAAAGTCAGGGACAACTGGAAAGACACTTTCACAGCACCCTGAATGTGATACAAACATACATTCCCAGTATGATCAGAGTACTGGAGTGTAGATATGAGTATTTAAAACTACAGGCATGTTATTCACACATTGTAGGAGAAAAATGTGTACTAGCATGTCTGTGGAATGATTTATAACATGTCAAAGATAAGCTTGAAACTAAGATTGTAAGATAACAGAAGGACTTGGTATCCAGAACATCAATGCAAAAGTAGTAAGCCTTATTAAAGTTATTATCTGTGAGCCATGTTAGGATTTTGAAAGAGATCAGGCATTATTTTGAATTTTTATGTCAGTAAATTCAAAAGTCTTGGTTCTCCAACTCAGCCTTCCAAAACCTGGTGTGTTCTCTAGATAGGTTGTGTGAGGTCTGGAGGTTGCAGGCCACATACCTATTCTCATATAACCCCAGTCCTCTACCAGCTTCACTGGCTTCCCATCGAAGTCCGGGCTTAATTCAAGGTGTTGGTAATCACCTATAAAACCCTTAACAGCTTGGGACCTGGATACCTAATGGAACGCCTGCTTCCATATTTGCCCTCCCACCCCTTGAGATCGGCAGCAGAGGCCCTTCTCTGGGAGCCCTCCATGAGAGACATCAGGAAGCAGAGTACCCGGAGGCGGGCTTTCTCTGCGGTGGTGCCCCATCTGTGGAATGCGCTCCCCAGAGGGGTCCTCCTGGCGCCATCATTATTTGTTTTTCGGAGCCAGGCTAAGACCTTTTTATTGAAACAATATTTTAACAACGTTTAATATTTATAGGTTTTAATTGTGCAGCCGGGATGTTTCTGGGTTTTAACTGTATTTGTATTATATTTATTTATTTGTGTGAGCCATCCTGAGGCTATATAGCAAGGGGACGGCATACAAAAGCTTTAACTAACTAACTGGAGGACACCAGGCTCTGGTAGGCTGACTTACCTGGATGACATCTTCAGTTAAGACATGCAGACAAATGATATTAAGTACAATTTAGCTGAGACTTAAGCTAAATACTTAAGTTCAAATATGATCATTCATATTGAATGCGGTCCTACCTTGAAAAAGTAGAATGAAACAAATTATTTGTGGAAATACTTAATACAAATTCTGTTTATTGTTTAAATGCTCTCCTCTCTTCCTCCCCCCTCCCCCCCTCTCTCATATAATTGTGTGTGCGTATGCATGTGTGTGTGTACATGCAAGGTAATTTCTATGGTACTCCTAAGCCTCCAGCTGAGCCCAGCCCATTTCAGCCAGATCCAGTGGATCAAGTACTTTTTGATAATGATTTTGACCCAGAATCTCAAAGAAAAAGAACAACATCAGTCAGCAAGATGCAGAAAATGGACAGTTCCCTCCCTGAAGAAGAAGAAGAAGAAGAAAAGGAAGCTATTAATGGTAATGGTGGAACAGGTCAGTACACATACTTACTCATTTCATAAACACCAGATGAAATTGAATGCTTTAATGGTAGTGTACTGCAGTATAACCGATAACACATTTATTCTAGTGTTAAGTTTGGACATTCTTCACTTCATCAGATGCAAGCTAACCCAAATAGCAAATTTATATACAAATGTGTTTGTGGAGGAGTGCTTATGGGAAATTACTTCGTTACAGGGAATTGAAATGTAGAAAATACAGACAATGATAGTTACTTTAACAGTTTCCATGCACAAAATGTTGGTTGATAAATCAGAGACTGCGTTTCCATGACACAGTCACCCATTGTGGGTTCTACCCAGTATAGTTTGCTGTATAAGTCTGTCTAAGACTGATTCTCACAGGATGGCTTGTTTGAGGTCAGCAAATGCCATTACTTCCCATAATTTATTCTAGGAGTTGTACCCACAGTTAGGTTATCATGTTGTCTGAACCCATCATGGGTGGGGGCGTTCGGCTAGCAACTCACTTGGTAACAGTGGAAAGAAGCTATTGCTGCTTTTGCTGAGATTGTCTGGCTGTCCAACAGTGCCCAAGCAGTACTGCTTTGCTGCCCTCTCTACTGCAACAGCAAGCCAATTGCAACTTTTTTGCACTTGTGTAAACAGCTCCTTCAGAGTGTCTCAGTGACACTTTGGAGGGGCTGTCACATAATTGTTTTACAACATTTCCATGCAAAACATGCACATGGGTTCATTATTGTTGTGCTGTTAATGGTAGGTGTGCAACTGTGGGAATGTGTACAAGTGCAGGAATTTGAAGTCTTGGCTGGCATGGGCACGGGTGGTAGCAGTATATGTAGCCAAGCTGCAGGAGGTATCAACCTTGGACATTGCCTCAAAGAGTCACCAACTCCCTCTAGTTTATCTCTCAAAAAGGCTGCAGTTTTTGCTTTCCGTTGATTGCACTGGTGATCTACTTACATGGTGTGATTAAAAACTGTTGTCCTTATTTAATCCACAGTGAGCAGAGCTGATTTTTTACCAACTTTGACAATTTCACATTGATATCTTTTTTTGTATGTTCCTTTATTCATCTTAAAATCATTTGCAGAGCCTAGTGAACCCTACCTTTGGGAGGGCTAAATGCTCCCCCACTGGTTTCTGATTTGTGATGCTATTCCTGATTTCAGATTTATATCCACTTGTCCTTTTGTATAGAGACTGGCCAGTTTGTCCTAGGTAGAATGCAGTTATAGCATCGCTGGCAAGTAATGGCATATATCATATCAGCCATATAAGCCCCTGATGTTGTGAATGTCATTATTAGGTCTTTTAATACTGTTGCCACACTAGATTGAAGACAGTTGGCATTTGTGGCTGCCATGGTTCCTTTGTTTATATCTCTGTTTCTTTGTCTCTGTTGTGAGGTCATTGTTAGTTATAAGTATCCTTTCTAGGTTGGGGGACTGCCTATGAACAAATGCAAGCCTATTATACAAGGTGTGTGAGTGGTCAGTGTAACTGTCCAGGGTTGGTTTTACTTACTGATGATACATTAGAGTGGTCCATTGTGCCATGAACTTTAGGTAACAACAGATAGTGTTCTGTAACTTGTTCTATTGGGTCTTTGCAGTAATGCATTTATTCCTGAGTACCAGCATGGCCATCTTGATCTGTCTTTTTTTTTTTTCTTTGTTGGGTGGGTATTTTAATTTGAGAAATGTGTGATTTTAATCCTTATCTGACTAGTCTGAGTAGATGCAGTCTTCCTAGATTATAATTTTATTTACTGTATTCTTCTGTTCCGGAAGAAAATCATAGTATAACCCCTATCCAGAATGCTCAGATTTTGTAACTGTATGAAATAAAATGTGTAGATGGTGCATCTATAGAAAAGGAACAAAATAGCATTTATGTACTGTTCACTTTCTATACATGGTTTAAAATAATAATTTTAAAAGGAAAAGAATAAAATAAAAGATCTGTACTAGGACCAGGGCTTTTTTGCTGATTCATAAATGGCTGGGAATTAGAAGTGAGTAGTGGAATGGCAAAATTAGCAAACAATAAAAATTATTTAGGATGCTTACAACAAAAAGGAATTGTGAAGAGCTCCAAAAGGATCATTCCAAACTGGGAGAATGAGCATCAAAATGGCAAGTGAAGTTCAGTGTAAGCAAGTGTAAAATAATACATATTAAAGCCATATTAATACATACCAGCTTCTAAGCTGATAGAGTACGAGCTAGCAGTGACTGTTAAGGAAGACATGTTTGGGTTGGAATGGACAACTCAGTGGAAATATTTACCAAGTATGCAGCTGCTGTGAAAAAGACGAACTCCATGTTAGGTATAATTAGGGAAGGAATTGAAGATTCAATTGTCCTTACGCAAATCATTGATGTGATGCATGTAGAATATCTGTGTACAGTTTTGGTCACCACGTTGAAAAATGATAAAGTTGAAAACAGCATAGAAAGGGGCAACTAATAGCTCAAGAGCCTGGAGCAATTTGTGAAGAAAGGTTGGAAATGCTTAGAAAATAGTTCAGTAGGATGAGACATGATAGAGGTGTACAGATTTTTAGTTGGGGTGGAGAAGTAGAAAAAGGGGGAAAAAAATCTCCCTCTCTTGTACTAGAAGCTGGTCATCCCAGTAGCCAGATAGTTGGGAGATTCAGGACAAATAAAAGGGTTGCACTTCTTCATATACCACACAGTTAGTTCTACAAACTGTAATAATGACCACCAATTCGGTCACCAATGGCTTTCGGGGGCGGTGAATGAATTTGTGAAGAATGCAATTGCTGACAGTTATCCTGATGTCGACATACCAGGTGTGGTCAGACTTGCTCAATGAAATGTCAGGTGTTTGAGAGCTGCAAGATATGAACAAATAATTATTTATTTATTGGACCAAACAGGCATTGCTACAATTGTCAGGCTACTAGTAGAGGTTTTATGAGTCTCAATTTTGGCTGTGAGTCATTGAAAGTCTGACTGATAATATTGTCAAGGCTGTCATATACTGTTATCAGTGACTGATAGACTTGACTACAGGTCCAATCTTATTTTTGCCTCAGAAGACACACAGCACAACTGCATAGAGCAGAAATCATTCCCCTGTAAGCATGTTTTTTTAACCTTCCCTCTCCCCCAACAGCCGAAAATATGAACACATATTTATAGCTCAAGAAGTCCTAAGAGACACAATGAGTTTTACTTATGAGCAGATATCCAAGACTACACAGGAACACCCACCCCTCCCACTTTACCCCTTTCCTTCTTAAAATCGGGATGCAGGTGGTGCAGTAGTTTAAACTGCTGTGCTGCTGGGCTGGTTGATCGAAAGGTAGCCAGTTCGAATGTGCACAACAGAGTAAGTTACTTCTTAAGCAGCCTCATTTTTCTTTATTCTTCAGTGACAACTTGTGCTCTTTCCAAATCTTGGATTCCCAATGTTTTTCCCAATTATAACCACAGATAGGAACGAGGAAGTGTATCTAGGCAGGTGAAAATGAATAATGTACATTGTATATTTATTTAGGCATTTCTTTACTGTTCGATTAGCACAACACTCCTCAGAACCATGTACAGAATTCTATTAAAACAATGTCAACAATGTTCTATTTAAAAAGATCCAGTTCAAAGTACTAGTGCTAACATTTTAAACCCTAATATTTAAAACCTAGGGTTTAAAATATTAACCCCTATTAAAAATATTAATGTCCTAAAGATCATCGTCTGAGGTCCTTCTTAAGCAGCCCCCTCTGAGGGAAGTAAGCAGTGTGGCAACCAGAAGAAGGACCTTTCAGTTGTGGCACCTCACTTACGGACTCAGCTCCTCAAAGAAATATCCGAGGCACCTACTCCTTTCTCTTTCTGGTGCCAGTTGAAAACTTTTATTACCCAGATATTTTAATAGTTAAACTTTTATGTCTTTGAAGTTTATAGCATAAAAACAACATTGTGTAAAAATTCAGATGAAATTATGGATTTAATATTTGCTTTACAACCAACACAGGAAGGTACCTGTGTGCAAAGAAGCATGAAGATGGGGTAAACTAACAATTTACCTTAAACAATTGCAGAAAACAAAGACAGACATTCAGATTCTTCTGATTGGATGAAGCCTGTTCCTAGTTACAATCAGACAAGTAGTTCTATGGATTTCAGAAACTATTTATCAAGAGAAGAAAACCTAGAGCCTCTGCCCAAGAATTGGGAAATGGCCTACACGGACACAGGCATGATCTACTTCATTGAGTGAGTAGACTTCTGTAAAACTGTGTGAAATTTAGGGCAATCAAGTGTTTGAAGGTTTTTGTCTGATTAACAGGGTACTGTTTGAGCAATTGATTTAACTGTATGCAATCACTATCCATTTGAACAGTTGAAGAGAAGTTCTGTCATGTTTCAGTGCATGGGTTGGTCTGGAGAAAATGAGGGCTCTGTAGCATTTCCCCCACCCAGTAAAGACAAATAAACTCATTTGGAAAGATTGCTCCTTTGAAGCTCTGTAAAATTCTTATTTAAATATGTGGAAGTTAGTAAAACAAAGGGTACAATATTATGTATTACATGCAATATTATGTACATATCTTTAGATCGAAAGTGCTCTGCAACTCTCCGTATGATGACTGGAGAATGCTGGGGGTTGTTGGACTTCTTTCTGTATAAACCTTTAAAATTGTACTCTGAAATACTTTAATTTGCCAGGATTCTTTATTTGCTAAGATTCATATGTTTAACACAAATGTATCAGTTATATGGGTAGTCTGTTTGGGAACTCAACACTTCATTTCTTAAAAATTTAATCAGATAGGTGTTGGCTGCTGTGTTGTAAAACTGGATCATCCTGTTATCAATTGCAGCACCCCAAAAGTAGTTGGCCAGAGGAAGGCCCCAGAAATAGTTGGCCTGAGGGAGGCCACATAGTAAAAACATCACAGTCATACTGTCCTAGAAGGGAGTGGGAATAAGAACAAAATGAATATTGTGTAACCCACAACTAACAAGCTAACCTGACCTGGGTACAGTAATCAAAGGGATGGTGGAAACTGGTTATAGCCTCCATAAAAGTTGCAAATGTGCAGGGAGTAAAAACATGGCAAGCCTGTGTGAATCTTGAGCTGATAAGAAATAGACATGGGAATCTCCACTGGCCATGAGCAGGGCTTGAGGAAAGGTGATTTGGAAAAATCAAGACTTAAGAGAGCCAACCCCGACAGAGCAAGGAGTCTCTGGGTAAGGAAAAGCCTCTGTTGGAAAGAGCCACTGCCTGGGAGAAGACCCAGTTCCTAAAGAAAAGGGAGGGCCTCCGGTTAGAGTCCGGTGCTAGTTGGAGTCCAGAAAGCTGCCTTCCCTACCTGATGGCTGGTGACTCCCAAGTAGAGTTGGATCCTGTGGAAAGGGGGGAACTCCTTGGATGTAGGAGATCTTGGAAGCCATGCAGGGCTTCTGGAAACTCTTGTTGGTACAGGTGAAGTGAGGTCTAGACAAAAAGGATCCTTTTTGTCAATTCTTTCATGTGTCCTTGGACATATAGGGCTCATGCACCTATGTGGGAATTGCTCCCTCCAGACTGAAACCAGAACTGAACTCCAACCAAATCTCTAACCAGAGGCCACTCCTTTTCTTCTATAAGTCTTCCAGCAGCTTGTCTGAAGTAGTCAACAGCAGATGGAGGAACAGAATATCCAGAGTCTTCAAAAACATCTATTTCTTTTCATTTGTACCTTTCTTTTCATTTGTACCTTTACATCAGTACCTTTACTTTTACAAATATTCTTAAAATCAAGCTTAATACAGAATGCTTTTAGAAGTGTTATAAAGAGCCAGAAGGGACATGTGTGTTTTTGTTTCATTAGCCTGTTTGTTCTCTGCTAAACTTGCACATACACCCACACACATCCACAGAATTCCTGGATTCATCACGCATTGAATGTTGAGGAGTTACCAGTATTTTCTGACAACTGTAACCTAAGCCTTGCTCTAAACAAACCTGCTGTTTTGTAGTAAAACTGCATAAACTGTGGCTGTTAACCAGTATCTCTTACACAGTTTTTTCCTGATTTCCTGATTTTCCTTTGCAGAGCTTCTGATTTCATTGTCATAAAAGAACATAACTACAATATATCATAAATAGAAAAAGTCTGAAATACAGTTTCACCTTTAAATCTATTTATCACAGGTGACGCTGACATTTTTTCAAATTGCTAAAAACAGTTATATCTTGTTACTAGCTTCATACTGTTGAACCAGTGAAGTGAATTGCTTAGAAATCTTCCTTTCCTATTTCCTACCTTTAGCTGCAGCTGCTTGAAACAAACAACCTAATATGCAGAGCTGTGGATCATTTCTGCTTTAATTGTATCATGCCCCATGTAACTTGCAACAATATGGGCTTAAATAAAGGCAAAAAGTTCCCTTATCTCTATAACTAGATGTGTAGGGGCTTTGGAGGAATATTTTCTAACTGGGTCTTCTGTGTCCCACAGTCACAACACCAAAACCACCACCTGGTTGGATCCTCGTCTTTGCAAAAAAGCAAAAGCTCCTGAAGATTGTGAAGATGGAGGTGAGAAGCTCAAGATCCTTTTTCTTGCACCAAGTTCAGTTCAAGTTTTTAATGGTGTAGTGGTGGTTCTAATGAACTGGGCCATTGCATATCACTTTTTACACAAGCCATTTAAAATTAATATGCAAATTGCTTAGAGTTGGTGTAAACAGTTGCAAAGTTGTTTTTGAGTGTTAGTGAATTGCTAACATGGCTATAGGTGGTTTTCCTGTATTGCTTGATTTAGCACAAAGTTGCAAAAAGTGCCTTATTGAAGTTCTGTAGAATCTTGGGCATTAGGAAAAAGTGCAGAGATAAAATTGTTACGATAAAATGAAAATTAACAGGCTTTGACATCTTCCAATTCAAGCTTAGCCTTCATTATGCAAGCAGTCAGTTGTTCAGGTCAGTTTATTATTATACATTTGACAATATCAGAGGGAAGTGATGTCTGTGTTTGCCATCTCCTCTTGCATACAAATATGACATTTCTAAAAGAATTGTGCACAAGCTAATGTTTAGGCACTAGGTGGCCAAGAGTGATCTCATGTTGTAATGCATGATTATAGAAAGAGAGTACAAGAACTGATTTGTTCCTTTTCCTCTTTCATCGTTAAGGATTGTGTTCTCTAGATATTTTCTACATATCTACACATATTTGCTACACAGGATGGGAACCTCCAGATGCTATTGGACTTCACTTTCATCAGCTCTGGTCAGCATAGATAATAGGGATGATGGGAATTGTATTCCAACAACATTTGGAGGTCCACTGGTTTTCTGTTTCTGTTATAGTCAATTTTTTTCAGGATGTCTCAGAAAAGCAGCAGAATTAATAAACTAAAATTTACTGTCAGAAGGCAACTTAAGCCTCAGCTCTTGCTCTTTTAATGTATACAGTCTGAACAGCCATCAGACTGAAGAACCTCTTCTAGCTTGAGGGACAGCTTCAGTTTTAGAGAAGCACTTAGGGATCACATTTGGGAAATTTAGTGTGGTCTAGTGGTTATAATGCTGGACTGAGTCTTGGAAGATTCATGTTCTAGTCCGCACTCAGCCACTGGGTGACATTGGGCCACTGGTTGTGGATTTACTTTAACTGAGTTTGAATAGAATTAATTTTGTAGGTGTTGTAATAAGTTTAAATATTAAACACAAAAGACAGGTGACACCATTCAGTAACTGGAGGAAAGCAGGAGGCACCAGGGAAGGGGAACATCTCCGTCCCCAAGCCTGAAGGCTCCCCATACCTGATTTAGAGGCAGATGGGCGATACTCTTCATGTATTTTTTTTTCAGAAACATTTGTATAAAAATGTTATGTTAAGCTGAGAACGATTGAGTACTGTGATTGTAAATTATTCACCTTTTATGAAGTTGCATAATGTATCTAACAATTGAAGCAATGTTTTAGAAAGGATTGCGTGTACATATGTCTCTATATTAATTATGAGAAATGTTAATATTGGTATCATAAAGAAATAGTTGTAAGTATGAAAAAAGACTACTTGTGGCTGGGAAGTCAAAGGCAGGCCACTGGCATGACACAAGTGAGACAATTGCATGGCGACTGTGACAAACATGCAGTTTGGCCGCTAAGCACCGTGTTTTTTAAACATATGAACTTTGCTTCCTGAAGCATCCTTTTGTTAAAGACTTTGCGAAAGATTGCCCAAAATAGTAAATATAGCTATGTTGCCCAGAAGCAAAATACTAGGATCCTTATTGGTGTAATTCCTTTATTAAATTAACTAATGAACAGAAATAAAGTTTTGAGATTTCCTTATCTTTTCATCAGGCAGTGTATTGTAAAAAACAAGTTGGATGGGGAAGAAGAACTCTGGTAGTGAAGTCACACTTTTGGCAAATTCAGACAACTCTCAAAGTAGAATGTGGAAGGAGGAGTGTCCAAGCACAGCAGTTCAAGTAATGGTCATGGTTGTATGTTTGTGCTGGAGTTGCCCTTAAATGTTCTGGGAAGGAGAAGTGATATATTGCACCCTTGGTTCTGGGAGATTTTCTCAGGTGTATACCGCAACCTGATTGAAACAAGCAGCATCAGTGAACCACAGAGAAAAATTAGGCAGCTCATGGATTAACATCTTAACCAAGAAATAACTTCCGATGTTATTCAAAAAATAAAATAAAATTGGAACCAACAGTGGTAGCACAGTCTAATAGTTGAGGTAATGAAATTCCTCTTCCTGTATTGCATCTTCAGAGTAGCCAGAAATTGCAAATGGCATGACTTCCTTATCTAAAGAGGTTTTTTTGTTTGGGGTTTTGTTTTGTTTTTGTTTTGGTTCTCCCTATTCCCCTGCCTTCTAACAACGTATCCAATGAAGGAATGGGATCTTAAAAACGTGCTTATGTTTTCTGCTCTTTTGGTTGCTCAAACCAAGGTATTACTACAACAGTATGGATTATTGAATTTTGTAAAAGATGAAATTCTTGCACCAGCAGTATACATTGATTTTAAAATATAAACAAGAAATTGCAACACCAGACATTGATTCTTGTTAAAAAATATAAGAACACTCTCCCTTGTAAATGGCTTTTTTTTAAATATACAGAAAACCGCAGCACCAAGAGTATGTTTCTTTAAAATATGCAAGTACTTCATCTTGACTCAAATTGAAAGAACACAGCACAACAACATTAACTTTATTCTACATACAAGTTTTGGTCATTCTTCTTCATCCAGATCTCTCTCCTAAGGTACTACAGCAAACTAGCCAGCTTGCTCAAAAGGTCTCCTCTGGTTGGCTCTGGCTGGTTTGAACTAGCCCCTGAACCAGAGCCAGGCCAAGCCAGCAAATATTTTAGACTTAACCCAGAAGCATTGTGCTACTGTGAAGTGTACATCCCGGCACACTGTGATCTCCTCCATTGGGAAGGAGGTTTAATTGGTTGCTGGCAGTCACCTTTGCAGAGGACTTGTTCCATTTAAAAGAACAAAAATGGCAGATTGCTAAAGATCACACAGGACAAAGTTTCTGTATATGCCTTCTGGTTACTTTGAGTTTTGGCATGTTCGCAACAGCAATACTCACTGCCACCATGGCAGTGTGTGCTAGATTTTGCTGCAGTTTATTTGATAGGGAGAGCCAAACAACCTGCCCTATGAATGACACTTCACCTGATACTACTATGGAATTCGTTGGATTCAGAACAGCCCTTCCGCTAATAAAAGAAAGCCTTCTGTTTACAGGAAAGGCTGAGATACCATGGAAGGAGACCAGTTTTGCAAACTCTGAAGCCTCAATTGTTATTTTGGAGAGTTTCTCTATACCCTGTAGCAGATTTTCAGAAAAACAGAGGACTGCATGGAGAATCAATGAGATTCCACCCATATTCCATGCCTAGGAGTGTTTTATAAATGAAATTTTCCTCACAAATCCTTGGATCCGTGCTAACATCTTAATAAATGCCATGATATACAGCTTTAAAAGAGCCACAGTATCAAATTTTATTGATAGAAAATGTGAAATTTATTGTTTGTATATTTGAAGTGTATTCAAACAAAATTACTAGTCCAATGCTGTCCTTCATAATCAACAAAAGGGGATAGAGGAGAATAAATTTTCATTTAAGATTAAACAAGATTTTTCTACCATGTTGAAAACATCATACTTGACACCTTCATCTATAAGATGTATAAACTTGAAGGAACAGCCAAACAATTTCATGGGTTTTTGTTGTGTGAAAGCAGTGTACATGGGCTAATCTTGGAAAGGAAATGGGCACTGGCACTTGATTGCTTTTTCAGTGTGCATTTTAATTGAGGCTTTCCCATGTTGTAGTTACTGAAATTGCTTCAAGTTTAATTAATCAGTATTACAGATGAAAAATGAGTTGTTTGAATAAAATAACATTTTAATTTTTATGGCCTTACATTATTACTAAGTTTCTGAAGCTTTCTTTTCATTACAGTAAGCACCCATTTTTAATATTGGTAGTTTGGAAAATCTGGTAAACATCATTGTAAACATTGGATTGGAACAATTTTATACACATGCCTCCATATCTGTAACAGAGTTACTTCTAGAAGTCTGTAGAAATCTGCCCTCAGTTTTAAATAGCAGGATTTAGAAATTTTCCTAGAAAATACCAATAGTTTAAAGATGCATGCATTTTAAAGATACTTCCTAAACAAACCTGCCCCGACAAAATTCTAATTTTCTTACCCTCTTACAAAAGGTGACACTTCCTTCAGTATCTTATTGGAAGAATCAGAGGAATTGAGGTGAATCATCACTATCTCACTGTGCTGTTGTTTCACCAGTTGGTGTTGATGAAAACCATATATACTTTTTTAGAAGCAGGAGAAGGAGCAAGCAAGGCAGATATTTATCATCTCTACCTACGTTTTGTATGGCAAGTCCATTAGATAGAACTAGGCAGGTTATTTACAACCAAATACCCTTTAACAAAGTTTAGGATGGGAGTGATATGGAGCCTTTTAAAATTGTATTTTCATTTTAATTCTGTTCATATCTTGATAATCTGACAAATTTGAAGAAGCAGCTTTGCACTTCTTGTTTTACCATGCCATCCAGATTTAATACTTGGATCATGAGCCCTTTGGGGGCAGTGCTGGGTATTTATAAAATTGCTGTAAGCTTCTCTGAACTCACAGGATGAGGTGGGACATAAATTTAACCAATAAGTAATAAACTACAATAATTATTTTCTTCACAGAGCTTCCTTATGGCTGGGAAAGAATAGAAGACCCTCAGTATGGAACATACTATGTTGAGTGAGTTGTTTGTTTGTTTGTTTTTTTCACAGTTGTTGATAGCTTAATTTTATGACATGACTCATAGGGAAGCAGAGCGTAATATGCAATAAATGCAGAGTTCTGTTTTAAGTTATAAAACATGATTAGGAGGGCAATGTTCCTCACATTTCAGAAAGCTTTTTAAATATGTCTGTATCTTCCAGAAGCATCAGTAACATCTGCACAGATAGTTGAATCATATTCATGTATACAAGATAGGAAGAGTTATATATACTTGTGCATGGACTTCCTTCAACTTGGTCTCCAACTTATTGCTTTGGATAGCTGTCTTCTGCTCAGATTCATTTAGTCTTCAGTTCAGTAATGATCAGAGCCTAGGTTTGGAAATCCAACACTTCATGCTTCCTGTTGAATAGTAGGTAATCCAGAAATGGATAGTATCTCTTAGGAGGAAATTATGCCTGTGAGGAGACAGAGAACTAGGAGCAGCAACAGCTTTGTACTATGCATGTTTAATACTTTGCTTTTAAAAAAATGGAATTGCCAATTTTAAACCCTTTCTGAACACACTTAGATCAACACTGAAGGCATATTTGACCTGCTTGAGTTTAATGCCTGCAAAGTTTAATGATTGATGCAGTAGTTTCTGTGGAAGGGGAACTCTCTAATTTTTTGTGGGAGTGTGGTTGCTATGTTTCTCTGTGTCTTTCCTCTTTTAAGGAAAAATTGAATAAAAAATGGCATACATCCTAGAGCAGGGGTCTCAAACTAGCTGCCCGCTGGCCAATTGCCGGGATGGGCAGGGCACAGGGGAGGGGCCCTGCGGCCTTCAAAGCGCCGGCGGCACCTGGGCCAGCCTCTGGATGAGCAGCCCACCACCACCATGGTGGTGGAATACTTGATGCAGCCCAGCCTCACCCAGACTCTACTTCCAGCGGCCCCCAGGTAAGTTGAGTTTGAGACCCCTGTCCTAGAGGTTTCCCCTTGCTAGAAGCCTGTTAAGTTACAAAAGAAAAGGGTAGGGAGTTAGGGTAATTGAAAACTAGCTTATGGGTATTTTTCCTGGAGAAACCTTGCTTTGTTATAAGAATTGCCAACTTGTGACCCCATCTTCTTTTTGGAGTGCAGTGATTGGAGCCCCTGGTTCAATGTGCATTGGGGCAGAAAATGGCCTCCGGCTGTTTAAAAACTTAACAGTATATTTTATGTAATAACTTAAAATAGCTGTAAAACAATGGCCCACAATAATGACTTGCTTATGTGAGATTTTTGGACAATCTGTTATGTCCTTGATCCAAAGTGTCAGCTTCACAGGGAGTAAGACAGACAAAGCATGGTGAAGTGTTAGGCCTACACAGGTCATTCTTCCTCAATACTTAAATGTGTAGATCTAAAATAGCAGCCTGTGCTCTTCTGGAAAATTGATTGTGAGCTTTCTGCAGAAACATTGGCATTTAAATCTTGTCAAGGTTAATATTTCTTCTTTTAGCTCCAGTTACTTTTATAAAATGGAAAATTTGAAGCACCATTTTTTCATACAAGAAGAAATAAATATCCTCCATGAAGTGTTTGTGTTTGTGTATTCCTAAATTTCTTAAGTTTGGGCTAAAAACAAAGATGCTTTGTATGTGTGTGTGCTTGTACATGTGCACACTCTAGAGCTTGCGTGGCAGATGTCTATTGTAACTGGCGGTCGCTGATTCAACCCCCCCAGCACCCCGAGAGCAGCAGTAATGTCTTGCTTGAGGGAAATGGAGCTTCCAGGTGTTCAGCAGTGAGACCTCCTGATTTTTATTTAATACTCAGAAAAGACCCCATAATTATTTTGTGTGTGAGAAGGGCTCCTCCTGTAAGATGCCTGTCAGTGAGACCCTTGCCACCGCAGCATCTTGTTTCCCTCTTCCCTCCAGGGCTAAAGGATACATGAAGGTTGGGGTGGGGGTGAAATTGGCTCCAGGTTGAGAAAATCCATATTCAGGTGTTTGTTTCATGGTGTCACTAGAGTGTGGCGGAATGCAGGGAACTGTTTATCACAGAGAAAGATTAGTTGGCATTGCTGAAATGAATTACTGCAGTCAATGCCTACTTACTTAACTAAGTGTGGGTATATCTTTCATCCCCCATCACTAGGTTCTAGATCATTTATAATGTACATTGGAGGAATCTGCACATCCTTTCCTGGTGGAGAGGTAGAAAGGTGTTACGTTTCCTTCAGAAAGAGTGTATTCACTGTTAGGGGTGTGCAGCACTGGGGAACTTCTGCAGTGTTCTGCAGTGTTTCCAATCCTGTAATCAGGAACAGGCCATGGCAGATTGCATAGCAGAACTTTCTGGAAATGTCTGCAAAATATTTAAAGGTGCTCAGTTATTTGTAGGGCCATTTGTGCAAATGGTGCTTTGTGAAAATCAAGTATTTTATACTAGAGTCCAAATCTTTAAACTGGTGTTGTAAGGGTTATACTTTTTAAATATCTTATTGCATCCCAAATCCATTATGTAATGTTAGGCACAGCATAATCCCTTGGTAAATAATGTCAGTTCCATCCTCTTACTACTCATTGTTAGCTTGCCATGTTTCCTACTTCCAAGAGCTTACTACTGTCAATTTTATCTGGTTTGACATTAACACTATGGTCTTCCACAAGAGTTATGTGATTTGCACACATCAAATAGACACATTTTAATTTTCAATTTCAGTTATTATTGTTCAGCTCCCATACAAACAGGGTCAGGATTCTTTAATCTCTTCTGCCCCCTTTTCTCCCTGCCAATATTTTGCATATTGTTGGGAGCCTGTTGTATATTTGGTTATATGCTCATTCAGCTGAGGTAAGCATTAAACAGCAGATTTAATTAAGAGGTTGCTTGCACCTGGATCTATTAGAATCCATACTGAGAGGCTTGCAACAAAAGTAAAAAAGGTTTGTTTACTCACACATTCCAGTTAGTGTGATACTGGAATCCTATCTGCTCTGGAAGTTTTTCTGTGCTCTCTTGAAGGAGTCACTCTCAAAGCTGAAAGCCAATTTTTCTTGGCACCTGCAAACTCCCCCCTGCATATTAAGATCAGGCTTTTCAGTAATTGTTATATTCATCATGCCTAGGAAGTTTAGGAGCCTGTCTTGAGCAATGATGAAGCTGTTACTCCAGTCCATGAACAAGTCTTTTCAACCTCAGAGGCATTTCTATATATGATATTGTCCTGGGTCTGTTACTGTCCTAACTCCAGGTGTCATGTCTTTTATACATATGTGAAGCTTTAAGGCTATGTTGCATGTCTAGCCATTCACACTAGTCATAAATATCTTTTTATATACATAAGTATCCCTTATATTTTTTTTTCTGTGCTTCTGCTGACTTTCTAGATTTCCTCAGTCCCAGTTTTGCTGATACGGGCCAAAAGATGATAATATGTGCAGCACTAATAATAGCATTCAGATTATTGTGCTATGGATACTTCCATGTGTGAAGAAATGGAAATGGCTCTATTTAATTAGTGACTGCAGCCACCATTGTTAGAAGTAAAAAAATAGAAAGCAGACTTGAAAGCCTTACTATTTACTTACTTTGTTTACTTTTTTGAAACAGATGCAGGGAATAGGTTACTCATAGAACAGGATACTGAAGACAAGTGCTGGCCCAGCTTTTGTTTCCTATTACAGCAGTGTGTGTGTGTGATAGAGACAGACAGACAGAGAATGAATAAATGAGCTAATAGTGATGGAAGGCATCCCCCAGAGCTGGTTGAGTGCATTTTAAGTTTACTTTCTGTGCATGTTTTTAATCATTTTTTGTGTACAATATATGTAAAATCTCAGTGGATAAAAACCTCAACAGACAGAGCTTTCTTTGTAGTACTTCCAGATGGAGAATTAGACTCATTATACTGCATTAATATATACCTTCATAGACAGTTGGAAGGTTTTATTTCCTGAATATGGGAGGTCATACAGATGCTTTAAGCATCTCTATTCAGCTTCCATGTAATGCGTCAGAACTGAAGCAGATATTTGAATATGAAAATATATCCTTGTAGATACAAGACAAAGATAGGCAAGGATTGTGTCCTCATGATGTTTTGCACCACAGTGATAAGAATATGGGAGTTGTGGTTCCAAACGTACAGAGGACACCAGGCTGCTTTCCACAGATTAAAAAAAAGTAAGACATGGTGTCAACAGAAAGATCTCTTACACACACGGCAGAAACATTTTTGTGATTTTGACTTTCTTATGTATAAGTTGTAGCGTATGCTCTATAGGATTTTTGGTTTGTGCACAAGAAAGCAACAAATGAGATATGCATTTATTATTAAGGAGCCTGTGTTTCCACAGACTCTCCTGGGATATTTTGAAGGCTTACTCTATTAAACTCCAGTACAGTGTCATTTGCTTTTAAAGGATGTTTTTAGTGCAGCAAGCTCTAAGTTATGACTGATTATTTAAGAGTCAGTTTCTTTGGTATCCCAGTGAGTGACGCTTTCTATTCTGAATGATAGCTACCAATGAAAAGCCCTTGCTGATACTGTGTGTGTGTGTGTGTGTGTGTGTGTGTGTGTGTGTGATATTTGTAGTTGGAAGATTATTTGGAAAAAAAGATATGCTGTAGTACAGAGGATAGGATGTTGACCTGGAGTTGGAGGTCCCCACATGGGCATGAAGTTCACTCAGTGATCCTGGGCAATTCATCTATTCACTCAGCGTACTCCATAGGGTTGTAAGGGTGAAATGGGGCAGCTACCATTAGTTCCTCTGTGAAATGTTGAGATACAAATGTGAGCAATAAATGGAATCTATTAAGTACTGTTTGCCAAGGTGCTCATTTGCTATCACACAAGCTACTGAAAATGAAGTGATTAAATTTTTATAACACACTCTGCATTTTCCTCATGGAAAGATGAGCCTTGCACTCCCAGGTATAAGACTAGAATATTTTCATCATCAGTTGATAGTGTTCTGAAAAACATATCAAGCTCTCTAAGCCTTAGTGCCAATAGGATAAAAAATCAAAAAAGCAAAACACACATGAGTTCAATTACCTTTACCTGCAGAGAATACTCTAATATCTTCCATGTGCTTCGAAATAATTAGATCTTTTTAAATTGAAGTACATGTTGTGTTCAGGATATAAAGTACCATTAAAATGCCTTTACTGGGAATTATGTGGCTAGATTCCCAGACTATGATAGTCATAGAATAATAGAATAGTAGAGTTGGAAGGTGCCAGGAAGGCCATCAGGTGTAACCCCTGCTGCTGCAGGTCACCAATTTACACCATCCCACTCGGTGTAGTTTCTTTTTGAATGTCTCTAGTGTGGGAAAGCTCGCAACCTCTCTGGGCAACTGGTTCCATTGTAGTATTGCTTTGGCAGTGAGTCAACTTTTCCTAATCTCTAGACTGAATCTGGGTTCTTGCAATTTGAATTGATTATTCCATGTCCTATACTCTGATATCAGCAAGATCTTGACCTCCTCCTTTGTGACAGCCTTTGTGGTACTTACAGAGTGGTATAATGTCTTCTCAAGACTGAACATACCCAGTTCTCTCAGTGTCTCCTCATCTGGCAGTGTTTCCAAAATTGAATCATTTCTGTAGCTCTCCTCTGAATCTGTCCTAATTTTTCTGCATCGTTCTTACATCTTGGTGCCCAGAACTGGACACAGTATTCCAGATGAGATCTAACTAGTGAGGAGTATAAGTGAATTACTACTTCGCATGACTTGAAAGTAATATTTCTGTTAATGCATCCCAAAATAGCATTTGCTCTTTTTGCAGGTGCATCATATTTCTGGCTCATATTTAGGCTGTTGGCTCATATTTAGTAATCTGCATTAAGTTGAATAAAAGCTATACGAGTCTGGTGCTTAAATTATTACTATTCACAATTGTTCCATCTACAGCAAGATATTTAATTATTGTTGCTGTTAGTGAAACTTGTCCTTATCTGCAGTTATACTGAACTTTCACACAGAAGAAAGAAATCTAGATAAACAAATTGAATAGCTTGTTAGTGTATTGTTCATCCTTAGAGAATAAACTAATATAAAAAAGGTACAGTTACAATTTAGGTTGAAAGGCAATGCATGCTTAGGTCAACATTTGGTTTTTATCAGTATGTTTTGTAGAGATAGCCACTTAGCTGGGCATTTATCCACCTGGAAAAGGTTTGTTTTGACTGAAGGAACATTGGATACTTTTGACACTGCTTTTTTATAGGAGATTGCTCATTACCCAGCTCTCACTGAAATCTTGAAATTTCTAATATGTATGCTTAGGTTTCAGCTGTAATGAGAAACAAGGCTTTCCATCACACATTTGTACCTGTTCAAGAGAACACAATCCCACCTAAGTTTTATCTCACAGACCATAACAGGTTTTGGAATTTCCCTAAACTTTCTTACAAAAAGGAACCCCACACTTCTTGCTTCTCTAGTTCTTCCTGCTACTTCTAGGATTATTCAAATATTTCAGGGACTACTTTCTGAAATTCTTGCTGGTCAGACATAGATTAGGAACTTGGTCTGCTTGTAAAATGAGTATATTTAGTGTATTACATATAGTACATTTTCTTTCTACAAATGGAATTGTAGAGAAAACCAAAATTTTGCCAATTTTGTTCCTCAAGCAGGAACCACCCTTTCAACACAAATGAGATTTCACTCTTCCTACAGGAATCTCTGAAAATAGTGGAATGCTTGTATTGGAATAGATCATTGTAGTTTCCTAATGTGAAGGGTGTGTTTCTGCTCAGTTCTGATTGGCCTTGGAAGCACTAAATCGCTGCAATCAATGGGGTTACTTCCACAGTGGAATTGGCAGGGTATAATCACTCTGCTGGATACTGCTCTGTGATTTTAGATCTGTTGTTACACGCCATCAAATCATCTCTGAACTATGGTTACCTTATAAATGAAAGCCCTCCAAATTATTCTCTCCTTTGCAACCTTGCCCAACACTTGTAATTCAAGTCTGTGGCTTCCTTTATGGAGTCAGTCCATCTCATATTTAGTCTTTCTCTTCCACTGTCAACTTTCCCTAGAATTATTGTCTTGTTCAGTGAATCTGTAAAGCTGCTAAAACAACAATAGCAATTACTTATTTTTGAATCTCCCATTGCCATTTTTAATAGGAAGGAAAGCAAATGGAAACTTTTTATTTAACAAATGGAAACTTCAGTTTTTTCCACAGTTTCAAAATTTCCAAAAAATTTCCAAAAGGATAAACATTTATGAATGTCCCACTGTGTTTAATTTTAGCAGCCCATTACCCAATAGAAATACAAGAAAATAGTCATAGTCGTTCTCAATTTTTTTTCCACTTAGCTATTGTTAACTGTTGCACTTGACCATAAGTGATAATCTATTGTGTGGATGCAGCATTCCTCAGCATTATGCAGTGAAGAAGCGAGAATGCTGGATATTAATTGTTATTTTCGCAATGTTTTTTTTGCAAATCATATGCAAAATCACATTCTCAGAGTATGATTTTTGCTTAGCACTTCTTGCTAAGCTGGTCACTCCACTGTGAAGTTGTCAAAAATAAAAGTGAATGTAACAAAATAGAATCAGCCCAAGAAACTTGCACATGGTTGTTTTGGTTTGTCTTTCACAAGTGTGCTGTTACTGCTTTCCCATATGCATAATCTTACCTGATCTATTTCCTTGTATGGTTCAACAGTCTGAAGGAGCACCTAGGAAGAGTAGGCAACATAGAAGTAAACTGAGACTGCACATAGGCTTAATATGACTCTAGCTGTGTGTTTCTGAGATTCCAAAAATTTGTAAAAACAAGATGCAGTGGTTTTCAAGAGAGGGTAGCAATCAGAGTGAGATGGAATAGATAACACAGGTTCAGTCATAAAAGACACTTGATTATCAAGAGTCCAAGGGAAAAGGATGGGGACAACAAGCTTTGGCGAGACTGATCATATGTCAGGCACATCATGGGTTTTTCTATGAACACTCTACACTGTGTAACATAAGCACCTGGTGACTTCTTGTGTCATGCAAACCCATCCATACTGGTTTAAACAAACATTGGACCATGAAACATAGAAACAGAGCGAGTCAGAAGGGGTCTCCTGGGTCATCTAGTCTGACCCCTAGCTCCAGCTGGCTCTGCTCACGACATGCCCTCCAAACAAAAGCACTGTTCTGCATTGGGACCACCTGTAGCAGTGTTTTCTGTGAAAATGTTCCATAATTGCAGGTTTGTTAACACCCTGTATACTTTACAGTCATATCAACCAGAAAACCCAGTTTGAAAATCCAGTTTTGGAAGCCAAACGGAAAAAACGGCTAGGACAGACGGATGGAGGCACTTCAAATCCAGGTAGCACTTTCAATGGCTGCTTTCAGTGGCTTCTGCTAAAAGCTGCAGTGCACTAACCAACAATTACATTTTGAACATATTTCTTTGGATGCTATGTAATACGCAAATATTTTAAATTAAGTAATGTAAGTTATTTTGCACATACAAATTTTAATATTTCCAAATAGTTATATAATTGATTTTTATATAATCTCATCAGTGAATGATAGGCTACAATGTTTTTGCTGATGAATGCAAGGTGTTCTGGCTAATATATTTGATTAGCAATTGACCAAACCTGGCTTTGGCTTCCTAGTCAAAAGTACTGCCTACAGAAACAGCAGTCAATCTAATTCAGAAATTTCCTCCAACCCCTTCCCAACCCCAAGCAAGACACAATTGTATGCAGAAGCTTTGTACTACTTTTTAAAACCCCCCCAAATTTGTGATCCATAAACTTTCAGAATTAGAAAATATTTGCATAGCAGGAAAATTATGCTCCCTTGAATAGAGGACAGGCAATCCTACATGTAGTCAACTCTACATTTAGTACACATCATCATAGGTGAGCATCAGTAATCCTCAAGACAATACTGCTAAAACTGTTTGTTATTTGAAACTGTCCTGGCCAGTCTTCTTGTCCCAAGAGAATCAAGACAAATTCTTTGTAAGTGTGTGCTGAGGTTGATCAGCTAGGCTGGCTTTGTGATGTAAAGAAGGATATTATAGAAATCAATAATAAAGGAAATGGTGAAAGTTAGAATATTGGCTATTACAAAGGTGCAGCTTAATGATATGAAACTGATTCCAAAAGAATTCCTCTTCTACCTTCCAAACCAGAAAGAACTGACTCTTCCTTGTGGGTCATTCTGCTTTTGGGCCAATCACCCATAACATATGACTCTTCTCAATTAGTTGGCCCTCTTAACCTGAGGGCCTCTTAACCTGATGTCAGATAATATGACTAAATATATTAGGTCCATCCCTTTTCATATCAGCTTGTTCACTAAAGTTTCCCACAGAATAGAAGACTGTGATTCTCTGACTGCCTAGGTTATCTCTGGGTCTGCTCGTCTTGGCAAGTCAACTGGGAATTGCAGCCCCTCTTCCACTTCTGAATCAGTCTGAATTGACAACCTATGAAGGCTGCATTGTAGGGAGGGGTGGGCCTAATCCCTATATAAATCATTTCTGCAGGTGATATTCATTAATAGTCTTAATGTTGTGCAATCAGCACAAAAATATTCTTATCATTTGTTGCAATAAGTGAATGAATAGGCAGTGATTTGAAGAACTAAATTCAGACTGAAAAAAACTGAACCTTTGGCTCACCTTGTATTGGGCAGTTGGAGGAGAGTACAGGAAAAATAGAAAGGAGAAAAGCTTTGAAGAAGTCTTATTGGAAGGGGCAGGGAGTTAAATGAGTAGAAAATGTCCATCTTGTATAAAAAGAGTGGAAATTCTGAAAAACTTTTTGTTCTTGTAGAGCCAGTAAAATCTCTCTTCACTCGAGACCCCTCCCAGTTAATAGGAGCACTCATACGAACATCACTGAAGAAAAGCACTATGGGATTTGGCTTCACAATAATTGGTGGAGACAGACCAGATGAGTTTCTTCAGGTGAAAAATGTACTGAAAGATGGACCTGCTGCACAGGATGGCAAAATTGCACCAGGTACAGTATTTCACCTCACCCCAGACACACTTTTATTTTCTGTTCAGACAATAAATAATACTGCATTGGTGGTACAGAAATTCTGAAGAAATATTTGTATTCATATCAAATTCTACACATAAAAAGTAGTTAAGATTTAGAAATGATAAAAAATGTCTCTGAAAAATTAATGATAGCTTTAAAATGAGTGTTGTATTGTGTTGTGTTTCTATACCAGTCATTGACCAAGAAGGTTCTCTGGGCAGTTATTTTATTTCATTAGAATCTGTGCTTTAAATAATACTTGTACATGGAAAAACATAGATCCAAAGTGTATGAAATCTGCTTAGCTGGCAAAGTTTGTAAGATGAAAGAGAGCATCTTAGTATGGAAAATCAATAAAATACTTTGAAGCCTTGTCAGATCCTAATGCTAGCACAAAATAGAAGAAAATACTGCATTAACTATTTGTTGGCTAGACTTTTCCATAAAAAGTGCCAGTTCCTTATGGGGCCCCATTTCCTGTTTTGCTTATCTCTTGTGGATATTAAGAATGCATAAGATAGTGGATCCCACAATGCAGAATTCTTTTTTCTGCACCACAACCAATTGAACATCAATAGGTCGTGGCACAATAAGCAAGACTTCTTCCTCAGAACATTAAGTAGCCTGTGCAGAAGAAGTAATTTCTTAGATAAGTTGTTGAGGGTCTTACTAACGTAATAGCTTATTGGCAGCCAATGCAGAACTTTCAACATAGGAACCATACATGAATGATACGAGGCTGCACTAAACATTCTGTATTAGTAACAGCTTCTCAAGAGTATCCCCACATAAACTGCATTATGGTAGTCCAGTCTTGAAGTTACAGTGCATGAATCACTGTAGCCAGACTATATCAGTCCAGAAAAGATTGTAGCTCTCATACTGTCTGAAGCTGGTACATTCTTTGCCACTGAACTTAAGCCTTCAGTAGTGGAGTATCTCCAGACTACATAGGGAGAGTGTAATTCCATCCTGGTGAAATACCCAAGACCCATATCCAGGAACACTAACCCACACACCCCCTGTCTTAGCAGGCTTTTGTTTATTTGGTTTGTCTGCAGTTGGCACCAGTCCAAGGTTATAGCTTATTTTGGTTTTACATAAAATTAATGCTGACTGTCCCCAACATCCAGAAGACACCTTGCCGCAGTTAGAAAATGGCAAATAAAACAGTCAAGGGGCTGGAGCAACTACCCTGCAAGGAAAGATTACAACATCTGGAATTGTTTAGCTCTGGAAAAGGATGAGTAAAGGGAGACATATCAAAATAATGTATGTTTTGACAAAGTGTATAGGGAGATACTTTTCTTTTTCTCATAGCTTTAGAATGCAAGGCTATCCCATGAAACTGACTGGTGGGAGTTTCAGTACAGATAAAAGGAAGTACTTCTTCACACAGTGCATATTTAAAATATAGAATTCACTTCCACATGATGTACTGAAGTCTGGGTAATGACTAGAGTTGGGGGGGGGGAAGGATGACAAGACTAGTTCTGCTACAAGTCTCTTGGGTCACATGCTCGAGTGGCTAGACAGAGAGAAAAAAAAACACAACAAAACTGTCAGGCTTACAGTGGATTGTCTATGAACAACCAAGTCACACTGGCTTATTTGCAGCCCGTTTTAGGGTGACTTGAAAGCACTCCCTGTTAATGACAGTGATGCATGTGTTAGGTGGCTCTTAAATCGGAGACAGTAGCATAGGAGTAGCAAAGGCTTGATCTATTTATGTATTTGATCTCATAGGAAAGTAACTGAATTTGAACTGTTGGAGTGCCTAGGCTGAAATCTTTTTCTCCTGCTTTGTGTTGAGTAAATTTCATTTAATTATTTTAATTGCTCAGTGCTTAATCAGTCATATTAAATCATTAGATTATATGTGAACATTATATTTTTTACCAGGAATCCAGCATGGTTTCACCCTAGCGTAACATATCAGTGTGTCTATTTGAAGAGTATTCATAATTCTCTCACTATTTTCATATGTAACCCCCAGGCAAGTCCTACTTAAATATAAGTGAATGGTATTTGAACATAGGAGGAGGCATTTCCATGCCCAAAGAACTGTTGGGCTGTCTTATTAAAACTTGCTTCCCTCAACTGGCAGGAATTTGCCTGATACTATATTTTAAAAAGAGATTTCCCAGTTTCCCAATTTGAATTTCACAAGTAACTGTTCTTTAAGAAATTAAGGTGTATGTGCATGGAAAGAGGGAACATGTGGCACAACTGTGCCTTACTGGGCCCATATAATAATACCTGTATCATGCATGGAATAGCCATACAGATGGGAAATCTTTTTGCTTCTACTTAATCAACTTGTGTAGAATAAATGAACAGTTGAGCAACTAGTTATGTGTTTTACCTTTACTAACTGCTATTTAAAAAAATAGAGCTACTTAAAATCAATGATACAATTTGCTCTTTTCGGTCATTTATTCCTCTCCTTTTTGGACTTTAGTTTAAGACCAGGGCAGGTCACAGCTGCTGTAGATTGCTTCAGGATTTTCTAAATTTAATCTTCCCTGTACAAGCGCACCCGTGATCACACCAGCCTACCCACTGAGTACCTTTGTGCCGACTCAGATCGTTTTCTCCAAGCAAGTCCAAAATCTCTGAGGCGGGCCAGATAAATCAGCATGGCAGGCCAAATTCGGCCCATGGTCCATAGTTTGAGGACCCATGCCTTAGTGTGATGAATAGGATCAGAATTGGAGTAAGAATAAACTTAAGAAAGATCTTTTTTTAATTATTCCCAAAAGTAAAATATTAATGGTTTAACCAAGATAGAGTAGCTTAAGTGAAAAGAGAAAAACCACACGAAACAAATTTCTTTTGGTAAGGGTACAGATATTCAGGTAACAGAATTCTGATGGTGTGCTTAACTTTCATTCTTTTGCTGAAATAGAACTGTGTTCAGTTAATTGTGACCTTTGTATGCAAAATGTTCTCTTAATGTGTGGGATCAGCTGGCTTTTACATTTTTTGCTTTAACAAAAAATATCTCGTTCCCTTTTTGTGGTCTCAATGCAGTCTCAAATAAAGCTTGTTTTTCTGTGCAGAACAATCAGTGGAACTTTCTGTAGCTTTCCTGCCTCTACTCTTAGATAGAGTTTGGTTGTCTGTGCACATGCTTTGGGCAGGGTGAGCACTTTCCTATAGTTCTCTTCTGCTTTCCATGAAAGCAGCAGTTCAAGGAATGTTTTCATGAGTTGCCTTTGACAGTGAGCTTTATCACCTTTGCACTCAGCCTGCCCCCCACACAGGGATTTTCATTTCATTGGTTTTCTATTTAGTTTAGAATATTTATCTTTTGGGCAGCAAGCAATTGAAAAATTAAAATGGCAAATTAAATAAAATAACAGCACAATAATTCTTAAACCAGCCATATCAAATAATTAGAAGTTTTAACCACATTCCAGTGATATAACACAAAGGGACATAGTGCATCCAGCTGAAGCAGAAATATTCTAGCACTACAGTAAGATGTAGAGGTTAACATGTCAATATTGTACCAATCATTTCAAATGGCTTCATCATTTTGAAGAATTTTAACATACTTTTAAAAGGCCTGAGCAAATAAAAAGTTCTTTACCTGTCACCAAAGGACATATAAATCAACACCAGGTGAGGCTCTGAGAAGGGGGTTCTTTGTTCAAGAGACTTGAACTTCTCTCATATCTCTGACTGCAAGGGTGCCTGAAGAGCCTCATTTGAGGATCTCATGGCTCAGGTAGGTACATACTGGAAAAAGAAATCTTTTAAATATCAAGGTGCCATGCCGTGAAAGGCTATAGGTCAAACACCAGCCCTTCAAGCTGAGTTTAGACATAAACTGACAGAAATAAAGGCAGCAAAGCACTGTTGTTACATGCTTGTAACACAGACCTAGTTGGAATTCCTGCTGCCATATTTTGCACTAAGTAAAATTATTGGACTGTATGCACAGGGAACTCCACATCCAATGCATTTGCAATAATCTATACAGGAGCACATGTATAGATCACAAGGCTATCTAGCTCCAGATATGTTTGCAGTTAAGGCACTGTTCGAAGCTAGCAAAAGTCATTTTGTACCATAGAAGCTGCTTGTAGCTTTAATGATAAGGATGAATTTAAAAGCACCCCCAAAGCTACAAATCTGATCCTTTTGGAAGATTGAACCAAAAAAGGTTAACCATCATCTGGAAGGAAGATGATTAAATAGATACCATAAACAGTGGATTAGGCTTCAGTTTATTTGTTCTCATTTTCTTATCACTAGTTACCTGTGGGCCTAACTGTCTCTTATTGCAATAAATAGATAGTTCAAAAAACCTGTAAGTATTTGCACTGTCATGGATACATATAGCTGATCAAAGTCAGATTCTGAGTTGCTTGTCAAGGATACTCTTTATGAATTTTTCCTTCAGATTGGACATATGGTTTGATAAAGAAAGATTTACAGAATTAGATGTATTCTGATTTTGCATGGATGATTTTGGTCCTATGAAATGTATGTACTTGGTACTTGCTTTAGTTTTCTTAAAAGGCAAAATTGTATATGAAGTATATTAATATGAAAATACCTGACATAGAAGGCTCTAGAAGACAAACTCTGGAAACAATAATCTGAAATATTTTGGATTGGTTTGTACTGGTGGGTACAGCAGATAACAACTGCATCTCTAATATGAGCACTGTTTCCCTTTTGAAATGATACGCACTCATGGCCTGAGTCTACAACCTATTATGCTTTATATATTTATATTATTTATATTAAGCTTTATATATTTAAAACTGTGTGGCCGTAACAGGGCCAAGACTCAGATTAAATACAAGAAAAATCCTGTTTTGTATAGCATATAGGCAAGAGGAAATTGACAATCTATGTTCATTACTACTTTGAGTAGCTCCCAGTGCTTTGATGTGACAAATAGTATTCTGATTATTCTATAATGCAGTACCAGGTTTATTTGTACTAACGATAACTCATCCACTTTTAACAGGTGATGTAATAGTAGACATAAATGGTACGTGTGTCCTTGGCCATACCCATGCTGATGTTGTCCAGATGTTTCTGTTAGTACCTGTTAACCAGTATGTGAATATGACTTTGTGTCGTGGATACCCTCTTCCTGATGAAAATGAGGACCCTGTTGTAGATATTGTTACGGCCACTCCTGTCTTAAATGGCCAGCCAGTAGCAAAAGGAGATACTTGCATGATCAGTCAGGAGTTAATACCTGGAACAATGGTTTTGGACCAGAATGGAAAACCAGGACAAATCTTAGTCAACGGACGCTTGAATGGCCCTTCCACTGATCTAAGTGAACAAAGGGCTTCAGTGTCTTCTTCAGGATGCTCTCAAGCAGAACTGGTCACAATTCCTCTGATCAAAGGACCTAAAGGGTTTGGATTTGCAATAGCTGACAGCCCTGCGGGGCAGAAGGTGAAGATGATTTTAGACAACCAGTGGTGTCATGGCCTTCAAAAAGGGGATATAATTAAAGAAATCTTTCATCAGAATGTTCAGAACTTGACACATCTTCAGGTGGTAGAAGTACTGAAGCAGTTTCCAGTTGGAGCAGAGGTGCCGCTGCTTATCCTTAGGGGAGGTAGGTATTTTTAAAATATTTCTTAAAATATCTGTGTTTCTTTTAAACAGTTTGTAGTAATGTAAAGGTTAATTCAGCACTCTGTAGAGGCATCCTTAAACCTGCATTTCTATATTTACTGGTAATAACAGAAGTATCATCAAGAAGTTTTTCCACACTTTTTGAAAAGTGTTGTAGATACAGTATAGCTCAGGGGTTGACAGCTTGTGGTCCTCCAAATGTTTTGCCCTGCAATTTACTTTAGCCCTAACCAGCTTAGCCAGTGACATAGCACCATGGGTTGTAGACCAACCTATTTCATTTATATATTTTATTTAATGCTGAAGCATTCTACGTATTTTACAACCATCTTTTAAAGCAGAGTTTAAAATGCACCAGAACGTAACAACTTTAGGAGAAAATACAATACAAAAGGTTTTAAAACACATATAAAATTTCAATAATTTAAGCAACATAAAACCTGGATTAAACACTAACAAGCCCCAACTAATTAAATGTTTTGCAATAGAGGAAAGCCTTGACCTGGCACCAAAAAGACAGCGTTTTATCGCCATCATTATTTCATTTCTTTATTGTTCCACAGCCAGAGCTGTCTGGGTGGTTTACACAGTCTATAAAAACAGATGATAACAATACAATAACAACACCAGAAAATAAAAATTAAAATGTTTAAAACAGCTAAAAACAGATGAGAAACACAGACAATAACAAGGAATAACAAAAGTGGTTGGCACCAGATGGGGAGCACATTCCACAACTGGTGAGGCAGAGGTTACCTCTAAAAAGGTCCTTCTCATTGCCAACAACTGAACCTCCCTTGGAGGTGGCAGTTAGAGGCAAGTTTCAAACGTTGATCATGTTGTTTGGATACATGGTGCTGAGACATTTTGCCAGGTATTGCAGTCCCAAGCTGTGTAGGGCTATATGGCTGAAAACCAGCACCTTGAATTGTGCTTGGAAGCTGCCCAGTGCAAGTGGGTCAGAATTGGTGTTACATGATTGGACTACTGATTTCTTTTATTACTTGGGCTGACACGTTTTGCGCAAGTTGCAGCTTCCAAGGGCAACCCCACATAGAACGCATTGCAGTAATCTAGTTAGAGATTATCAGAACATAATGAAGGTAGCAGACTATCCAGATAGGGGCATAGTGGGGCCACCAGTCAAAGCTGGTAGAAGACACTGCAAGCCACTGAAGCCACCTGGACCTCAAATAACAAACATAGATCATGGGACACCTCCAAGCTACAAACCTGCTTCTTCAAGAGGAGTGCAACCCATCTAGAACATGATGAATTCCTTCCACCAGTCAGAACTACCACCCACAGATAGCATCTCAGTCTTGTCTGCACTGAGTTTCAGTTCATTAGCCCTCATACAGGCCATTGTCACAGCCAAGCACTACTATAGCATATCCATGGTATAGCATATCCTCTGCAGCCTGCCATCCAATTTCAGGCGGCACCAATGCAGAGCAGTGCCCATCACTCCCAATTCAGACAGTCACTCCATAAGGAGACTCAACAAGGTTGTATTCCACAGCATAGGTCATCATGCAGAGTGACAGAAGCTATTTCTCTGCCAAAATCAGGCCTGAACCCTGCCTGAAAATACACTTGACAAGGCTATGTTACTAATATTTCACCTGATTTCACTGCAGTGGCGCTGGTGGATACAAGGGATGTTGGGAAGTGCCTAGCAAATTTATTGCAGCAGGCTTCCGTTGGCTTCAGGATCTCCTTGGGGCCAGTATGTAGTCGGCTCTGGACAATTCTGGAAGAGCTGCGCTGGGCAGAAAAGAGAAGTCAGATGCTTTTGGGGGGGAGGGGCTCTCTCACAGTTATAGGCATATGCTCTTGGGTATCCAAGAGAGGATGCTTAGGAGTGATTGTTATCCACCCAGGTAATCTCTGTATTCCAGAGATCAACCAGGGTGTCAGCCAGACCACCAGCATATCAGCTGGAAAGTGCCCCCCGGGCCCTCTAGAAACCATCCAGATCTATCAGCCCCTGCAGGCAGACCATGTTAATGGGTCCCATACCCCTGCAGGGTGGAAAAATCATCCCTAGTCTAAATCTCAACAGGCAGTGATCTAACCAGTATAAAAGGACTGATTCAAATTTGCCCACCTGTAGATTGCTATCCTCATGCCCAGCTGAAAAAGCAAAAACTAGAATGTACCCTGCTGTATGTGTTTGGCTGATAACATGTTGGGACAGCCCCATGGTTGTCGGAGAGTATGAAATGTTGAGCTGCCTCAGACAGTCCACTGTCAGCCTAGGGGACCTCACCATCACAGCTGAGACAACCTCTGTCAGCTCAGGTGGAGGGGGGGAGACATTGGACTGCAGGGTGGATGGTGCACCAAAAAAAAATCCCTACTGGCCCAGCACAAGATGTAAACACTCTAGGTTAGGAGTCAGATGAAGAGGGAGCCTGGAGAAAGAGAATTCCCTAATCCCCCCTCCCCTTGGCCCTCCTTAGTCCACCTTGATGCTACACCAAGTGGGCAGAGCTGGGAGAAACTAACCCCCACCCCTGTTCATCCAGCTAGTTCTTGGTTTGACATGCCAGATTGGCCACCTCATTCACTAGTCATGAATGAGGGAGATCAACCATCTGGATAGTCAAAAGATTACCCTTGCCAGTGTAGAGAAAGGCTATACACATCTGGAATAAATACAGTGATATTCATTTTGTCTTACATGCACTTACTTGGGCGTGTGTGTGTGTGTGTGTGTGTGTATGGTGTGTTTGTTTGTTGTTTCAACCATCAGTCATTTCAAGCCAAAAGATACATAAATACAGGTGGAAATTATATAAAAAGACTTAAATTAGGAGTCTCTGTCAAAATGGAAATCACCATCAAATCACACAAAAATATAGAACAGAAATTATAACTAAAGCAATGCATACTTGGTTTGAAAGAACTACAGCAACACCACTGATACAATAGAACCATTAAATGAAATCCTTACAATTCATCAAGTTGGCCCCAACAAAACTTCTAAACTGTTGGGCATCCATTGCAAATCTTGTGACTCAGAGTCAGAATCAGATAGCAAATATATATTTTATCTTGATCATCAACATCAGATCATCAAGATGAGATATCTCGTAAGTTCAAAATAATTTTACCCTGGACTCAAAACATAAAGAACTGTATAATACAAATATTTAAAATCGCCTACTATGTTATATACAAAATCACTGATCCGCTTTTTTTTTTTTTTACCATAACATCACTCTAAGGGTCATTTAATCAAGTATTAAACATTGTATAAGCCTGTTTTTATTGATGGGCTCTGTGTCCCTTTCATAAAGTTGTAGCTCTAATAGCTGCTCTATAATAGCAGTTTCTACCAAACAGTGCCAAACAGCCAAGTCATTCAATGCCCTGTGTCACTTTTCCTGTCAAAATATACATCGATCTCTCTCCTGCAAGATGCTATGACTATTTGTTAACAGCTGTCCTAAGGACTATGTTTAGCTATGGTTGTTCGCTTATTTTTGAGACGCCAAGGAGAAAATAGTGTATTTCTATTTGCTTTGTACCTGTGGGATTCTCTCTCTCTGTAACAGTGCTTAGACACCCCCCCCCGCCCATCCTCTATGCCCAAGACCTAAGGATCTGCCCATTATTCCAATATTTAATAAACTGTCTGGAATAAGTGCAGTTTCCCATTTTTCCCTTGAATTAAATTGAACAGGTCCTATTGATTGGGAGAAAAAAACACTCTTGACATGCATGCATTAAAAGGTCCACTGTTGATTATCTGCCTATCTTTACAGTTTTCAGTAATTTGGTTTAGTTGCTGCTATAAATCTGTATTGCCACTAACCTGTGTTTTTGAGTCTGCATTGCCATGTGAATTATATCTTCTAAGGTTGCCTGAAATTAAAATGTAATTTTAAGTGGGCTGGAAAATTCATAAAGTAATGAGATTTCAGTGATAGCATAGCTTTTCCATTAGGAGGACAATAAATACCGCATATATTTGTGAAAGCCAGTACAAACCACTTAGAATATAATGGTGTGATGAGTTGTATTAACAAATGTTCTCTATTTTAGGACCTTCTTCACCTACTAAAACATCAAATACCGTGAGCATTGATAATGTGAGTACTGACAATTTTATAACTTACTGTATTTTTCTCATATATTTTAAGATTCATACATGTCAAGCTGTCCAGTACTTGCAAACTTCTCTTGCCTTTGCTTGTACTGACTTGAGGATCTCCTTTTCTGTGTCTAATTTTTCTTTTTTAAAGGCCTGCTTTATACTAAATTCCAGTGAGTTTTTTTTAAATGCTCTCCTTTTTTTTACCGTCTGGGATCACTTTAAGAGGATAATGAGTTTGTTTCGAAACTATTTTTATTATTAGAGGATCTTATAGTAGTGAAAATGCCAAGCTGACTGAATAGAATCAATCACCTGTCTTTCTGCCTCTTATGTAAGGAAGTAACTGACTCTTTGGTTTCTTATCCTATGCAGATGGAAATATAAAAAGCCACAGCATAAGACGGGACTGGGGACTGTGTATCAGGGAGTATGTGCCAAGCAAGCTGTGTCACACAGGGACTAAGCTAAAAGCAAGCTGTCTTATTGCCAAACCAATTTTTCTTGGCATTACTGATAAGTCAAGTAACAAAAGTTTGATGGATAAACACTACATTGTAACTCTTACTATTTCTTCTGGATACACATGTAAAATACGTATTCGCACTCGAATAGAACAGTGCAATTTAAAAAACTATGCTGCCACAAAATATATTTTTCCAGCTTGGATTCTTCTAGCAATTAAACTGTGACTGAACTTGGCACAGCATTTTATTCCTGAATACATCATGCATGTTAATTTTTATGGTGTAGATACATGTCTTTGAACTGGATTTGTGTACAAACTAACAGATGTACTATTAAACACTGTAAAAATTATTTGTCTCTTGATCTGCCGTAATCTTCAGTTCGTGCTTTTTTTTAGAGGTGTGTGAACATGCATACATTTTTCTTCTTTATTAAAGGTTTCAGTACTGATTCAGACCTCAAAAACTGTTCCTCTTTAATAGAGTTTGAGTGGGTAATCTGAGCTCTTCCATAATTGTCATGACCCCATGCTACCACTTCTGGCAAAATACTTATTCTGTAAGAAGTCATATTGAATTTGACAAAATTCAATATCCTTCACAAAGTACAAAATTAAATATACTTTATCCTTTTGTCTACTTAGAGGAGCAAAATATCCAAAGATTTCTCCTTGAACGTTATTTGAGAGAGCTTGTTCTCACTCTCACTGTGATGCCTCACATGTGTACATGTGAATGTATATACTTCTGCTTTCTCTTTCTTTCACAGACATGTAGATTTTGTGGAAGGGCAGAGTGCAGAATCTTAGGCCCAGGGGTCGCTTCTGACCACTGGCAGTTTCAGTCATACCCCTGTGGGGAGGGGTCCTCAGAAGTCTATGCTCCCTTTGCTCAACCACTGACTATGTGGTGGTTTCCCAGCTTTTAGTGAATGTTTGCCCCATTATCAAATGTTTACACCCCCCGCCCAAAGGCTTAGTTACTACCAATAGAAAGTTTAAGCTAAAATACGCTGGCATTTTGAGACTTAACCCCACCACTTTGGCCACTTTTGACCACTGGAATGCAGTGCTTGATTTTCTTCAGAATGGAAAGAAGTTATTTTAGGGAGAAACTAATTTTGGAGTTAATGGATAGCCAGATTTTTGAAAATCTACTGTTGAACACAGTTGAATCCTTGGGACTAATTTAATTGCAGAATATAAGTTGAGTAAATAAATAATTTTTGTTAACTTTTGTTGGCACAAAAATAGACATGCATTCAACCCCTATTATTAAAACAAGGTATATCTAGGAAAGGATTTCAGAACTGAATGCTTAATTCTTACAGAATAGAAACACTCTAGTCATCAACTGCTATACAGAGATCATTTTTTCAAACCACCAAAAACCTTTAAAACATTAAAATGCAGGTGTAATATTAACTGCACTAAACATAAACTGGTGTCATGTATTTTGTGAGCTAATTTGGTTTAAAAGGGCAACTTCTTATGTTTATAAACATGTGAGAAGTATCCAACTGTAAACTTCTTAAGAGATTTTCTCTTGGCAGACCTGCATCTCACTGAATACTTATTCAAATAAATATGTGTTGCTTGGCAAACACATTTGAAGCTTTGTCTGAATCTAGAGCACACATTGAAAATCAACTAGCTATATGAAACTCTGAAAACATACAATCCAAATACAGCAATCATCTTTTCTACCTAGTAAGAGGAGGATTATTATCTGTTGCATAATTTTTAGGGGCTTTAGGTTTAAGTTGCTTCCGTCTGCATATTTTTCCATTTGTTACTTTAGAGATTTATACCTGCTGTTGTAACACTTATTTATACAAGTGAGAGAAGCAAAGTGCTATAGATTTTATGAAGGTTAGTTAAATACAGTTTAATTATCACACCCCATAAGTGCTAGTTTTTTTCTTGTAGAT
Source organism: Varanus komodoensis (assembly GCF_004798865.1). NCBI lineage: Eukaryota > Metazoa > Chordata > Lepidosauria > Squamata > Varanidae > Varanus > Varanus komodoensis. The sequence continues at coordinate 136,422,329 of NW_025335268.1, forward strand.
ATTAGTCGATTTTAATCATTCTGTTTCAGTAGTGCTTATTTATTTGTTCATTAAATTTCTAAACTGTGGCTATTGTCCCACTTGGGCTATCTGGGCAGTGTACCTTTTTATCATAAAAGCAACAAAAATAATTAAACTCCATAAAATAATACAATATAGATAAGGTATATAGCTTAAAATCATCAATTAATATTCACTATGAAAGTCAATTCACTATATGAAAGTCAATTATTAAAATATCTAGAAAACAGAACAGTCTTTCTTTGGTGCTGAAACAATTTTTATTTATTAATTATAGCAATTCTAATTATTAAGTTTAGAATTTATTTTTGAAAGAGCTTTGGGCAAAATCTAGCAAGGATGTACAAAATCTATATAGCAACTGGTGGATCTTTCTAGTTCCATGATGTAAGCAAGATGCACCACTTATGCAAGAGCGTTTTTGTGTTTCCTTGGGGGAAGCTCTAAAATGAGCAGAAAGGCATATTTCTGGAGGAGGCAGGTCAGCAGAGCCTCCTTCCAGAAACAAGTGTTTCTGCTTGTTTCAGATTGCCCCTGAAGAACCAAGTTGCTGTTGTGCAAGTGGAATTGTTATGGCATAAAAGAACAAGCAGTGCTGCATGTACAATAATCCTTACTGTAAACCTCAGCATAAGCGATTATTATTATCATCGCTGCATTGCAAATAGAGGGGTGAAGCACAAAAAATACTTGCTTTCCTAAGTCTATGTAGTGAGCACAAGGCCAAAGTGAGATTTGAGAACTATTCACAGTCTATACTACATAGCACAAAATTCTTTAAAGAGAAGAAAAAAGCGTAGCATAACATTTCAGAATAAAGGCATAGCAAAAGAAGAAGGGGACGGCAGAGAATGAGGTGGCTAGATGGAGTCACTGAATCAGTCGGTGTGATCTTAGCTGGACTCTGGGGGATGGTGGAAGACAGGAGAGCCTGGAGGAATGTCAACTATGGGGTCACGATGGGTCGGACGCAACTTTGTGACTAACATAACATAAATATTTGGCAGGTTATCCATAATCCTTCCCAAGCATCATATGAGGCAAATGCATCAAGTTGTCACCACTTACCATATGCATCACTAAATTCCATTGGCATACATGTCATCTCATTATAGCAGAGGTATGTGGAAAGGGAATGAAACAAAATTAGTTAGCATGTGATGCCCTTTTTAGGCCAATTATTAGGTAGAATCCAAAGGGATTGTCAGAAGCTTCAAGGGTGCTCTCAGAAATTTGGGAAATGCTTCACCCCAAGTTATTCCATAAGTGCTTATTGCTTTATCATTCCCTGTTCCAGCGATACTACTAATGTAGTCTTTAATGCATTAGTTAACTTTTCATATTTAAAGTTTCAAAGCAGGTGCAGAGAAAAACTAAATTTGCATTTCTGGATCACAATTTCAGTGGAAAACATGTTCTGGAATTTCCCAACCCGTAAAAAGGAACACTTACACTCTCAGAAAATGTAGACTGAAGCTCACCATGCATTGTGTGGGTGTGTTCCTTACTTCAATATTATATAAGCATGTTTATGTGTCCATTTTTCAACTTAGTTCACAGTTAGTCTTCCTGTTTGTTTCAGAAGGTAGATAAGCGGGAAAATTCAGGAAGTCAAGAAGCAATCAATGAGTCGGTCCCACAGCCTATGCCCTTTCCACCTACTGCTGTGAGGTCAGCTTCGCCAAAGCTAGACCCTTCAGAAGTCTATCTGAAGTCCAAAACATTGTTTGAAGATAAACGTAAGTACAGAGTAATTACATTTTGCAGGAAAAATTGCCAGAAATGCTTTCACTCTGTGAATTCTCAAGATCAGTCCTAAAAATAAAGTGGTAGAGTAGTAAGAGTGACGCTAAGCATGTGTAGTGTCTATTTTATGATTTAAGTGTTATTTTCATCAAAAGGAAACCCTCAAACAATTGCCATTTTCATTTTAATTGAAACAAATGTTAAAGGAATTGGGAATGCAATCTATGCATATTAAACAGGAAAAAAGCCCCATCTCTCCCAGCATTCCCCAGTCAGGCATGCTGAATACATCTAAATAGACAAATGATTGTACCCTTAGATGCCCCCAGTGATGTCAGTTTGGGGTGGTGGGGAATTTGCACTGGAAAAATTTAGGTTAATTAATTTTGCATAGGAAATCTTTCCAATGAAAATTAAGTTGATGCAGCTAGGAAAGCAGTGATTAGAGGGGATTACATTAATGGATTAACCAATTAAATGCTAATAAAATGAATTAAAAATGTGAATGCAAATAAAAATAAAAGGTGAATTAAAAAATCCTCAATTGCTGCAGGAAATGAAATGTTTTGAATCCCGACACAAAGAATGTGAATTATGCAGTTTACACACACAAATGACCAAGAGAAATTAAATAAAATTATTCGACATGACTAAAATAACAATAAATTTGCAATACATAAGCCAAAATTAAGAATGTATGGATTAATTAAAAAATTAAAATTACTAGATGGCAAAAGAAAAATGCACAAAACAGAATTGCTGTAAAAATAATAAATAACTATGAATATATTTTATATAATTAAAACATACTCATCTAATTCAAATATGTCAGTCTTTCAAAAATTCAGTTTAAACAAACTGAGAAGAATATCACCTATTTTTTAATCAATAGATTTCTCCCAAGGCAGTACATGTGATCAAAAGCATTTGCAATGGTCATAAAGTTTATAAAGTTTATAAATTTTTTGTATATGCCACCTTACCTGTTGAAATGTTCAGCCACATTTTAGAGGAAAACTACACTTTTATCCTCCTACAGCTCTTCAAAATAAATCTACCAGCATTCTGGCAACAGTTTTGCTACTGTAATTGTACATCAAGAGTTAAATAGAGACATTTATATAATATAAAATGATGGAAGTTTAGATCTAATCAGGGTTTGCCACATGTCCATTTCCTCTTGAATAAAATATCTCAAAATACAGATTTGAACACAGTTGAAAAAATTAATAAAACTAAATTACAAACCTCTTTATTGACTTATTGGAAATGTGCTTACTAAATGGACCAAATTTAAATTTTCTTAGCTTGGAAAAATTGCATCAATAAAGAAAGTGGTGATATCTAAACTTAATTATTTTTTCCAGACTCCTTTTCTCCTCTGTTAGAAAATTATTTTTATGAGTAGCAAACCTTATTTATGCATTTTATTGATATCAATAAAAAGCTAGATTTGCTAGCAAAGTATTATTCCAACTTGCAAGTGGGGAGGCCAGAGGAATTCCAAATGTGGAACTTGTTTACTTTACTTTTATTTAGTAAATAGCAAAAATTATTAGTGGGATTTAAGAATTGGAATGCCTCCCTTGTAATGGTTAAATTAAAGAAATAAAGTTACTGAATACTATTGACATATTAGGCTGGCAGCCACTCGCCTATTTCAACAGAGTTCAATTCTCTGCCACTGACGTGGTTGAGGTGCCCAGTGTTGCTGTCTCTATTTATTCCATGTTATTCTGAGATACAGATGTATTTCGGTGACATATATATAATTTTCTCACATATTTCCAAGAAATAATCACCTGAAGAAACATTAATTACAACTTTGAAGCTGCCAGGCTTTCCTAAAACTGTATTTGTAGTTCACACAGATTCTTTCTTTTCTAATTAACTTATGAAATAGAAATTTTCTGTAGAAGAATTGAATGCTGGGAAAAAAAAAGATGGTTTGGGAATTTTTTTGCCCCACATGACTGCCCTTCTTTCATTTTCTGTTTATCCACATATCTTGCGACTCTTAAAAGAGGTAGCTTTGATTTAACTGAGTACATGTATTTTCTTGTGTAAGCGTAACACTGTAACATTCTGGCTTAAACATCATTTTTCCTGGAGTAATGTTGGGGTTCAGATCAAGTCAATAAGTAGACAACTGTTCGTAGACTTTCAAAAATTAATGTACTTTCAGCAAACATGAATATTTCCAACTGAAACAAGGTGATCAAACTACCTTGAAGCTGTTCTAGTCTTCTCTCTCCTTCTGAAGCACTCCCCAGTTAGATAGGCAAAAGATGCCACAGTGAAAATGTAGGGCAAGAGGATGGGATATTGGATACCCTTAAGACATTGATAGTATTGCATCCTAAAACACTTAAAACCATTGCAAAAATAGCAAACTACAGCAAGAAAATTGGACAACATTGTCTCCATTAAACTTTAGAAACCTTGTTAAAGTGATAACTAGGTGAATTAGGGTAGGTAGTAGCTAGGGTGTCACAACAGAAAACACTAAACAAGTCAAGCACAACTTTATAGAAGACTGTATACAAGCAGGGCGAAATACTTACGCACAATCTAATCTTTGCATGTATTTCTGGATACTGTTTCCACTCTGCCCTTGCTCTCAGTAGAACTGATCCCAATGCAAATAATCTAACCAGAAACTCTTTAGTCAGCAATGAATTTAATGTATGAAGATTGGGTTGGGGGTAGGGCTATCAGCCATCAACTTCTGACGGTCATAAAGGTTTTGTTGGATTTTTCACCTCTAGTCTTACCTCATCAGTTTTTGTCTGATTTTACTAACAGACATGGGATGATAGCACCCGGCTGGTTCTGTTCTTAAGTGTTTCATTAAAGTTTCAAATTGTTGGATAAGGCAACATTATCAAGTCTAAAAAGAATTAAAATGTGTTTAACAGTAAGATGGCCATCAAAAAGATGCCCTAATGCACCAAGGCAACAACAAAGTGCTTATAAAATTATGTACTATTGTATCTCAATGTATTTTATCATGTTGTAAGCCGCCCCGAGGTTTCGGCAAGGGGCGGCATAGAAATGTTATAATAATAGTAATAATAATAATAATAATAATAATAATAATAATAATAATAATAATAATAAATATTAGGGAGCGTTGTATTTATTCATATTATTTTTCTTGCCTTTAGTAATAAATAATACTTCTAAAATTTACAGGTAAAATAAAACATGTAATTGTTTACATGTTATTTTCAAAATAACTATAATAATTGCATTTATATCTCAACTTTCTTCTTGAGAGAAACCCAATATGGCTTACATATCTCCATTTTATCAGTCACAACCCTGTGAGGTAAGTTAGGCTAAAAGTGAATGACTATCCCATGAGGTTCGTGACCAAGTTGGCATTAGAACCCAGATCTCTTAGGGTAGTTGTAGAGTAGCTGGAGCTAGTTGATCCAGTAGCCGTGGCAGAGTAGTCCAACTTAAACAAGTATCTGTGAACCTCTCTCACTCTCTTGGTCATACATCGCCCTTTATGTATTGGTGGATTCACCTGAGTTGGAGCAGGATCCATTCTATTGTCTCCATTTTTCACCTCCTAGAGGTACATACTGAAATAGTAGTTATTTTCTTATTTAAATAATGCTATGTACGTTGCTTATTTTTAAGTGTTAATCTTGTACCATGCTACTTCCCGGTTCCTGTATAAAGATAATCCCTGTAGGAGAAGCATATACCAACTAATGCATAAATCTGGCTTAATATTTATTTTGCCACAGATATAGAGGCTGGGAAGTTTCATACGATTCAAGGTATATGAAGGCATCTATTGAAATGTAGCCCTCGGCATCCTAGATTACAGTATTTATAGGAGCAGTAAATGCTGCAAGTCCACAAACACAAAAGTTAAATAGCATGTGTGCCTGTGTTAATTAGTTGTGGTTTAAAGGAGAGGAAAAACACTATTTTTTATAAAGCTTTCCTGCCTGGTCACCTGGAAGCAATCCTTGTCCTAGTCTGATGGGTAGCCTATCAGAAGTAATTTGTTGCGGTGAACTACTGAGAGAATATATGTAGATAAAATGCCATATAAGTTTAGAAATAAATAAAATGATAAATTTATTTGTGAAACATTTGTTAGGAGCTAATTCCTAATGAACTTGAATTTGTGTCGCATGTTCTGAACTAGTTAATTTGCTTTAAATGGAAATGTTTGCTAAAGTATGGTGCCAGTTTTCTTTTTCATCAGTTCCTGTAAGCATTTACAGAGAACTTGTTAAACTGCTGTCAAGTTCATCAAAGATCCTTTAAATTAGTTGAATACTTTAAAAAAAATTCTGACACCGTTCTTTCCTATCTGGAATTCACTAGCTCCAAACACAAAGGATTTGGATGTTTTCCTTCGAAAACAAGAGTCTGGCTTTGGCTTCCGGGTCCTTGGAGGAGATGGTCCTGATCAGACAGTAAGAAAAGACTTTTGTTGCTTTATGTTCGTGGTGTTAAAAATCTTATATGGCCTTAATATCTTCCTTGCTTTATACTTTATATTACTGTCAGCATCTCAATTGCAATGTGTTAAAATTGGGAGTTTTTTTGGTCATCTAAGCACTTGAACAGTATTTTGCAGAATAGTGGACAAGTGGTGGCTGAAATTACAGAACAAGTTACTATTACCTGTGAATCAAATTAGTGATAAATATGTGAAGAAAAATTGGAGCAAAAACTACCTGCCTGCTCCTCATGAAAGCTGTAGAATTCTCAGGCCTCAGTGCTTGCACAAGTTTATAGAACTGATTAGCAGACAAGTGCTGAAAAAGTTTTCTGAAAATAGTTTTTTTTTTCAGTCACATCTTATAAGCATTAGGATCTATGACTGTTGAAAATTTATTAGGAAACCTGAAAGTACAGTATAATGTGCAATGAAATACTTACTATTTATCAACTTTAGCAACAGATGAAAGAGAATTTGAATGCTTGAACAGATGTGCTAGGTCAAATCTGAATAAAGGTAAAGTAATTATCCAGGCAGGCAAGAGCCTATAATGTATATAATATATTTGTTTAATTAATTTGTTTAATATTATTTAGTCCATTGCAAAAGCCAGTATTCTTTACAAATATAAAAAACACATATCATTGACTTGTTGTTTTATTGCAAAAGCTGTACCTTGATGAAGTGGCAAAACTGCTTAATAGAAATGTGTAATTAACAGTTACAGGGAAAATGTAATCAATCTAAATGTTAGATTAAATAAAGGTTCAAATTATATGCTTCCTTAAATATGCGGGTATTAGCAGCCCATGTCCCCTAGGAACAGCTAAAATATGCATATGCTTGTAGTGATGTCACTGTGTCCAGAATTTACCCGGTCTTCTCCGTACTAGCCAATTAGGTGGAGCAGGGAAATGCTGAGTGCAACGAGGTCACATGACAAGATTGTTTTAATTAAACTTTACCAGATGACTTGGGTGGGTAAGGAGGTAACATAGTTTAGTCCTTGTTCTGAAACATTCCTTGTTTCCTAGAGTTGGACATCCTTGCTCTTGTTCTGCATTGGAAATGCCGCAAAGTGCTTATTGTTGGGCTGTTTTCTACATTAGGGCCGGGATCCGTAGAACCCGGTATGTGAGCAGAAATAACTTCTGTGCATGTATGTGGGAGGAGTTGGGGGATGTTTATTACCTTCCCAAGTGCATATTCCCTAGGTTGCATCACATACTGCTCTTGGAGGGTGTTCCCCGACTCTCAAGAATTGTTTTCCAATGAGTTTAAGGGACTGCATTGGGAAGGGGAAAGCCGGCAAAATTGTAGTGCAGCCAGATTTTTTTTTAATAAGAAGGGCCCTTCTTGTCAGAAGAGGTGATTTATTTTTATCTACTATGTCATTTCCAGGGCTGCAGGTAATGATAAAAACATGATATTTGGGATGTATGCAAAACTTCTTGTAGATCAAGTGTGAGGTTGGAATGAATAACTAAATTAGAATCATAGAACTCCAACTGTAATAATGGAACTGTCTCCTCTCTCCCTGTGCCTAGCCACTAAAAGTAAATTAAATGAAAACCTGCCTTACAATTTCTGAAATCTCCAGGATTCAAACTTTGACAAGTTTGCGGTAGGAAGATAGTGCCTAATAAGAGGCAACAACTGAGCAAGCAACTCTGCATGGTCTTGACAGTTTGATGATACATAGATAAGTGTAAAAATACACCCTGAATCTATGGAAGTTTTGATTTCAGCACAGGCTAAACTGTCTTGAGCATTCTGGACCCAGGTCTTTATAAGTAATTACCTCATCTGAAATTCAGCTAAGACCATGATAAGGGGATTGATGTAAATATTAATCCACTGGTATTATGTGCCTCCAGTGGCACATCCCAAGCAGAAGGAAATTTGCTTCATTTTGAGTCAGCTGAATCTTCTGAAGTCCAGGGCAGTCATCTGAAGAAAGCATTGCATTACAATGCTAAATTATTTTACAAATGTTTTTATTCTAAGAGCTGCAATTTTAGCTATGCTGATCACCCAAAATGCCTCTTTAGGTATAGTAGCATTTGGGAGTGAGCACTCTTTCATACTTAACCAGACTGTTCAATATTCTGATGTATGCATGTCCTTGCTCTCCCACTTTGCTCTTAGATCTACATTGGAGCCATCATCCCACTGGGGGCAGCAGAAAAAGATGGTAGACTCCGTGCTGCTGATGAGCTTGTATGCATTGATGGTATCCCAGTCAAGGGGAAATCACACAAGCAAGTTCTGGATTTAATGACCAGTGCTGCACGTAATGGCCAAGTGCTGCTGACTGTTCGCAGAAAGATCTTCTTTGGCGGTATGTGCTTTATCAGTTAAGCACTTGATATCACCTTATGTCATGGCAAGCGATTAGCCAAAAATCCTTTCTCCATGTCTCTTATAAGTTCTGTCCACTCTTGTCACCACCAATTTTAGGAAATTGATTATATGAAAAAGAGATTAAAAGGTGATGGAAGAAAGAAAGGTGGCAATACTGTGAGATATGATGCAAGATACTTACCAATAGACTATTAGCCTTCAGAAATAATGCTGCATTTGAGGCATTGAAGAAATCCCTACATCAACTTAGATTGTTTTCTGTAAGCTTAGAAAGACAATGGGTCAGATCCAGGTTAAGTCATGTTTTAGTTAATTGAAGGTCCTTGCTTATCAGGCACAGCCTTCTTGTAAATGATGCCATCTGGCACTTCCAGCAAGGTGAAGCCTCATTAGCAGGAAGGCAGAAATGAAACTTTGCAGCACCCATTTAAATGCCTTAATTCATCTGTCTTCCCTTTAACATTTTGGTTAAAAGTGGCGGTGGGGGGTGGGGGAGATAAAGAGATGTTGAAAGGCCATCCTTTAAGAAGGTAAAGAAGATGGCAAACAGAAGAGGGGCCTTCTCAGTGGCTGTACCCCATCTGTGGAATGGCCTTCCAAAAGTAGTTTGCCTGACACCATCTTTACAATCTTTTCAGCGGCAAGCAAAAACAGTCCTCTTCTCCAGACATTTGAAGAATTTATTTTATATTATGATGTTATTTATACTACTTTTAGTCTTAATATATTTTAACTTATTGATATTTGAACCTTCCGTGGCATATTCTGTTTTATTGTATGTTGCTTTTATATGCTTAAAATTGGATGTTTTTTATATAAAATTGTTGTGATCTGCTTAGAGAGTCTTCGGACTAGTTATAGTGGAATATAAGTTGAATAAATAAGTAAGTAAAATAAAAGAAAACTCCTAATCTTGAAATCTTGGGGGGAAGACAATCTAACAGAGACACCACACCTTATTCTTGCAAACCCCCCTGCCATGGTGGGAAAAGTGACGAGTGCATGACTCAGAAAAGGCAGTGAGTGTGTTACTTGTCACAACCACTTGCATTTATTTCCGCCTTTCACCAAACCCATATTGGGAAAGATACTGATACTTGTGCTGTCACAGACAACCAGCGTCAATGTCACCTGACTACCTCCCATGCTGTAACTCAGATTAGGACTGCCATTTTTGAAAAGATAAAGGCAGCTGTTATGATGGCTTGACTTTCAAGGCTGCAGCTCCACACCAGGCTTGTCTTGGATAGTAGTAATTTTGTTTGGTGACCCCAGTGGCACAATTTAATCCTTGAAGTCTTCTTTATCAAGGTTTCAAGTAAAGTGATAGAGCAGAGAACAGCAAGACTATAAACATCAATTGAATAAATTAATTGAATGGGCATCTTTAGAAAATTGAGAGAGACCTAGGTCTTGTCTAGTGATGTAAAGTTTCCAGAAATTTTAATGTTGTGGGGTAGCAGTGATGGGATGAAATGATTTGCTGGTAAAGCCATACAGAAGGATTTTTATTTAAAAAAAAATCCACATACTTAGTTTTAGCACTCTGTACATTTGTAAAGTTACTTTGCTATTGTAGTAACATAAGATATGCTATGTATTATTTAATTGCTTATAAGATTACCTTTAAAATTCAAAACAATTAAAATTAATAAAATTTTAGGTGCAAACCAAATTATATAAAAATATATAAATTTGTACCAGATTTGAAGCTGACATCATGCAGTAATTATTTATTTGGGCACTAATAATAACATTGTGTTCCAACTTGATGAATGCTGTTTCTTTTCAAGGTAGGAAATGTTCAGGAGTTGTTTACCATTGCCTTTTTTGCATACTATTAACCAGAGTTAGTTTGAGCATTACTGCCACTGTCTGTGAAAGATCATCCATCAGTGTATATATCACTGCAGTAGTTCACATTCAGGAGTTTCTGCACCCTCCCCCCATCACCATTCTTTTCAGCTACTCCTGAGGAAGGTGGATGCACCTTAAGTAGATGTCTCAGCTTTGAGCATTCCACCTTGGATGACCCTGCTGGGAGACTAGGCCAGCGAAAGAGTCTGGCCCCTGACAGCATTGCTCTTGGCTTCTTTGACGTGTTCAAACCCCTTCACCATGTGCTCCCTCCAATCAATCTCCCTCTCCCTCCCTATATATTTGTCACTATATCAAGTGGCAGATATACAATATCAAAGATGTGGTACCTATCATATTTTATATATTGTATTTTAGCTGGAGGCTGATGTCATTCAGTTTTATAGAAGAGCTGTAAATGTGGGAACATCTCTTGAAGGACAGAAAGAAGAAGAAAGCAAATTTCTGTCTTTGAAACTTAGCCTATATTATTTCCAGCACTGGTGTTCATTGTTGTAGTATCATTTCTGAAGCAAAAGTAAATTTGTTAAAGTTATTCAGCAACACACAGGACTCATGCAACAAAAGGGGGGAATATATCACTGCTAACTCTCATTTCCAAAGCTCAGGAATCTATAGGACATTAAAAGCCTGATAAAAGGAATAGCATTTTGAGGGAATACTCTTCTCTGTATCCATATATGTGCACACAGACTGAACACCCATATACCCCAGATTCACACAGAAAGTGATGCACAGATGGTCTTCCCAGAATTGCTCTTTCTTATCTGAGCTGTACAAATCAGCTGAAGCAGAGATGCTTCTGATCAGCTAGACTGTGGAGTGGTCCCAGCCAGTGCTACACTGGAAATGAAGGCTGTGGCCTTTCTGCAATTCAGCTGGGTAGAACCATTTGTCTTCATCCCCTGTGTAGCTCGCAAGTTTTGAAGATCTGGATTTCCCTGCTGTGTGTTAGAGCTGTGGAGAGGTTCCAGTTTCTATCACCAGAACAAGCTAATGGGGATAAAACTGTTGAGGGGTTCCAGTTTCATCCCCAACAGGTGAACTGGGATTAGAGATTAAGAGTGGCAAAGAGGGCCTATTCTTCTTTGTAGTATGTCATAATTAAAAGTAAATGGGCAGAATCACTGGACATGCATTCCCAAGAGCCATGGCTGCCCTATGAATATCAATTTTGTAATTTTGATATTTTCCTAATGAATCAGAGCTGGATTAAATCAATCTGTTTGGATTCCTTGCAGTAATGTAATCTGAGATGTAAATGTTATACAGTATACTTTTGATGTAATTCTGTGTTTTAGCTACCCTGCCAGACTATGGCTAATTTTGGTACGTACTCTACATGTGGGCTTTACATTTACTGATTCATTCTTGTGCCTATTTTGTGGTATTTATAGTAGACAAGCAATCAGAAGAAGAGTCATCATCCCAAGCTCCCATCTCCTCCCAGAATGGTTCTCCTAGGCCAAACCGAGTAGAGCTACTCAGTAAACAGCTCCCAGAGGCCTATGAAGTTGTGCTGCAACGGAAGGAGAATGAAGGATTTGGTTTTGTAATCCTTACCTCAAAAAACAAGCCACCACCTGGAGGTAAGTATTGTGGGTCGTCAGCCTTACTGCTCAAGGTATTCAAGATAGACTTGTTTGATTCTGTGGTCCAGAATGTTTGACCAAATAACTTAAAGCTGTTTTTTCTATTATAACGACATAATTAGTCCTTTTCTAAAATCTTACATATACCTTTTCTCCTCAATGTCTGAAAAATGTCTTCTTCCCTTGGAAATAACAACTTTGTAGAGCAAATACTGTCAACTAGTAGTGCAATCATACCAAGAGACAGTGGGAGGTAAATGGTTGCCTGCAGCTGCTGGCATTCACACTTGAGTAACGTGCACAACTGACCATTGCAGCATATTGTACATGAGCTGTCTTTGAACATTGCTGCAGTCAGATAAGGCAGAATTCTGGCTCATTATTCACAAGCAACATGCTTGTGCATAATCTGTAATCCAGACAGTGGCTTGTTGCTCTGCTGACAAACCAGAACAGGAAAGCTTCAGGCTCTGGCTTGTTACAAAACTATCAAATTAGGAGCCCAAGTTTGTCTTTCGCAGAAAGCTATTACTTTTTTAGTTTATGGACAGTTTAGTTACTCAAGTTTACATGGAAAGCTAAGTAGACGCTATCGGAGTAGAGGCTATCGGAAAGTGTTCATATGTTGCTCATATACAATAAATCAGAATTCTCAGCAATTTTGACATTACACATAAAAATGGCACCGACATATTAGAAATATGATCTTTTAGCTCAGAAGTGCATTGTGGTTTATCTATTTTCCTTTCTTTTGCTGTTTTACCATGCCTGCTGTTTTTAACGCAATGTTATGCAAGCTGCTTTAAGAGCTGTTTTTCTTCTGTTTAAAAATTATGGTATTGTGATATATAATTATCCATCTTGAAATATTGTGGGGTAGGACAATATTTGTATGGGGGCAGGGAAGTGAGTTTCTGGTTCTTCCTTGCCAAAAGCTATTTCTGAGGTTTCCACTTGTGGGATGGAACACAAGTAGCTGCAGTGTGTTTGGTTAATTATTTTAAAAGAATAGGTTCACCTTGTGCAAGTGAAAGTACTGCTCTAGTTGTACAAGGCACCATTGGATCTGAGCTATTATTTAAATATATAATGTAGTTTCAGAAAATTTCTAGTTGTGGCTCCAACCTAGACATTTGGATACAGAATGCAGATAGAACAGTATGGCAATATTTCCTTATGAGAATTATTATATAGCACTTACTGATTTATGTGAACTCAGGAATACTGATCTAGTTGGCAGTCTTTACACACAGTATTTTGTTTAAAACTTTTATTTGGCATGTCAATAAACATATTTCTGCCGCAGATAGCTGTAGATTTCTTGGAACACTGGATGTGTTGAGACTTGTTCTGTCTAACCAGCTTATTTGCTGATAGAAAATGGGCATGAACAGTTTCAGCTCCTGATTTCTTTATATAAAACATGCATGAAAAGTATAACAGCAGGTCGGGCTGGCATTTTCTGATCAGCTGGCAACCCAACACATAATTTATTTTGTTTAGAGTGTTCAAAAACTTAAAACAACATATAAAAGTTTAAAAAATGGAATAGTAGGTTTGTTTAGATGGATAAATTATGTTTTGTAATAACTAGTTGTGATGTTAGCTTCTGAATTCTTGTTGGTTATATATGTCTGTTTTTACCTATGTGTAAATCTTAATCCATCATTTTTTAATAGTTGTTCTAATAATAGTGATTGCTATTGCTGAAGTTATAGCTGGGTTCATACACAATGCTAATGCATGGCATGGGGTGTTGAATTCTGGGTTGCTCTCTTTGTTGCTTTGCTGACAAACCATGGTTTGGTAACCCTGAACAATCCAGAAAGAGAGCACTTAACTCTGGTTCATACATCAGTGCAGCACATTATTGATTTTTTACCCCTAGTTATCATGGATGCACATCACCTGCAAGCCACTTCTACTTTCTGTAGATAACCACCAATCAGCATGCTTAGGGATTGTGAGTATGATATCTGAACCTAGAATGATTTACCATTTAGGGGCTAAACAGCCCAATGGTTAACCTATGCTTTGCTATTGGATTAACTTCTGAGTTGTTTAGCCCCTAAATAACTGAATAGTCCAGGCTCAGATGTCATGCTGACAGCCTCCATTTCTCCAAATGGAAATTGTTTACAAAAAATGGAAGGTGTTTGCACACAGTGTATGTCCTAGGTAATGATAAGTTAATTAAGCGATGAGTTCCTGCTGTGACATGTGAATGAACCCATGGTTTATTGTTGGGTTGTGAACTTTCCATCGTTTAAAACATGGGTTGTTTTTCTGTGTCAATCCAAAACTGTGGCATGCTCATAGGTTGTTTCATCAAGCTATGAAAATGGTGGGTATGCAAGATGCTAAAAAGTCCCCAGCTATACTACAGTACTGCAAAGATATTTGGAAAACAGGTAGGGACCAGGTGAAGGAGAACAATCCAGGGATTGGGGGAGCATGGATTTGCTTTTCTACCACGGGTCAAAATTAGGACTGTCTTGTAACACCTGTGCCTGTGAGCTAAGGACTATTTTAACAACAATAGCTAATTTCAGATTTCTTGGACTAGGAGTATGCTTTTTTAAATGACTTGTTCTTATACGTCATTTAGTATAAGTGCCTTGTTACAGGGCACTTAGTGAAGTAGCAACTGGCTGTGAAATATGAAGTATTGCTATGGTGCTAGGTCAGGAGATAGCGATTCTTCTTTTTTATTTGTAAAATCAGTTTCTATGGAAACCATTAGAATTGGAAGCTGTCACCTTCTGATGCTATAGATTATATGTCCCGTGTTAGAAATATGAAATATGATTTTCATGCTACCTAGTCAGAGTCTAAACAACATCTAAGAGGAAATTATTGTTGTTATGTAAGCCAAATTCTCCTATGTAATTCTGATGCTGCATAATACAAAGCATAGCATCGAAAAATAAGGTGTTATATTTGGCACTGCTATTGAAAATAGGAAACTTTTCTAGAAGGTAATGGGAAATAAAGATGTCGAACCTATATTTTATCACCATAAGAACAAAAATAGCAGCTCTGGGTTCTATGGAATACTTCAGTGGTATTGTTTATTTTAATACTGTGTACACTTGAATTCCTTTTTTACCAATTAAAATTAACCTACTGTGTTTCATGTTGATTGGTTTGCACATGACATCAATGGCTAAATTGTTTAAAGCATAGGTTGTCAGGACAAGCAAGGTCATTTGCTACTTTTGCTTCATTTTTGCTTTTTTAAACAAACCAAAAACATCCTAATTCCTGCATTGTTCATTGTAACTCAGCACTCTGGGTTATTGAGGGTTTGTTATTGTCTTAACAACAAACCCTTAATTGCCCCAGTTGGTCTAGGGACTCTGGGATACCAGCAACCAAGCTGTCAGTGAGTGAGTTATCAGAGTGAACAAGGAGAGCAAAGAGGAGTTTGGTGGCAGCATTGTTGCAGAATTCTTGTAGATTTCAAGCCAGGGCCGTCTTTAACAGCATTATGGGTCCCGGGCAAAGCAGTGTACTGGGGCCCCTACGACAACTACAACTACTGTTAATTTTGGAAGTTTTCCAATTTTCTAAGGGTTAGCATACACAGATTAGTATGTGGCCCAGGGGCAAGTGCCCATCAGGCCCATGCATTAAGACGGCCCTGTTTCAAGCTGAATATGCGTCAACAATGTGATGTGGCTGCTAAAAGGGCAAATGCTAGTTTAGGCTGCATTAATAGGAGTATCACTTCCAAATCATGTGAAGTAGTAGTTCCCATTTAATCAGCGCTGGTTAGGCCTCATCTAGAGTACTGTGACTAGTTCTGGACACGACAGTTTAAGAAAGATTCAAACAAGCTAGACAGGGTTCAGAGTAGTGCAACAAGGAAGATCCAGGGACTAGAAACAAAGCCCTTTAAGGAGAGATTGAAAGCATGGGCCTGTTTAGCCTGACAAAAAGAAGACTGAGGTGACATATGATAACTCTACAAGTACTTGCAAAGCTGTCACAAAGAGGAGGGACAGGATCATCAGTGTCAGTCATCCCAAAGTGGAGGACACAGAATAATAGACTCAAGCTACAGGAAGCCAGATTTTGGCTGGATATCAGGAAAAACTTTCTTAGTGTTACATAAGTATGACAATGGAACCAATGACATAGGGAAGTTGTGGGCTGTCCAATATTGGAAGCTTTCATGATGTAGATGTCAGGGATGCTTTAACTTGGAGTCTGTACTGGGCAGGGGATTGGACCCAAATGCCCTCTGACCCTTTCCAATTCTACCATTCTACGATTCTATGATTAGGTTAGGTTGTTTCTCCCTCAACAATCCCTGCAAACCCAGAATTCTTGGTTGTTTTGGAAATCAGATGAAAAGCAGAAGCAGGGAGTTAGTGGGCAGTGACCTGCTTAGTTGGTTGTGTATGAACTACATCATCTAGTTAATTGGGATCTTACTAGCTAATTGTACTCTTGCAGCCTGCAGTGCTCTCGTATTCAGCAATCACAAAATGTCATTAGTCAATTAAAATCAAGAATAAATGCAAGCAAATATGCTTATCTTCAAATGGAGCTGGAAGCTAGAAGTCATATATACTACCTTCTTTGTGCCAGCTATTGCATTAATTACAAACTGAATGGTAAGTTAATCTCCAATTGCTGATCACATTCAGAAACCACGTGAGATTTACTTGCATGGTTCAAAATGCCATTTGGCAATATTTCTATTTACTGTTTAGGACACTCTGGCCCATCTGCTTTCTTATGAAGCAGGGTTTAGAATAAAACCCTGGGTGGCGTATGAAGTGGGCTAACCTGGAATGCTAACAACATTTGTGAAAAAAGCTGCTGGCATAAAGAATTGGTACTTGGTATCTTGGAAATGGGATCACAGCAAAGCCTGCGCAAGTGTCAGTGTTCTGCATCAGCTAGTCAAAGAGTGCGTGTGAGCAGCTGCAAGGACTCAGAATGAAGGCTCTTTTGGCTGTAGGCCTTCAGGGTTTGCGAAAAAATAGAATGATGGGACATCAGCAGATGCGGTTGGATTCAGTAATTTTTTCCCAAGATCTCTATGTTTGGCAAGGAGTTCTGAACTACTAGACACATTATTTCAAGGTACTGGAACACTCACATGATCTAAGAGGACTGGAGGCATGCATGGTTTAGTCTTTATTAAAGGAAGACCCAAGTAAATATGAATCGTATAACTTGATCCAAATAATAGATCATAAAAAACTGAACCATCCGGAGAAGCCTCTTGGTTAATGGGTGGTGTAGAAATCAGATTAAAAATAAATTAGATATTGGAGCCAGATATTGGAAAAATGGCAAATCGTTCAATTTTTCTTCAATAATACCTATAATAGATTAGTTGATTAAGTGATGCCAGACTCTATGTATGGCATGCCAATTCATAGCATGTCAAGTTAAGTATGGGACAGCATGTTGGGCTGTATATAGTATCTACTCTTGTTATATACCACCTAACTTCCCCTGATTTGTTCTGGTAGACTTTTTATCTGTGTGTACTCTGCATTTTTAGACTGAAGCATAAAAAGAATTGGCACTTCAGTTCAATTTCAAAAATTGGTCAGAAAGTGGTTGGTAGCTTTTCTTTTTCTGTTTTTTTTGGGGGGGGGGAGGGAGAAGGGTACAGTGATAGAAGGGCCAGCCAGTCATCACTTTGCACTGTCCTCTGATGAGGTAAGCTCTGTAAGAACAATTAGGTATAGGGTTAGGCTTGGTGATAATAATACAACTAGGCTTTGTGATGATAATACATTAAAATGAAATTTTAACATACTTGAATTCTAATGACAGACTACTTAGCAACTCTTCTGGTAGTAGCCATCAGACTGAAGAAATCTGACTTTACTTTTGATAATTAAATTCAGAGGTTTAAAGAGGAGCACCAACACTTGAATTGAGCTTGGAAATCAACTGGGGGAGGGGGGGAGAAAAAGCTTTCCTAAAAAAGGAGAAACATTCCACTGGCTACTTCAAATATGGGCTGTTTGTGTACCTACTTTTTCCCAGGGTATGCGCACTTGGATGACACCCACACAGGAAGTTTCTCAGATACGAATTATAGAAACCTCTTCTGAAGAAATCAGTGCCACTGACCTATTTTTCTAAAGCCAGTAGAATTCATTCCTGGACACCATTACCACTGTCTGACATTTTAGGAGCAACACTTATCACTTGTTCAGCATAAAATATCTCAAGCTTGCTCCACTTGTTTCCTTTGTTAAAAATATTGATAAGAAGGACACTAGTCCTACTGTGTGTGTTCAGAAGCTCTGATAAGATATTTTTTCATTGGTTTCCTTTTTTAAATAATCTTATTTACATTTATTTAGGTTATGATTGAGACAATATAACTTGCAACTATACTTTGAAGACAAATTTTCAGTTTTTTGGCATGTAGCCACATTTACTAGTACATTCTCCAGAGATAAATGGAATACATTTGATTTGGAGACTGCAGCAGCATTGTTGCAGGTTGAGCTAATCCATCTTTAAGCCTTTTTTTGTTTTTAGGATTTTAAAAGTAATTCACAGTGCGGAAAAGTAGATTTGGTTGGTTTCTGGTGTTATTCATATATTATAGTCTCAATGTAAAGAACATGGACTCCATATTTTAACATTAAGGCTCCTAACTTGATCGTGAAATATTGGGTTAATAATACTAATCTAACCCACTGTAAAGATTTTGAAGGTAAAGTATATTTTTGAGACTGAATACTTTGAAAGTTCTGTGCAAATGCTTAATAGTATTTGTAGAATGCTTAAAATAGTAAGTAAACTGAATTTTCATCAAAATGCATATTTTGATATCAAAATGCGTATCAAGATGCATATTGTTTGTTCGTGATGCAATAAGTATCAGTCCCACCTACTGTTGCTGTTTAGCAGATGTCAAGATCACAAAGTATGATTAGAAATCCTGGGAAGTATAGTTCTGTGAGGTTAGGGCTAAGAATCTCTTACAGGAATATCTTATTTACTAAACTACAATTCCCAGAAGTCTGTGGGGATTGCAATGCCAATTTAACTCCTATAAAGCCAACATGACTTTGGCTTTAACTTTGTAGTTATAAAGAGATTTCAGATCTTTGCCAACAATACTATGTTGGATTTGCCAACAATACTATATTCTCATGGAATTATTTGTTTAAATGTTAATAACAATGCCTTGCTCATAATGCATAGTAGAGATACTTACTTGGTTGTGTTCATTCCGCAGTGATTCCTCACAAGATTGGCCGTGTCATTGAAGGGAGTCCAGCTGATCATTGTGGAAAACTGAAGGTGGGAGACAGAATCTCAGCAGTGAATGGGCAGTCAATCATAGACCTTTCCCATGAAAATATTGTGCAACTGATCAAAGATGCAGGGAGCACTGTTACACTCACTGTTGTCGCTGAGGAAGGTAAGGAGGTATCCACTATGCCTGTACTTCTGCACAATTAAGACATATCAGGTTGTGATATTGGGGCACAACCTGCATCTCTCAGCAGTTTTCAGTACCTTGGACCATACTAGCTTTTCAGAAAGGTTTGGGATTGCAGGGTGTTGTATACGAAGTATGAAATAAACCTGCTTTCAGGCTTGCTTAGTATCACTTTAACACTGAGGACACTGAACAGGCAGACGTTTCAGACTCAGAAAAGCCAACTGCACATTTGCAAAAGACCAGTAAACCGCGCATACTCTCTCTTTATTATGTATTTCTTTTACTTTTTTACTTGGTGGTAAACCAGCAACACCTGCTTCAGTGGCCTACTTGAACACTTTGGGCTGTCCCAAAACTTCGGACATTACATAAAGTGATGTCTGCAAAAAAGGCAGGGAAGGGGGAAATCCCCAGCAAAAACAAAGGAACCTGCAGCTGGGGAGAGGGAAAAGGTGAGCCTGTGGTAGTTGCTTCAAAATGCTGATTGGGCATTTGGTGGATTGCTTGTCAATGGCAGCATGAAGACTGAGTGGACTAGCACAGGGGTGTTACTATTCTTGCTATGCAAATCGCTCATGGCTTTCCTGGGCCCAGGATGTGATCAGCCACCCAAGTTCAGAGAACTCTTCATGCTACAACCACCACTAAAACAGGTCATAGGATGTCTGAGGAACTGATGAACATGATATTGAGGATATTCTATTCTGTATTTTTCCTTTGGTCTGAATTGTTTGTATTTCAGGCACATTGTATGCCCTATAAGTACCTGAGGACATGCACCCATTTACAGGAAATGCATTAGGTATCTCTTAGAACTAAAACTTCAATGCATAAAAAGATGTGCTGAAAAACATAACTAATTGTAA
Source organism: Varanus komodoensis (assembly GCF_004798865.1). Taxonomy (NCBI): domain Eukaryota; kingdom Metazoa; phylum Chordata; class Lepidosauria; order Squamata; family Varanidae; genus Varanus; species Varanus komodoensis. The sequence goes on from NW_025335268.1 coordinate 136,442,708, forward strand.
AATATTGACTAAGCAATCATAAGTTTTGTGGTTCTCAGAATGTCCTTTATGTTACATAATATAAGGATCTACATGCAGGGAAATTTATTGTTAAAAGAATTGCTTATTGTAAAGTAGAATTCCTGAAGCTGCAATTGCAGTATTAGCATATAGCAAATCTTCAGAGCCCAAAATATTTGGTGGTTGTAATTACCATCACCAATCTAAGAGAGCTAATGGACTACACAATCATTTTTGCATTCTGTAGAATATAAGGACCATCTTGTGACTGCTTCCACTAGCTAGTCAATAGAATCCTAGAAAGAAAAACAGTGCTTCAGCCACCATCTACCATAACATTCAAAGTATTTGTTTTCCCTGCTTTGTTTAAATCTAGTGGAAACACCTACTATAAAATCCTCCCACTTCTACTTTTAGCATCCAGAAATGCCAGAAAACAATTTTTATATATATATATTTTTGTTCCAGTAGTTTAATGTGAGGGAAAAGACTAATTATGCTTCATGCTCCAGAAAACATTCTGTTAACATTTTGCATGAAACAGAAGCTTGTCAGCCCCAGTCATGTAGAAGGTAAAAAAAAAAAAGGAAAAGTGGATGAGTTGTGAAGAGAGGAATATATACAGACAGATGGCCTTTCCCTTACCTGTGCTTCTTAATTAAAATTCTGAGTGTAACCAGGGGGAAATGTTGGCATTTGTTTCTATGGAAAAATTTTCTTCCAGACATGTAATAGTAATAAACCCCAGCAATCCTGTGCTGAACTCTTCAGGGCCTTACGTGGCTGGGAAATAGAATCTAATCGCATAATCTGCATTGGAGTGGTAATATGTATGATTCAAAACCACTGACTTTTCCACAAGGACTGGTAAATGTGAATGAATTTACACGCCGAACAGGATCTGATGTTTGCAAGCTTTTTCACTTCTTTCAAGATTTACCATTCAGTTTTCATTAAAATAAAATTTGCCCTTTTGGGTTTTTGGCTGAGAGCCAGCCTTTTTGTTAGATTATGCTTTGTTACTGTCTGAATGACAGAAGCAGCTTATGTTTCAGAAACTTTCATAAGCTTTGCAAGTGTAGTTCTGTTTCTTGTGCCCATTTAATCGATGGGTTGCAGGGAAAAGTACAAATGAGGCCTTTTTCCTTTTATTTAAGAGAATGTTTTAAGCTGACAAACTATTATGGTACTGTTGCTAGTAATCTTTCCACAACCTTGCTTTCTTCTTCGTGGTCTCTGTGCAATCACACCTATGGGCTTGCCGTGGAGCACAAGGCCATTTTTAATATGCATGTAAGAAGTATTAGTTTAGAATTAGCAACAGTATTTGATACCCTGATGAAAGCAATTGGAAATGTAAGAGTATATTTCACAGGATTGCCTTTTAATTATATGGAGGGATACTTCTAATCTGCCACTTCTGTCTTCATTAGAGCACCGTGGTCCCCCATCAGGAACAAACTCTGCCAGACAAAGTCCAGCTCTGCAGCACCGACCTATGGCACCAACCAGCTCTATGTCCACTGAGAGGTACAAAGAATTGTGGCATTTAGGCAAATGTTTGTGGCAAATGTTTGCACTGTTCCAGCTCCCTGTATAGCATGTATTTTTTCTCTTTTATGGACTGCTCTTATGACTTTCTAGCATACCAGCATTAATTTTCTGTCACAAAGAGTTATCTAAAACTTGTAGTACTTACTACTACAGGGACTTCAGTCCACAGAGCTTGTTTAAATGCTCTTCTATGCAGAAAATTTAATTCTTGAGAGAAAACATAGTGCACAAGAAAGAAGGCTAAATTAAAACTTAAGTTGTAAAAAATGGAAGAAATGAAGACTAGTAGGACTGCCAAATGCCCTCCAGTTTCCATACATGTAAGAGACTGATCTTTGCAGTCAGTTTTCACTATAGTTGGCACCATTGGAATAGTATTGATTCATCTAGTAACCTTAATGTTGTCATTTATTTGTGCATACCCAAAGTTGTGGAATTTTCTTCTTGGTTGCTATAGTTGTTTTCTCCCAAACATACATTGCTTGTTGTATTGCATTCATTAGATGTGTATATTGCGAAACTGGCATATCATAGAATCAAACAAAAAACACCCCCAAGTCTCCACAGATTGTTCTTCGAGGGGATTCATATGTTCTCTCTTGTAGAATTTTCCAGTGTTTGCCGCCCAGATGAAACAGTATCTTTAAGCTATTTAACTAATGTGGTACTTGCATGGTTGCATAAGGATTACAAAAATAATTGTTGATACCCCCTACCTCCTGTGACCATAATATTTTGGCAGATGGATTCTTAATGACTATATTAAAATGAGAATTTTTCTGACTAGATCTATTTCTGTACTGACAGTAAACAGAAATTAAACAGATAAATGGTTAAAGAGCATCTATGAAAAATCGCTTCAATCTGTTTAATTGTAAATAACCAAAACTGTATCCTTCAGGTCCCATGCAGTCAATGTGCCATGGTGGGTAGTGTTGGCCTTCGATCTGAGAGATGCAAGTGCTAGTCCCCACTCACCCCTGAAGCTTACTAGGTGACTGGAGCAGTCACAGACGCTCAACCTAACCTACCTCCCAGGGTTGTTGTTGTGAGGATAAAGTGGAGAAGGGGCCATTGGAAGTCATCCTGGATTGCTGGCAAGAAGAAGAAAGGCAGCATATTAATTTAATATTGTGGTGATGTTGTAGCACTATTCATCTAGAAGAAACCTGCTATGGTCATTATTGCATGGAGACTGTCCTGGCTAACTAATGGGATATGGACAAAAACTCTGAGAGTGTGCAGTCCAATTCCTGTTTAGACAGGGAAAAGCCTGTTTGCAGCTTCCTGGGAGTTGTAAGACTTCCTTTTGTGTAAACAGGAATTTAGGATTGTACCCTAAGAAATCCACCAGAATATCCCCTTAGTTTGTATTGGGCCATGTATTCTTGGAGCATGTGTGGCTCTGTCAACCCTTATTCATCCAAGGAAGCTGCTGTATACTGTCTTGTCAATTCCTTATCTTGTATTTTTAAGTCTACACCACTTGCATGCAAAGTGCAAAAACTTAAAACGCATGCAACATGTACAAAGATATATAGCACTTGTTTGGTTTTTATAAATGAAAGAGTATCCCTGAAGAGTCAAGAACCGGGCTCAGGTCTGGTGAAATCCTCTGGAAATCTATCCTAACTCCCTTCGGGGTTCATGGACAGCAACCATTTTAGCTATCCCTTTGCTTCCTTCTATTTCAGAGGTGCAGCAGAAGCTGATGCTGGAAAAGAACAATGCAGCGGTTACAAACAGTTCTTACCATCAGAAGATATAGCATCTATTTTAGGGAGCAAACATTCTCAGGTATATACTTCTCTGGGGGGAATAACTTAGTTTCACTTAATTTCTGCTGCATAGAGCTGGACTTCTGATAAAATCCTGTGAAACTTCTTGCATTGAACTCCAAGGACACCATGTTAAAATTACCTCATGGTTTGCTGTATATCAAATGCTTCATGCATTTGAGTCTAGCTATTAAAGGAGACAACAACAAAATACGTATTCTGTGGTTGATTTGAATTTCTAGACTGCAGAGCTTCCACTGAGGATTTTGAGGGGAAAGATAGACTTGTTTGGAAACAGCCCCAACAGGATGCATTTATTCTTTTGCCTTCTGGCGAGGGGAGGACATTTCAGTAACAGCTTCTTTCTGCTTCAAGAGAGGCTGAGGATCAATTGGTTCTTGAAGTGAATAGGTTCAATCTGGAATAGAAAATGAGAGTGTACCAAAAGGCCTAATAGTCTGCTGAGGAAATGAAGAGTCCAAATCTCTAAAATGCTGTGCATTTTCATAGAGCCTGCATTTGTTTCTATCTGTAAAAGAAACCATGGCCACTTTCGATAAAGAACTGCAATTATCACCACATGTTCATTCTAGATATTTCACATTCATTTACCCCTAACTAGTTATACTGAAATGATCTAATAATTCTAACTGTTAATTTTCTCACTAAGCCTTTAGTGCTCCAATTGTTCATAAGGAACAAAAAGAAGAAAAGCCACATTTTTATAATTCTACAGAAATTCCAACCAGCCCTTTTAAGCAGTGTTTTAGGCCTGGGCTTTAGTCCTGCAGAAATTGAAAAATGCAAATTCTTTTCTTTTTGGAAGAGTATCTGTTCTGCATGTAGAATTACAGCAGAAATGAGCAAATAAAATTAGAGATGATGATTAACTTGGAGTAAAAATGCAATTATATTATTAGATATTGCTTTGAATTTAGGAAATTATCCTGCCTTCTCTTGTTTGCTACCCAGAGCCCTGGATGTTATCCGGTTGAACTGGAGAGAAGTCCTCGGGGCTTTGGATTTAGCCTTCGTGGGGGGAAGGAGTATAACATGGGATTGTTCATTCTCCGGCTTGCTGAGGAAGGGCCTGCCATTAAAGATGGGAGAATTCATGTGAGTATTTGGTTGGCTTTAATTTCTGAAAGGTAGAACTCAGAGTTCTTTAAGCTGAAATGTGGTGACTTTTAAATATACAACTTTTTGATTAGGTTTCTTGCTTTTGTCACTCTTCCTTGTATTCTTTAGATCACAAAGAGTTATTTCCCGTGTTTGTGTACTTGTTAAGGATTTATCTGCACCAACAGTCTTTCTAGGAATAAGTCCTATACTTCATCTTGGTAATGTCCCTTATTAGGATGCTACTTTTAATTGGCAGATTCTAATTTAGATTTTTCTTAAATGCTGAATTTGCACAGTTACTCCTAGGACATGAGAGTACCCTGTGATTCCTCTGATCCAGTAATAAATGTAGTATATATATTTTAAATATTAGTAGATGGGATGTAAACGTCTAAGGTTTAAGCAACTGCTTGGCTCAGTAACACACTGAGCATTTGAAAAATGTGACATCATCTGATGCAGGGGGAGGAGTAAGATACAGGCCAGGAGAAGAGTTGCCTGAGAGTTTTTGTCCTGACCAGCTGTGTCCAGTTTATGCAGTCATGCATGCTTATAGTCCCTGGAGAGAGGGAGAACTTGGACATGAAGCATCCATCCAGTTGTCCAGCTGCTCAGTCTTTCTGCGCTTATGCTGAGCTTTTCCTATGGCGGCATTTTGAAGCACTTCAAATAACATTTCCTTTGCAACCAGGTCTTTCTAGCTTGAGCTCAGAAACCCTCTTATTTACCTGTAGAACCAGTTCTGCTCCTAAGTAGTTGAACTCAAACCTACTTCCAGCAGTGCAAACCACTGGCTACTCATCTATATGCCTTGCAGGCCTGGGATTTGTTCTCTGTCCCTACAGTGCTGTTCTCGGCTTCATGTGGTGTTCAGGCCTGAAATCTGCAAAATACTATAGCACGTCAAGCAGCACCAAGGGTTGAAGCACTGCTGCTATTTTGTTGTTACTCCCTTGCATCTGAATTAGGCACTTAGTTCTTAAGTGTAACCAAAGCTTTCCCAATTAAGAAAGCAGGACTTTCTAAAGGAGAAGTGTTTGTTTGTTTGCTTGTTTCTGTACCACCCCATAGCCATTCCATAGATAGAATGCCATCACAGAGAAAAGCACTCCTCTTGTTGCTACTCTCTGAGCTTCCCTCAGAATTGGCACTCAGGAGAATGCCCAGAGGTTGAGTGCCTAATCAATCCAATCAAGTAGATTGGAGTCACAAGAGGCACCCAGATCCCAAGCCATGTAAAACTTTATACGTTAAAACCAACACACTGAATTAAATGTGAAAGCAAACAAGCAGGCAGCAAGTAGGCCAGAACTGGTCTTACGTTTTTGGGCCTCTGGGTCCCAGTTATTAATCTGGCTGCTTCATTTTGCACAAGCTACACCTGCTGAACAATCTTCAAGGGCAGCCCCACATAGAATACGTTGCAGTAAAAATATGCAGTGATTGTCAGAGCATAGACTACTGTAACCAAGCTATCTCTGTACAGATAGAGACATAGTGGACCACCAAATGAAACTGGTAGAAGGGACTCAGAGCCATTGAGGCCATGTGAGCCTCAAGTGACAAGGATGGATCAAGGAGCTCCCCCAAGCTATGAACTTGTTCCCTTGCATGCATGCGACTCCATCTAGGTCAGGTTGTACACCCCCATCTGGTCAGAGGAACTATCCACCAGCAGCCTCTCACTCTTGACTGGATTGAGCTTCAGTTTGTTTGCATTTTTCCAATCCATTGTTGTAGCTAGACATTGGTTTAGCATCATCTACTGCCTCACCTGCATGATGAAAAGGAGAGGTAGAGCTGCATGTCATGGGTAGCACGCACCAGAACCCCACTCAGAGGTTTCATGTAGCTATTAAATAGCATGAGGGAAAGAACGGGCCCTTGATAAATTCCATGCTGGAGAATCTGGGGGGCTGAACAATATTTCCCAAGCACCACTTTCCAGAGATGCTCCTCCAAGTAGCACTGGAACCACTGCAGTGCAGTGCCCCCTAATCCCATCTCAGCCAGCCACTCCAGAGGAATATCATGGTCAATGATATCAAAAGCTGCCAAGAGGTTCAGCAGTTTCAACAAGGCTGCACTCACTCTGTCTCTCTCCCAGTTGAGTTTACCAGTAGAATCAAATATGTATGTCTCTCAAGACTTTGACTGTGTTTCAAGTGTTTAAGGCTGAAGTATTAGGCTTGGTGCTTCTCCGTTTTCCCTTTGTACCACTGCTCTGCCATAGAACGGAGGAGTAGCCATTTGGTTCTTGGGTGGTGATGGTGGCGGTTTTTAACTCTGCTGTTTTGGAAAGTTCTTTCTAGACATTTTATGGTGTTTTGTGCTCTTCGGGAATTTGTCGTCCACTTTCTGCCATCTTTTTTAAAAATAATGTCAATGTAGATGTTTCAGGAGGTGCTAAATCTAAACATAACTGAGAAACTGGTTGCCTGACCTGCTTAATTGGAAAATTAGTCAATTAGATATTGGAGGAAGAGCTGTCATTCCATGCCAGAAAAACAACAAAGGCTTGTAACACCTTAAAGGCATATTGTTTATGCCTTTAAAAGGGTTTAAAAGGCATATTGAGGCTTCAGCTTTCATGGATTGCAGTCCGCTTTGTCAAGTATACAAAATGTTATCCTCGATCAGCAGACTTAAATATAATATGGGATTGGATCCAGGATTTTCTTTCCAGTTTGCATCAGGATCCAACACATCAGCTACTACACAAATGCATCAGCCTACTTAGAGATACTATGACAGATAAAAAGTGCACATGGTAGAACTAAAAGACCCATTGTAAATGGAACCAAAATGTTTATAAAACATGAACAGAGTGACCCATTCACAAGAACAGTTGCTGGTGATTATATTGCCTTTCTACTGATACTGCATTTTGCCATTTTATGTTAGATTTGAATCCATTTCTCTTCTCACGCAGAGATTTCTTACATGTAGACAGGAACAAGGTAATGTTATCACATGTGTCATAAAGTTGGTGAATGAGCTTTTAACAGTATGACTGGGATTTTTAGGCTGCTACTAAGGATGGGTTTTAGAAGGTAAATGTGTTTATCTTTTTAAAAGGTCTTGTCCCAGGTATTATGTCTTCCTTAGTGTTAGTGAATGCATGTATCTCCTAGAGATTTTTGTCTATTGGGCAGAATAGAAATTAATTAAATAGATTCTAAATATCTCTAAAATTTTAATTCATGCAAGGCTCATTCAGTGTAGGTAAAATACTGTAACTGTTTTATAAATGGCTGAGAAAATATATCATGGTTGTACCAGTTTAGATCTCAGCTTATTTATATATTATATACATAGCCCTCCTTTCAAGGAATGCACAGTGTAAGGGAGCTTACATAATTCTCCTCCTCCACTCAGTCACAACAGTAACCCTGTGAGATAGGTTGGGCTGAGAGTGTGTGACTGGCTCAGTGAGTGACCCAGTTGACTCCATGGCTGAGTGTGGACTAGAACCTAAATCTCCTGAGTCCCAGTCCTGCACTCTTAACCAGTATATCACACCGGCTGTCTAAATTTGCAGTTTAAGAGCTACTCTTGCCTTGACAATGGTAGTACATATATTGTTTTACTGCAAAGACACAGATATAGAATTGTATCCCATATTAGTCCTCCTTAGTCTAGACCATGGGTCCTCAAACTATGGCCTGGGGGCCAGATCCGGCCCACCTCGGCCATTTATCCGGCCCACCTCAGAGGTTTTTAACACACCGAGCACGCACCTGTGCACCATGCACGCACTGTGTGCACCCACTGCCGCCCACCTTGCCCCCTGCACAGGGAGGCAGCAGCTTGCTCACGAGGAGATCATTTTGGACTCGCTCAGAGCAAACGGTCTTCAAGCGAGCAAGCCGCAGCATCACGCGCCCGCCACTGCATCGCAGCACATGCCTGCCCCCGCCTTGCCTAGCCTCCCCACGCACGCACGCTGGCACCACCTTTCCGGCCCACGCCCAGCACCGGCACGTTTCAGTTGGCCCCCTGGTGAAAAAGTTTGAGGACCCCTGGTCAGGACCCACTGGAATAAATGGGATAGTAGACAAGCAATGGAAATAAATCATTGTGCACAGAATTACCTCACCTGATCACAGTATAGCTCTTCTTAGTATTGGTACCTGAAAAATATATTTAAGTCTGTAGGGATACAATCCTATGCATGTTATGATGGAAAGATAACAGTCCTACATACTATAGGTCTTTTTCTGTCCAAACGCACATTGGATTGAACCCTAGATCATTTAAACAGTAGAAATCTTAGCTATAAGTTATAAAGGCTTAAACACCAGCACACTATCCATTAAGACTACACACATTTGAGTACATTTGAGATGTGACTCACCTCACAAAAAATCCTCGTTTTTTGACCATCACCTTCTCAGAGCAGCCGTTTTGACTGCCTGATTCTCATAACAAAAATAAAGGCTTTGTGAACACCTCTACATGCATTGTATTTACTTTGACTGGCTGGAGTTTTGTCTGGATTCTTTCTCAAGAGTCTTTTGAACAATGTAACTTGAAATATATAACTGTACTTAAGTAAATTTTATTAATGTGATATGCCAGTTTTTATTTGGTGATCAGTTTATGACTCATAAAATTATGCTGGCAAATATATGTATACTAGCAGCAGCTTATTTTGTTTATAGGAAACTGTATGCAGCTTTGCAACTTGTAGTATGCAACTGTTGGGGCATTGCTTCCACAGTTTTTATTATAGAAGTCTGAGAGAGACTTTAATTGGACAATAGGCAGTCAGACTAATGCAACTTGAAGCCAGTTATGAATCTGAGCCTCAAGAGCTGTCCTGTACTAGCTCCTACAAATATACAATCTTCCTGTCTAAATGAATGCTTCCACTGAAACGAACTCAGTTTCTACTTCAAAATGGCTTTTCAACCTCACTGTAAATAGATAGTTTTGTACAGCTCTTGTGAGTTGTTCCCATTCATCAATCAAGAAACTGCTCCAGATTACTAGATTGAAAGACCATTGTCCCACATTTAAATGGAATCTGCTCCCTTTCCTTCATTATTCCCCGGGGTATTGGGCAGAAACACTGGATTGGTTGAAATGTGCTTGAGAAAGTAATTGTATAGCCCTTAAAACATGCGCACAGACGGTCTTTGTGCCCCTCAACTACATTGCATGCAACAGCAACATCTGCTGGTCAGTTCACTAAATTGCAATATGCACCATGATCTTTAGATTGCACAATCTTAATGCCACCCTAGTTCCATAACCAGTTCCATAGCTGGCCTTTAGCATCAGTGCTCATGCAGGTGACATCCGATAGAGTGTAAAGTGTTTTCAAAGCATCCAGAAAAACGGTCAACTCCAGCAGTCCCCAGTTAGTAATCAAGATTTTATTAAGAGATGGATGATGCTATGGGACTGCAATTTTTCATTTTTATATGAATAGTATTAGTTAACTCAAATTGAATATGATAAAACAGGATACATTTTAAAATACATAGGTTTGGTACTAAAGGTTGGCATTCAAAATGTTATGTGTAGCTTAATGTGGATGCTTGTCTTTCTCAGGTCGGTGATCAGATTGTTGAAATCAATGGAGAACCAACCCAAGGAATCACCCACACTCGAGCAATCGAATTGATTCAATCTGGAGGAAATAAAGTTCTGCTCCTTTTGCGACCAGGAACTGGCTTAATACCAGATCATGGTAAGAAGTGGGGACTGCCAGCTAGTTTGCAGGGTAGGGAAATGGGAGAGCATATTTATATTACCCTGTATGGTATGCTGAGGAAGCTGCTATTCTTCAGTGTTAAGAGAGCATTAAGGAGCTTTTCAGAAGACTGGTCCAACAAGCATTGACTGTCTTCCTAGTTTTAATGCTGCCTTCAGATATAGAAGGTTCAGTGTAGCTTTGGTATGTTTTGCTAATGTCCACTGCTATCTAGAAGGAGGTTTCCCCATTCCCTCCTTCTGTTCTGTACTTTCTTTTTCCATGCTTCCCTGTATCAGGGAAATGAGGTATCTCTATAAGACCCAAGCTAGCAGAGGTATTCACAACAATTCTACCCTCCACCAGCCCACAAGAAAAGTAGTGATGCTGCTTATCCTTGTAAAGCTTCTATCTGCATCACCTGTGGAAAGCGTTTCAGGTGGAGATTGCAAAGAACGGCAGAGCGAGACACAGGGAACCAATCAGCATGGTTCAGGAAGAGCCATTATTTCCTCATGCAAAGCTACTTCTTATTGAAAGAAATAAGCTGCTGGGTTAGGATAAATTGGTAAAAGATCCAAAGATTACCCCATAATAACTTTCCACAAGGATGGAGTGGTTCTCAATAGGTTTCAGTTCTTCACTGATTCACCCTAAGAAGAATAAGTAGGAGAAGTTGGATGTATGTCCTTTCCATGTCAAAAGAAAATAGCCAGGTGCAGATAGTTGACACTGTATATGATTTTCCAAGGAAATAAGATACTGTGTTGCCTTAGAAAGGGGAGAGGGAATTCTGCATGTTTACCACTAACTCTTAGAGTGTACATGCAGAGCAGCCTAAATGTTCATTTATATAAGACTATAATGCCAGTGCCTCAACCTTGGCTGAAGCTTCCTTACATAGAGAATAAAACATCTTCTGTTTAAAAATCAAAAGTACAAGGTGGTTAGCAACTAACCTCCTCCCCACTGATGCCTGTGCTCTTGGAATTCCTTCTGGCTTCCGTTCTGATACTCAAAGAAATGAAAGTTGTAACTGCCTTGATGGTCCTTTTCCTGACTTTAGGAAGAGCTGTCAAATCCATCTGCTTATCTTAGAACCAATGAATATCCACTTGCCTTTTATATAGTTCACTTCCCAGGCAGTTTTCTGAATGATATGCTTCACTAGTCTTTCTCCAGTTTATTAAATTACATTTCTTCCTTTGCTTGTGAGTTTAAAAGTAGAAGCCACCACATTTTGATTAGTTCAGATTTAATTTATATCAAGATGGAAGTTAAATCTTGAAATTGAGCAGAAGTTTAGTCTTGGAAAGGCCATTAAACGTGTTGTCCTTGCCTTCTGAAAGAGAAAAGCAGTTAACATTTTATCCTATGTTGTTATGCTTTCTGATGTCCAGCTTTCTTTTTAACTCCATAAGCAGTTATGAAAAGGTTAAAATCTTACAGGGTATTTTGCTTTCCATGATCTCCATTGGGATAGAGAACTTGTGGTAGTCCCAGTTGGGGTGATGGGAGTTGCACTCCAGCAACATCTAGAGTCCAGCAGTTTCCCTACCCAGATCTCCATCTTTCCAGCATATTCCTAGTATTTATCTGGAACCTGAAGGCATTCATCTGTCTTGTCAGTAAGACAAACTATGTGTAGCAAAACCAAAGAAGTGCCCTATGAAATGCCTTGGATGTGCTATAAACAATCTTTTCTGGTGTTGACACAAAGTTCCTCATGCACTTTAAATTATTTTGACTTTTCCATATACTTTGTTTCCCATTCACATTGTGACTTCAAGGTGCAGTTCCATGAACATGGAAATAGAAAAATGCTTTATTTGACTGTGTTGGTCATGTAATCATTCCAGAATATTTTGAATACTAGGTCCCTATATTTCTGTTGAATCCTGGTCATCCAGTATTCTCTTCGAAAAATTACACAGATGATTCATTCTTTCATATATGCCCACAGAATCTTTTCATAAATGGCATTTTAAGTCACATGTTACTGGAGTCACCTTCTCTTTACCATTTACAGTTAAAGATAGTGTTTCTTGTATGTTTTAATCAGTGGTTAATGTTTCAAACCAGAATGCTAAATGTTTGTTGGGTTTTTAATTTACTAAATAAAAATTGTCAACACATACTTTTTCTAAGGAGTAATATTTGATGGAACAATAGTTCTAATTTGTAACTCAGTGGCTTTTTCCAAACAATTTGGCAAAGTACAAGTTGATGAGCTAACTGGCAGTCAGAAGAGTGTCAGAATTCTGACACAAGGCTGGATGGTTTGAGTCCAAGAAATCTCCAAAATAAATTTTCATCAGTGGCATGATTTGGTTTTGCAGCAGTGTGTGCTCTAAGGGCCGAATAATTTAATCCTTCAGATATGCTATGTCTGTATGCATGTGTCTTTTGCCGCTGATGCTGCCAGTGCAATCCAGCTTAATATACTGATGTCTGGGAAAGAGCCAAAACATTTGGTTGACTAGAAAGTTCAGATTCAAGAAAGTGGCATCTATTTCCTGTTTAAATATTTGTGATCTTTTCTACAGCAGTGAGGGCCAGTGAGAAAGGCAAAATACATAGAGCAGATGATGTCAGGATATTGTCTTTGCCATATAGCTCCACCCGCTGATGACCTGCCTTATTTGTCTCTAGAACAGTTCAGCTCCTTGACCAAACTAGCTTCCCCAGCTCTATTTTACTTACTGAAATGTGCCCATAACAAAAGTTGCCTGGGCAGCTTCCAATTGTCTATTGCAAAAAGAAAACCATGAATTTTGATGTATGATAAATCTAGCCCAGGGAATACCATCAATATAACAGAACACACAAAAGTCTCACAGACCCTAAAATCCCAGAAATACTTTCCTTAAAATATATCCAGGAAAACTAAAAAGATTTGTACCTGGGGCTGAAAAGAATTTCTAGGCAAGTGTGTTTGGAGAGAGCATTCTAGAACCAGGGTGCTACCACTAAAAAGGCTCTCTCACCCATCACACCTCGCTTGGATGCCTCATGTGGTTTTTATCTTCATGGAAAAAAAATTATTTTGTGGCAGAGCCCTTCTTACATAAAATTGGATGTCTAGATGAATTGAGTTTAGTTCCCTAACAAAGAAGTCTAGTAATTAGACCAAAAATACAAGCAAGCTTCCAAACTTTCAGCGTTTTGATGAGTTTATACTATTAGAAAGACAGTTGTTCTCTTCATTTTCTCACAGTCTAGTGGAGTAGATTAAAAAGCAGCAGAATCTTCCTTCCTCTCCCTTTTTCTTTCTCATAATCCTCTGTTTGTATCTGTTTTATTAGACCAACCAGTTAATCACTTTTGGAAATATGTTTATGGAAATTAATAAGAACCAACCTATAGTCAGCCTAAAGTAGCCTAAAGCTTCCGCTAGGATGCTGCCCTTGGAAAGAGTAGTTGTCAGCTGAGACTCCTCTTCTTATTTCTCCAGTTACTCAAGCATTACTCTCACTGTGTCAGCGCTCTTGCACTCTGCTTGTGAATCATACATTTCTGATTAAATCTTTTTGCTGTGTGCTATAATTTTGGTATGTAGTCCTGGGCTTTTTCTCTTCCTCCCTCAGGTTTGGCTCCTTCCAGTTTGTGCTCCTACGTGAAACTTGAGCAGCATTAAAGCTTTCAGTGCTTTTCTTGGTCTTTCCTTAAAGACTTGGTAAATCTGCATGTCTTGTGATTGACCTCTTTTTATTTGCTTTGAATAATAGTTTTTTTCACTCTCCCGTTTTCAGTTTTCTTTTGACATGAATTGCAATAAATGTAGCTGTGGCCAATACAAAGTTATTTTAAGAGCCTTAAATTCCCCATGCAGGACTACAGATGCCACAAGCCCTTTCTGTGCCAGAAAAGATGGTGTTGTCATTCCAGTACATCCCTGTGTTTGTGATTTAGATTGCTGGTGCTAGTTTTGGTCCTACAATGAACATCTGAAGGAAATCTTTTTTGATTGTGGCTACCCTCTCTCCAAAAGCATGAGAGCGCATCACCAAAATGCAGGAAATGACAAAATGTGGCAAAGCCTATTTGTTGATGAAATATGTAGAAAAACTTGATAAAAAATACAAAATGCCGAATGTATTATTTGCCATCCTTTTAAATTAGAATATAGTTAAGGGTTTTGTCTCTAATCTGAATTAGAGACACAGCGCCTTATTGGAAAATTCTAGTTGGTCATGCGATTTGTTTCTTAGAAAGGAATGTGCTAGGCGCTTTGTATCTTTTAATTACATTTCCTTGCATAGTGCAACACCATTTTAAGGCTTTGTCTCTTTTTTGTTCACCCACCCCACTTAGCATACATCATACACAATTTTTTCTACAGGCTTGGATGAAACTTTAAAATGTAAATAAGAGGATGTCTGCCATGTCCCATTTTCTTCCATCCCACCACACCAGTGTAAGTGAGCAGGGTGAATAAAACTGCTGAACATTTGGCAGCTGCCCTTTGCTTAGCCCGGGTGCCCATTTCAGCTAGAAACTTGTGGCCTGGTGCAAACCTTGAGAATGGCTCTATGTCACTGAGGTTTTGAGAGGTAGGAACAGGGCTGATGGGTAGGTAAAATAACAGAGGTCCAGGAGATGTGATGAGAATAAAATGGCCAGCTGCAAGGGGGTGAAAGCTTCTGTTCTTTGCATTGCTATGTAGAATGAATGGGAATGGGATTGACTAAGATGATTTAGGTTAAAATAGCTTGAAAGATTTTGTGGTGAAGGGGAGTGACTGGGTTACCAAAAGAGATGGGATGCAGTATGTATTAGATACAGCAATTAGTAAAAGAATGTATGGCTTAAAGTCTGTAATCTTCCATTTTTGTCAGGCCATATAGAAACATATGTTTGTTTCCTATAGTGTGATTTTTCTAATGTTTCTCCAGAGCTTAGCATTAAAATTTTAAGATATTAATGCACCCTTATTGTTTAGCTGCATATCTTTCCTTGTTTTGATGTAGGTGAACTGGATAGTTTTAATCCAATGTCCTCAAGTATAACAAATGGTGAACAGACACCACTACCTTCATCCTCACATCCTGCTTCCACATACGAAGCATCTCATTTGCCAGGATCAGAAGAAGCTTTAATGAAAGGTCAGATGTCTGAGAAACTGGGAGAACTGAGGAACACTGTGCCTGAAAAGAAAAGCACTTTAATGGAAAACCACTTGGAAGTAAAGAATGCAACTTCTACGCAAAGAAATGTGAACAAAGGGGACCATTCCTCCAGTACAAATAATAAGGTGATGCATAGCACTGCACAGTTAGCAATGGGCAATGCAACCAGAAGAGGCAGATCAGCTAGTCCCAAAAAGTTGAGCAATAGTACTTTCAGAGGCCATAATCAAGCAGCATGCAAGAGCCCTAAAAAGGGTAACCTTAAGAACACAAACAAGGATTGCTTAGATCAACCACAAAGTCCCAGAAGGCAGGGAAACAAGCACCTGGGAAGCTCTGAGCATGTAGATACTGGAAAAGTTCCTGCCAAGGAAAAGAGGGATAGATCTGCCAGTCCCCAGAAATATCCAAAGAAAGACAGAAGTAAAGATAATCTGACCACAGATGAAGAGTTCATAGAAATTCAAAGCAGAACATCTGCTGCTGATAAAAACACTACTGTACTGCTAAAAGATGAAACAGTGAAATTAGGGCCCATGAAAGAAATCACAAAGCAAAACACATCTAGGAAGGATGAGAAATGCCCTTCAGAGACAACACATACCAACCCAGGGGAGCAATCTCTTCCATTTTCTAAGACTAATCAACTTAGGAAGAAAGCATTGGAAGACAAGAAAACAAAAAGCTCTAATCAAATCAAAATGGCAGGTCTTCCTGATAATTCCCTACTTTCTGGAGATAAACACACTAGACTCGAAATAGAAGAGCCTGTTCCAAACAAATCCACAGACAATGACTTGGAGCCAGCTGATAAAACCAAAGAGGATGGAATTTTTAAATATGAGAGCCAATCTCCAGTGAAGAAAACAATAACACCTGGACCTTGGAAGGTACCAAGTGCAAGTAGAGTCACAAAAGCAACGGGTTCGACTGACAAACGGGTTTGACTGACAAACTTTTTTTAGAACATATTTTAATCAGGTTTCTAATGTGGTCATTGAAACAGTTTTTCTTTTCACAAAACTGTTGCTTTTTTCCAGACACTGTGATTGACAGATTGGAAAAGTACATTTGATTTGATCGTAATTAGGCTGCATGAAGGACCTTTTGGACTGCATATGAGAAACTCTTTTCAGAAGCTGCTGTCCTTTTTTCCCCCCTTTGAAGGTGGTGTCCTGCTGCTCCTGATGTTGCACTGCTAAGGCTTTCTGATAGTGTTGTGTGTTAATGAACAAAAATGTTTAATGCCTATTATTAGTATAATCATGACTCAGTACTTGTTCTTGTGCCAAGTTATCTACTGTATCCTGTTGAATCTTCTCCTGCATTTTCCACTGCCACAGAAAAGGGTTTTGTTTAAAAACGAGTGTTTATTCAGGCATGCTGCATGTTTACATAGGGAATACTTCTGAGTTTTCACTGCTCAAGCAAGAAGTTGGGTGGGCTTGGTTCTCTTGGCTCAGTGAAGTCAGGAAGCAAAGATACCCCAAAGGCGTTTTTCACAAAACTCTTCTCCCTCTCCCCAAATACGTCAATATCAGCAAAATAACTATAAACAGGACTGTAGATTGTCTGATAGATGGTTGTTTTGCTCTTTAAGAATTTTGTTTGAATTACTGATGCCAACCTTAACATGCGATACCAACTTAAATTTGAAAATTGAGCGCTTTTGAAATCACCACAGAATGTTCTATCAATTTCAGTGAGACTGCATAGAAATAAGTGATTTTGGGATTGCTATGAAATTATGCCCTGAACTTTTTAATTTTTTTTCAATGAACACTTTAATATTAGAAATTAAACACGCGGAGAGTGCATATGTTTTCAAGCTTTCTGTCATGCTGTTTGTCAGAATCTCCCATCTGTTGTTTGGTTGCATTTGTGTATGTGTGTGTGGGTTTGGTTTTTTTCCCCCCTTAATGCTGGCTAAACACTTGAAAATTTCCTGCTTTGCCTAAAAATTGAAGATCTTAAATCTTGGCAAGCAGAGTAAACTAGAATCAATCCACCAAAGTCAACTTCTTACAAATTGTCCTTGCTTGTGCCTATTAATAGAAGCCTCTTATATTTTGCTTTCCATGTTTGTATGTAAAATTGCTAATTTTAAATAGTACCCATGAAACTTCTCTCTTGTTTCTGCATGTGTGTAAATAAAGATAATGGGAAATGTTAACAGTGGAGCACAGTTTGCACCCCTGACAGGTAGGTAACTGGGGTGAGGATGGAAAGATGTCAGACTGTAAAAAATGAAATCCTTAGGGTTTTAAAGAATTCTGTGTGGATTTGCCTTCCATTGAGTTGAGCTAAGGTAACTACTATTCCTTGGTTTAATTGAAAACAGAAAACAAAAAGAGAATATGTGGATCCATGTGTACCCTGAATAAAATCCTTTCAGAGATTGTTTCTTATAGAAAACTACATTACGCTAAATCATGGTGTAGTTTAAAAGTTTAATTTCCCATATATTGTATTAGTCCACTTTCTTCCAGGTTTCTAGCCTTGTTCCCAGGTATCATTTTTTTTTCTAGACTTTCTGTTCTTTGCTATGGGTTGGATCTAGGTTTACATTAGAACAGCTGTGCTGGTGGAGGTGGACTTTGCCACCCCTTCCTTCCCATCAGGGAGATTCCAGCTACCTGAAAATGATACACAGATAGCCAGTTCACACAGCACAAAAACCCATGATGGCATAATTTACCTCCTGGGCTCACATCATCCAACAAGCCATGGCAACCTGGACACCTGCTGCTGCCATGCAAAAGCGGATTTCACATCTGTCCAGCACAACAGCCCTTAAAGGCTATGGTGGCCTTGTTGCATTGAGAACCAGGTCAGAAAGTTAGGAACCTTTAAAGGGGTCAATTGGAGCATGAAGGGAGGGAGGTATTCTCAGAAATCCTGTGCTGGGGTCTTCCAGTAGCAGAATCCTTCTACTCTTTAAAAGTCCTTTCCTCTTATGGAAAGCAGGTCCCAGATCCAGCTTGGCAGATTTACTCGTGGGTTTTTTTTTTTTTTAACTTCCTTTTTCTTTCCTTCACCCTCTGGTTTCTTTCTTGAGCCCTTATTTTTTGCCTGTGTGCAGACAACAATTTCTCAAATGCAGATGTTATAATAGAACTTTGCCTGCAATGTGTGCATTCATTTCTTACTAAAATGTTTGATTAATGGGTTTTGCGAGTTGTGTTTTACTTCAAGGTTTGGGATAAGTCAGAACTAATTCCCAGTCGCATAGCCAGCACTGTGACAATATAAGTGTGTGTACTGTGAGAATAGATTGTTAACTTTGACCTAAGAACTGTCACACTGCCAACACTCTTTCCCCCTTTTGGCAGTCGAGGGAACCTGGAGGAACTGACCAAAAACCTAGGCTGGCCTGAAGTTGACAACCCTCGCTTATTTAATATGTAGCCTCATAAAAAGAAAAAAACGTGTAAAGGCTTATTGCAGAATAATATCCCAACATTTCAGAAAATCACTGAATCTGATTATGAACCTGCCTGTTCCCTTGATACATTAAGAACTCTTCCTTTAATCAGTTTTACTCCAGACCAAAAGCAGCTTCCAATCTGGCACTTAAGTTTTATTGCTTTTTTCACTGTCATGAGACAACTTGCATGTGTAGCTGTGCAGTGAATGTAACTGTGTCACTTGCCCAGAGACAACAAGGAATTTCCATTGCTTTTCTGAAATGATTGTCTGTACAAATCTCACCTATACTCAGAATTCTATTTCTCTCTTCATTTTTCTTGCTTGCATCAAACTTCCCAGATTTATTGTGGAAAGCAGCTAAAGATGTCACTGGTTAGTAACAACTACAGGCAAGATTTTGAAGGCTTAAGAGCCATTACTTCCAACAGGTATAAAATGAAACCCAGATTGGTCATATAGGGTTTTTTTCCCCCTGGTCCTGCTGGCATGCATACTTCAGAATGCCAAAAGGGGCAAATGGCCAGGACACTGGTAGTGCTGTGAATTCTTCAAGTGTGCAGTGTTTGTGGGGGAAACTCCTGTAATCCTTTCCTGCATAATTTTGGGACTGAACTCAGGAATTCTCTTTGAAGATGTATACCTACTATTGTCGTGGTACCTTGGTGCTCTTTGGTGCTGATTTTGTCCTGAAGTTACTGTTCTTCCTGGGTTGAGCCTGCTAATCTAATTTAATCACAACGAAGTGACACCAGTGACAACTGGCTTTCTAGCATGCTAGCTACCTGCTGATAACGTAACTCCCCGCACACAGGTCGCCCAGAAAGGTTTGTTGCCGATTCACTCTTTCTTCCCCACCTTTTCCCAGACTGACCATCACGAGGGCAATGATAGCTGATAGCACACTGAGAAACAAATGTAGGAGGAGTTGCAGAACTGTGCCTCCTGGACTACAGATGTTACAGAAAAGTGGGAATTTGAAGAGTGCAATGTTACCTGTTAGTTCTACAAACAGGTATTCTTCATGGGCAGCCAGTATCATATACAAGGATGCCCAATGAAAATCATGTTGGAACATCAGTCTTTTATTTAAAAAAAACTTGTGCAAGATTTATGACTCTAAATCTGAAGTCCCTCACAAATTTGCATGGGTTTGTGCATATGCAGCAGAGGTTTTGTTGTTGTTTTCCAACCTTACAGCATCATTTTTTTTTTGCTTTGTTCACCCAAGTTTTGAAAACTTATAACATAGCTCAGAGGAAGTGCTGTTCAGAAGAGGAAGTTCAAAAAAAACACTTCCATATTCCTTTGACTTGGGTTTGCTGAAGAAGAATTTAGAGTGAAGCTTCTGAAACAAACAGATCATTTCTCAGCAAATGGAATCAAGTGTTTGTTTTCTTTACCATCTCTGATTAAATGCTGTCATCTGAAAATAGAGTTTGAAGTATATTGTTTGCACTCCCTCATATTAAAAACCCAACTTGCTGTAGGAAATATGTGCAAATATTGTAGAATGTTACTGTGAAAATATTTAATATTTGAGTTAGCCTATGTAGATTAATGCCCTTGACAAATGCCATAAAGCATCCTTTCAGTTTTCTGCACTCTTATCACAGAATAGTGTTGAATGATAACTACAGAAAATATCAAGATGACTTAGTAAAATTGAAATAGTTTATTTTTCTGCTCTTCAACAAATAACCATTGTCCAGATGCTGTTCAACCATTTAATGGTGTGACCTAATTTGTTGTCCTTTGTTTGATGTGAACCTTCCTGTCCAGAGACTTTGTACCTGTACTTAACTGCATAAAATGACTTAGCAATGTGGCCTTGGAATGTTGAGAAAACTATGGTTGTACTGGATGTAAATGTTTATATATTGTACAGCACACCTTTATATATACTTCTGAGGTTCTGACTAGAAAGACATGTAAATCGCTCATTATTTTTTATATAGAAACATTAAAAAGATACTTTAGATCATAGCCTCTGGGTTACTGTAATTTAAATATATTTTAAAGTGTCACCTTTTGGTGCTGTACACATTACAATGCTGGGTTGGATTTTTTAAAATCTTGAATGGATGGGAGATCGTTGCCGTCACAGTTCTACAAATCTCCAAGGGTTGACAAAGTAAATAGGTAGGTTCTGTAGATGTTTACTATTGCTCAGACAGAATTTAAGCCTTGTTCAGTCACTTACGGGGTATGTGTGTCCCTTCAGTGTCTGACCACCTTGAGTTGCTCAGTAAAGTCTGCAGTGCAGCTTTCACCTGGATTTGCTTGAATCTGATACTGGTGGGAGGCAATATGTGCAGTCCTGTGCCCCTTGCATGAATTTCTAGACTTTATGCTGACATAATACCTGAATTGGCATTTAATTCCACTTACCTCAGTGTTTTAGTACAAGGTATAAAGCTACTCCTTTATGAAGTGAAGCTAACACATCCAAGTATTCAAGCAGCCGTATCTCCATTTGGGGAGAAATAACACAATAGAACTCAGCAGTGTCTACCTTGATCTTTTTATTTGCCCATGTTGGTAACATTCAGTTGAAAGAACTTGTATCAACAGTATTTAAACTCCCAACAGTTTACACATATACAAACAATTTTGTAAAAAAAAAAATATATATGTGGCTTTGAATGTTCTAGAGACAGTGTCTCTACTTAAAAATTTAAGACAAGTGTATTGTTTGAAGGAGATCCTATTGAACTACTGCATACAATACTTGATGAGATTCCACTGGGCAGTATCATTTGGCAAGTCCTTTTGTAAAACTAATTTACACTGTTTCCATAAGTGGACTTGGAAGAACTAGAGATGGATATGTATACACATTTGGAAGATGCTGTGGAGTCCGTGTGTGTGTGTGTGTGTGGTAATGTGATTTTCCACATGGTATACACATTACATTTTTACAAAATTCCCATGGGTGAAGCAGCCACGGACAAAGTATCCTACTTGGGAAAGCTTGTGTGCAAAGATTTAACAAACAGGGACTTACAGTGCCCCAACCATAGCCTCTCTAGGACTACATGCCAGCAATGGATAGTATAATGTATCCAAGCAAAAATCTGGCTGAGTGCCTTTTAAATGATGTAAAACATCCAATCCCATTCTCTGCAGTAGTGTATAAACATTGCTGTAATTTCTCATGGAGAGCTTGCTTTGCTTGTATAGGTTGGTCTGCATTCATATAATAAGTTATGTGGAGAATGCTAATTATTCAGAAAAATGTTCTCTCTCTCTGTGGCAGACCTACTGTAGGCCACCTTCTGGTACTGTTTGTGTGTTACTAAGCAACTAGAGACCTGAACTGCAAATGCCTGAAGAAGAGGCATTCATATTATGGAGATGAATTTCATTTTCTCACTCTCTTCCCAAATCAGCATCAATAGGTGAGTCCCATGGCAACTTCTGCTGCGAAGCCTACTATCATCCAAGAAAAGGCTTTTCAGCAGAGGCACTAATGAAAAGTTAAAAATAAGTTAACAGCAGCATAAAGACAGTGATTCTGTAAAAAAACAAGCCCTGTCTAACTCAGAACTTAAGTAACAAGTAGCCCACCTGCCTCTGAAAGAATCCAACATGTATGTAGCATGCATGCATTTTTCTTTTCAGGCTACAAACGACTGTCAGAACAAGACATTTTAGATCAGACAAATATTGGCATTTTTCATACCATAAAACTGCTGCAACCAAGACTTAATGTCCTGCTGCTGCACTCCACAGGAGCTGCAGGTTTGTTTCATTAAAATTGCTTTATTTTACAAGCTCACCATTTTCTAAGGTTTCTTTAACCATTTCTTCAAGCCACAGGCTCAATGAGAATAAATTAATTTATTCTGAAGTCTTGAGAATGCACAAAGAGCGGATGAAATTTGTGTTGATGTGAGAACTGGCACAATTTCGAAAGCACCTTCAACTGCCATACGTGTCTATGAAGGACTGCTTCTAATTCTTATGCCTTTGCTTGGGGCCTTCTCTCTTCATGGTTTGATTTTCCACAACTGCAAAATTAATTATATTTGGACAGTAAATGTACTCACATAGGGAAAAGATATTCAACGAGAGAGAGAGTGCGAGAGAATTTTTTTGAAAAGATGTATTACGCATTTATGGAAAGTGGAAAATCAGTGCTTTTCTAAGCAGGACAAACAACTAATAAGCTGCTCTATTGAAACAATATATGAGATGCTCCTGCAAACAACAGCTGATTTTCAGTGGTCTGCTTGAATTGACAAAATATGCACACTGCTAATGTTTTCAGGAAAACATCCACAGCAAAAACACGTCAGTACTTACTCTGATGTTGAATCCCAGCAGATCACTTATGACACCAGAAACTGCTGACAGGATCACCACACGTGTGATGTTATAGATTAAGGGGTTCATTGTCAGGCCATACAATCTGAAGGGTGTATCTAACTCCTACAATAAGAAAAGGGAATTTTATGCAGCAGTTTCATGTCCTTCTTAGTAATGGAACTATCAACATACTTTCAGCTATATTCCAGTGAAAACATAATTATTAAGCAAACTGCTGCAAAGGGTTACATACTTTTCTTACCTACTCACCTTCAGGAGTTTCGTAGAGAGTTTTAGGACATTGTTCACCAGAGTGAGCTGTTCCTTCTTGTTTGGCTTCTTCTCCATCTTCAGATACAAGTTTATCTGCAATTGAGGTTTTTTAAAACATTTACTAAAGTCACACATTGCTCTGTGTCTGCTCTGTAACTGTAAGAACAACAGGTATGTTCTGCTATAGCACAAGCAACTTTTCTTTATTCTTCTGTAAAGCTAACCTTAGACCTAAGGAGCAGAAAACATTAATCACAGCAACTCAGTGTTTGCCCTTTTCCTTGACAGTTGAACAAACATGTTCCCCACAAAGAGCTTTAAAAAACTGCTTAGATGCACCCCTCAAACAGCTAAAAAGGTATTAATTTAAATACTTAAAGAATTAATAAGCATTAATACATATAAGGATTAATTGCCTGCGTAGCCAAGAATGAGTAAACAATTTATCACCAAAACAAGGAACTGCAAATGCTCAGCACTTCCTATACTCGCAACATAGCCCAATGTGTATGAGATAAGAATAATAACAGACCCTAGGAAGGCAAGCTTTCAAATAAATCTGGGATACATGAATGAACATGTGCACTGGCTGGAGTAAATGTTAAGAGGCTTGCTAGCAGAGAAAGGATTTCTAAGAATCCACACTTCTAAAGAATGGTTTGGCAAAGATATTCATGGGAATTTGCCAAGGCTGTGTATATTCCCTGTTCTTCAAAGAGCAAGGTAGTAGCTTTGGGGGAAAAGGCAAATTCGCAAGGGATTATACAGGGCACTGAAGTCCCACCACTTAATGAGAAAAAGTTCAGCACAGTTCTTGCTCTCTGCCTACAGTTTTCATCAAACAGTGCTTGCAAAGTACAAAGTTGTTTTTTTTTCCTTAAAAGCGAATATACCTGTATACCAGTGAAATCTTGGACAAAATCTCACACTTGCACATTAAAATTGTAGAGCTGCATGTAAACAAACCTGACCTTTGTCTGAATACCTGGTTTAAAAACAAGCCTGCTCTTCTATACTTGCAAAATCTGTATCTACTGTTTAATATATCATCTTGTGAACTGTACAGGATCTTCACCATCAGAAGACAGATTATGGATATTTACAGACATACATCAGAAACTGACACTGGCAAGGTGTTTCTACTAACTTTATCTAGAGGTAAATAAATAACATAAAATTGATAGAAGACAAAATGTCTCAGTTCACATGACCACCACCGCTTGTACAAGCTTGTATAAGCCACAGTGTGTTCTGGGTACCATTTGCCTAATTGCTTGCCTGGGCGGCATGGGTTATTTAAGGGCTGCTTTCCCCATGTGGTTGTAAGTAAAATGCATACAATGAAAAATACCTGTTCAGTGAGCAAAATGGAAATATTACTATATTTCTTGTTGGTTTCAGAGCCCAGGGATGCCAACCGTAGCAAGAAGAGAAGCAGGGCTGTTTCCCAGATTAGGAATTCCCAGTTGTAAGCTACATTCAAGAATGTCTTGTGACCTTTTAAAACCTATGAAAAAGAACACAGCAGCATCAGCAAACAGACTAGAATGTTCTCTTCTGCTATCTGCAATAACAGTTCTGCAAAGCAGAAGAAGCATGAGTAAATTCTGCACAATGCATTTGTGTAGCAAGAACACCTCTGTCCTTTGGCCTCAAAAGCCATAATGAGAACTTTGGCTATCCGGCAGTACAGAAATGCTAATGATGATGGTGAGGCTACTTTCCTAGCTGCATGGAAGGAGAGGTGAAGAAAGAATTGGCAGGTGAGAAGAGGGGCTCTTTACCCTTCCCTCACTTGCTGATTTTTCCTTACATTGCTCCCCCGGCAGCTGTTCATAGCTCATGCTTCTACAGTCTAAGCCACCTTTGCAGAGGAGATCAGTGGGTAGGGAGGATTATGTATCACTACCGTGACCTTCCAATTCTCTCATACAAATCTCTGCTCCCACATTTATTTTACAGGATAAAGATAAGCTTCCACCCAGAGAAGTTTAAGAAATGACTGTGATAAGCCCCTTAACCATTCTGGCTTGAATCTGGACTTAGTCATGTTTAGAGACACTGAAATCAATGGGACCTAAGCTAGTCATTATTAATCTAACCTAAATCCCTTTGCCTTCAATGGATGAGTAGCTCTGGGTCCAACCTTCTCAGTTTGACCAACAAGAACAAGTACTGATGTGGACTGTTAAGGAACATTTCTTAACAGTACTGAGTGTGCATTGTAGCTGATGGTTTAGTAGAGGCAGAAAGGACAACTAAACTTTTAGGTCCCCAGCGATTACTAATTTATATCTTATACTAGGCAACTCCTTCCAATCTACCAAGCTATGATGAGGAACTAATCCACCGGGAAAGAGTAAACTGATAATTAGAAATGCCCTAGCAAGATTGCATGTAGTTTTGTTTTGTTTTGTTCATCAGCATTTTACTGAACCAAAAGGAGTCCAGAAGCCATTTATTAAAAAAGGATAAAATATTGAGAGTACAAAACATATAAACAAGAAACCTTATTAATTACAGAACCTGGCATGTCTTGACACTGCTTTGTCGATCTTTGCTTGGGGAAATGCATTTGTGAAGTAAAGGGCAGATCCATGTGTCTCAAATAACCTACACCATGAATAAGCTACAGATGATCTGGTTCTCCCGCTGCCTTCCCCACTGTTCTCCAGCTGGTATCCCAGGAATTTGCATATTTCTGTGTCCCTATCAAAATCCCCTAATTAGTCCCATTAAAGACCTCATTTTAAAAGGAAGCCTGAACTTTGATAACTGTCAATCTACCTCCATGTTTCTATGAAAGTTGTGGCCTGTACTATTAGGGCCTTTCCACGCCCCTAATGTCTTGGAAAAGGGTGAAAATGAGTCAGAATATTTAGAAGAGTCAGGTCCAGCCAAAAAAAGTAGTGGATCTTGCCACTACTACTGACCACCTCATTTTGTGAGCAAAGCTCACGCTGAGCTTTGCCTTCCATTGATGGATAGCCTTATGACAGCTGGCAGTGTAAAGCAAAGTGAAAAATAAACCACTTTGCAGCCTCTCTGAGCCAATGTCCATGGCAAAAGCCTGCTGTACTTGCCCAGGCAAGGCTGCCCATTCTGGACCCTCAAAATGTAGAGATGCATACCTCGAGAAGTCTGACAGCAAAAAAGTTAGCAGTTACAAAACTATTTGGGCAGCAAATTAAAAGGTGAAGAACCAATGTGCCATTTCAGTACTCTGGAAGGGCTGCCATAGACTGTCAACTCAGAGATCATTAACAGTGACCTCATAAATGGAGGGGAGCATTTATTTATGATTGTAAACCATCTTGAAATGTTCTGTGAAAATAACAGACCATATAGAAAAATTTTAAATAAAATCAAAGAGGGGCTTACAGTCAGGGCAGGGGATACTGAACTAGTGATAGTTATTCTATCATTCTGCTCGGGCATTGGTGGAGTGGCTGGTACTGGTAGCATCACTGGCAATATCAGCATTAATGTATCTGCAAAGTGGCTTGCTAGTCACTTCCCTGAACTGATGATGGGTTTGGTCAGCTGGGATCTGATGACACGATAACCCATTGTGCTTCAAATAACCCATTTTGGGTCCAACAACCCCTAGAGCGAGCCATGGGATGCAAAATTATCTATGTTCATACAAGTCAATAACCCACTATAGCTTGTCACCAATGATGTGTTGCTCTGTTGTGTGAACCCTGTCAAAGAGTATTAAGGAAGCAGCATACTGATGTTAATGAAACTAATTCTAGGTCCTACATTTTCAATACTGTCACTTAGATTAGTTTGTATTATGAAAAAGCACTTATGCTTCAAGAACAACTGACTGGATGAACAGTTGTCCACTAACAGAGCAGCACTATGAAGTACATTCCATTGTGTGAAAGAAAAAGCACAAACCTGCCAATTTCCCGAATATATGAGAGAGTCTCTTAAAAGGCAATCAAATGTTGTGCCTTAACTGAGTAGGAACAATCTATGCAAGGACTATGTAGTACATCAGCTTCCACAGAGATATTTATTTGAAAATACCATTTATCTGTAAAAATGACATTCCATGTAGGGAACGTATCAAATCCAAGAAAAATGAAACTAGAAGCCTTCTGCTGTGGTTGATTTTTTACTGGACACTCTCAGAAAGCTCTCCCATATGAAAACTGAGGTGGACCATGAGAATTCCTCACATGAGAATTGCATCACCCCAGTCCCAAATGTTGGAATCCTACTTTTCTAACTGATGGTATCATCTCTGTAAATAATACTTGAAATCTTACCTGTGCGCAGCATATGAAAGCAATGGAAAGAGCCAGTAAAAAGATGGAAGATACAACTACATCAACAGATCGCTGTGGGCCTCGCCTCTGCCAAGGTAAACAAGATGAATTAGAGCACAGAAAATGCAGAGGTACACGAACATGTCCAGAGAGAGCAAGATATACATACTGCAACATTTTATGTCCTAAATCCTACAATAGCTTGAGACTCTGTCTACAATTTTAATCTGCTTTAGGCTGAGGTGTCAATGCTTTTAGCTTAGGCTCACCTTCAGGTAGGAGCGAAGCGATAACCAGATCTTAATGTTTTCCACCTTCTTGAGTCTGAAATGAGGGATTTCATATTTCCTGGCTTTCCGAGCAGAGGTAATATGGCTAAAAAGTTTAGCAAACAAAAATCGCTGCAGAAGAAAAATCAGTGTCAATCATGGCAAAGTGCATACTGCTGTTATCAGGGATAGCCCAAGACATTTAGGAGCCTAACCCAACTCAAAGGACTGCTGTGAGGATAAAAATAGCAGGAGGATTGCGTAGATCCTCTTTGAGCTCTTGGAGAAAAAGTGCCATATAAATGTAAAAATCTTTTTTAAAAAAACAACTCAGCAGAGCTCCATGGCCCAGGGACAATACAAGGATGACAATAACCTACTTTATTATTAGTTCAATACAGTTGTCTAGCATATAGTGGTTAGACTGTTGAACTGATACTGGTTCTAGTCTCCACTCAACCATAAAGTTCATTGGCTCACTGACCTTTAGTCAAATCTACCTCACAGAGGTATCATGAGGATAATTCAGAGAGGAGGGGGACTGCATAAGCTGCCTTGCATACTTTGTAAAGAGATAAGAGGTATGATACAAATGTAATGCTAGATTTTAAAAAAGACTGTGTAAACACTGTGCATTCACACATTAAAAAAACCAGTACAGACATCAGCTTAAATCACTAATGAGCTCACAACAGATAAAGATTACTTATAAGCTCACTACAGATAAGGATTACAAGTCAAGCACCAAAGCTGCAATGGTGAGTGATTCATGATAGGGTGAGCCACAAAGCATTCAATTAGGAAAATCACTCCACTCCACTCTCAGCAGCATTCCTTCCCAAAGGAAATCACAATCAAGGCTTCGAGAACCTCCATCTCCTCAGAGAACAAAATGGAGAAAAGCATGCCATGCAAACCCACCTTTCACTAACACAGCCCTTTCACTAACACACTGATCAGCCAGTTGCTAATAGGGACAAATAACTTCACTGAACAAACAGAGCAGGCCAGCTATGCCCCTCTACTCCTTTTCCACAAGTGACTCCCAAGCCAAAAATCATCAGTCTGTCTTTCATTTCAACTAAGTGGGAGCTCAGCTGCTTCCCTCCATGTGCTAAAGCACAATCCTAAACAAATTTATGCAGAACGAACCCCCAGTGCCTTCAGGAAGGCTTATCTCATTAAATGAACATGACTGTAGGAGGGAATTCCTCTGAAGGATAAATGCTAGGCCAGAGGGGGGAAAACAAGGTGGTGGAGAAGAGACTGTTGCACAGGGAAACCAGACTGAGAGAGAAGGAGCATGATGACCCCCTAACTGGCAGAAGGTCACTCATATGCACACGGGGTAGTACTAATCCACACAACCTTTTCAGTAGCCAGTCAAGCCTGAAACTATCCTTCACAACTGCTTGAGGGTTTGTAGTATGTATTTTGACACCTCCTTTCATGTGCTCAGAAGGAGGGACTGTCTAAGCAGGAAATGGCCCCTTCAGGCATCCAACATCCCAGGCAATCTTCTCTGTCACTTTGGCTAAGATGGGATAATCAAAAGCTGAAGAAGAAAAGGCTGTCCTGGCTTCCTGCCTTGCTGTGGCAAACCAGCAGTTGCAGGGACCCTGGGCATGATCCACCACTCCTTTTGATTTACACCTATTCTCACTGTCTTCTGGGAGGGCCCGCTGTGGCTGTCATTTGATCTTATACCTAGTCCTTCTCTTATACCTTTCAAAGGCTGCACAGGAAGACTAAGAGAGGGAAATGTTTTCCTCACATGTTTCTCTAGAATAGTAACAAGTTTACTGCCAAATATAACATCAGAAGAGAGGCTGCTAATTTCAAGCTGCGAGGAAACATGCAGCATGATGCTATTACACTCATTTTGTGGATTTATACATTACCTAGGAGGAAGGAAGAGGAGACATGCATTTGTCACTTTCAGTGCTTGCCTTCAAAGTCATTTCACTTGGTAGAATGGTGGAGAACTAATCAACTAATTGAATAATTCTGTGAGTGCCCAGAACATTTTAATCTTCACTCACCTGCTTATATGTTCTCTCTGCAACACACATCATGAAGAAAAACATCCAGGTGAGGCACAGACGTTCAAGGAAGATGATGACAGAAAGCATAACAACAGGAGGAATTGTGGGAGCCCCACAGAAGATATATAAAAGTTCTTTTATAGAAAGTGACCACAACTGCTCCAAGGTCTTTGTGTGGAAAAGTCGATAGAGGAAGGGAAGGAAGGCTAAACCAATGGTGACAATATTTCCCAGCCACTGATAACCAGCTCCTTGTTGATAAGCATTGACCTATTGATTAGGAAAACAAAAGAAAAAGTACATGATTTATAGATAACCATTTAATGATGTGCTAAACAAGTTCCAGTTTTGCAAATTCTACTATAGTACATATATAAGTATCAAGAGAAATTCATAAAATAATGCAGTAAAAAGGAATGGTAAGTTGCAACTTCTGCTTGTGGACAGAACAATAGTATCTTCTGTCTGCCCCAAGATAACAGGGAATTGTTTGCCTTTAGAGTACACTTAATTTACATACCCCTTACCTTACTCATGATGATCCCACTGATCTCCAGTACAGACATGTCCACCTTCTTGCACTCATTCCCCTCCCAGATAAGAGCACTCACTTTGGTAGAGGCAGGACTTGTGTTCTGAAGCCAGAACAAGTGGTTCTGAGGGAGAAAATGCATCTTGGAGTCACATTCTGGAAAATTTGCCTCTAATATGGGGAGAAATAGCTTTGAAACAGCAGCTTTAGCTATGCTAGCAATTACTTTGCCATTATGAGCTCATACCGCTCAAGAGATGGGCCATATTTGAATAATCAGGAATACTTTCTGAGACCCAAGCTTCTTTATTTCTTGAGCAATTTCAGTTCTACTACTGCATCTACAAAAATATAGCCCACTTTAACATCTTGGAGACTGAAGCGCTAGATGATCCCAAAGCTAAGAAGTTACCCATATATTTTTCCTCTGAAGCCATGGTCTGAAGGCCTCATTAGTGTGTCCACAGGTATTTGCTGACTCTTTTGTGCAATCAATGCACATTTCATTTAGCATCTGCTGCTTGCAACCACGTCATGCTACTGGAAGAGGCAAACTCTCTGTGCTTCTTGCTGGGTGAGGATACTCATGACCTGAACAACAAACCCAACTTGTATTCTCAGATAAATAGCACAGAGAAGTGACATAAGTGTACAGAAATCTTTGACAAACTGGCTTTATGTTTTGTTGCTGACAAAACAACTACAGGAGATTTTGGCACTTCCTCTCCTGCTTTCCATTTGATTATTAATTCAAAGACAATAGTAACCTAAGAGAAAACCTTTGCATGTTACAGACCTGCTGAAAGACATCTTCCTTCAGATCTCGTTTGCTTCCTTTTGCATCTTTCCCTTTGGCTTCTTCACTATCACTAGTGTAAGAGGAGCGGCACTCGGGCCCATGAAGCAAGTCATCCCACAGCATATCCTCTGTCTCTGAGTCATGACGGGTGCTTTCTGAGTCTCTATGGGATACACTGCCACTTCGAGATCCACTGCTGTAATGGGATTTGGTTTCCTGTAAAGAGAAGTTGAGTAAACTATTATTACAATGCTGATTCAAATGAGACAAGTTACTAAATTCCTGTAGACTTTAATTAACGTCCCTAACTGTACAATCCTGTTATTCATTTAAGCTGGAACAGTGTAAGACCAAACCTCTCCCTAGAAAATAAAATAAACAAGTCAACTCCTACTGCCTTCTTTTATGATTACATTGGCTACTCCACTTTTGTATGGCCCATAAAGAGCACCTGCCAGAGAACTGTAACACGTCTGTGTCCCACAGAAACCTGAGAAGTTATGGATGAAGAACAGTGGATAAGGATCTAATATGTGTGGCCTCTTTGTGCAAGGTTCTATTGTCAGCAGAGTGCTTTGAAGATTCAAAGCTTAAAGCACTGAAAACAGAAGGAAACCATTCTGGAAGGTTCAGCTAGAACAAAGTTCAACAAAATTGCCACTTTTCCTTTCCTGCTTTACCACATACACCTTAAAGTAGAGAGTGTTTAATTATACCTGCGTGTTTTCCTCTTTCACCCAAATAAAGTTGAATTATGAAGCCTTAGCATGTTGAATAGCTAAACTGTAAACAGACCAGATGTAACTACAGATTTTTGTGGCAAGTGAAAATGTGCATCACAACACTCTTTCCTTACAACAAGAATATGTAATCTTGCCTTCATTCCTATAGACCTGAGCCTGGCATCAGGCCTGACTAAGCATGACAAACAATAAGTTTATCTACAGATATACCAAAGAATTAAACCAAAACTACTACATTTATTTGACATTGAACTGGCAAATGTGCTTTTTCTGCTAATGCAAGGAGCAAACAATGAGAGAAAATAAACTGGAAACGCACTGCATAGATTGTTTCTTCTATTGCCATTGTCCACAAAGATACAAGTTGCATGGGTTGTAGATACTCATTTTTCTTAAATAACACAATGAGACAGATTCTTTCTTACATAATGCTGAGAATTAGGATGGTAACACTGAAAACTCGACTCGTTTGTGCTAGGCACACTTCAGTGCTTTGTGCTGAATTCAGAGCCGATGGTTGGCTGAGTCAGCGATATTTTTGCAGCTTCTGCTTCTAAAGTGGAAGATGCAAAATTTGCACTTGTTTGTTTTGCTTTGTTTTGAGCAGAGAGATTTATGTAAAATACAATTTGTCATTGTACAGCTGTCATTTGCACACAAATATTTATGCAAACTGTGGCCATCCTCTATGAAAAGATGCAGCCATATTCTACACACATTTATCTACTTTTATAGGAAAAAACATGCAAATTATTGTTGATTTTAAGAGCAGAAGCCCATGTGGCAGCTTGGAGTAAGTCACTGCCAGCACCGGACAGATGAACTAGAAACCAAGAGACTTAGCCAGGCAAATCTGCCAGATTCTGACTTTCCAAGAGTATTCCTCACATATCCCTAGTGGGAATCTCATGTTTCAAATGGGCAATAGGGTGACCAGCTGCATTCAAGCTATGTGACATATGATACTAATGTTTGAGTACCTCATGAAGAAGTGCTGTGTCAACTTCTGAATCCACTACGCTGTCAGAGTCTTGCATAGATTTCACTACTTCCTTGACCTGCTCAGCATACAAAAAGAAGTAGAGAACTTTAAATATAGAATATTCTTTTTATTTTTCCTATTTATATTTTGCTCAAAGGAGATATATATACACACACACACACACACACTAACAGCAAACCCACTGACATTTCAAAGCTAGACCTTACTTCTAGCTTCATTTTCACAATAAAGAGACAAAGACTCAAAATATTGAAAAAAGTATATAGTTTTATTGTTTGAAGTTTCCCAATGCTTTTCAGCTCAGCATGATAAATATGGGCCATCTTCATGGCCTAACCAAAAGCAGAAAAGGATATGATTGCATAATTATACATGTTAAAAACAAACATCCCAATTAAAAATAATTATAATAATCACACTGTGATAATGTCTTTGTCTTCTTCTTAAATGTTTCTAAAAATGCCTGCACAGAATTCTGAAAAAGTCTGCCTCTAGGATGACTCCTGCTACTTGTGATGTTTGATGTGCGGTAATTTTTATGCATCTGTATGAAAACTTTTTAGTTGCATCCATGGGATTAGTTGATTAGACTCATGGTTTCTGAGTTTTAGACATCCACCATTTCTTTAGGGAGTGTCTCAGAAATATTTAACATGACAAAAGAGGCTGAAGCTCTAGCTCTTCATGAAGACTCCAAGGGTTCAGAGTTTTCAACCTTAAAATCCACTGAAGTTCTTTTTCTAAACAGAATTATATCATCCCTTGTAGAAAGCTTTTGCAAAGCTCCAAACTTAATATATTTTGAAGAATGGTTTTGCTCTACAATATATCTTACCAAGTGTGTGCCATTTTTTTTATTTCTAGTATTACACAGATGCTCTCCAAGTTGTAATTTAAGAGGCTTGGATGTTCTTAACACATGACATTTTGCTTCAGGGGCATTGGATGGTATAAATCACACTGCTTATAGTGCAAGTTGTGAATTGCCTCAGATCATATCTTTTTCATTTGGCCAGATCATCAAATTCTGGCATCTTGAAAGTGTTACCCAATGTCCATAGGGATGATGTCTTCTCGGAGTCATCACACCTGGTAGGGCACCATAATATGTCTGCTTAAATGCCATAAAATCACTTGTGGTCTGCATATTCCTGGTGATGCTTTTTCCTTTCAAAGGAAAGACAAAGAGCTTGCACTAGAGCACTGAGACAACATCTCTTTTATAGTCAGTTTCTCAGATCTAGATGCAACTGTATCAAGATAGGAGACTTTGTATAGGAGTCTCACATAGAAAAGCGGTCTTCCAAAAATTAGCAGAAAGATCTACACATATGTAGATTACCTACAAACCTAGCTAATCATATCATTAGGAAGATAAAAGGTTTTGTTTGTTTGTTATATTATTTTCCTGGAAGACAAGAACCAACTACAAGCTTCTTTCAAAAGAAAAGGACGCATCATCAATATTCATCGACATATGTTCATTATGGGATGCTTTGTTCCTAAAATGTGTATCGACACATTACTGACTTTTTCTGCTTTTGCTCTGGCTGCTAGCATTAATGCAAGATACTATAGCTAAAAATGCAAAGTCTCTCATCTTGGATATCTAGTTCCTAACCTTAACATTGGATAAAACAGTATTATCTAGGAGTGCATTTGCATATTTTTGCTATCTCTTTATGACCGTTTTCTGTTCTTTAAGTAAATCTGTATATGCATTGCTTTGGCTTTATTTTGGAATAAGCACACCTATTCCACATTTGCTTGACTTTATTAAAAGCTCTTGAATATTAATTATAGCTTAAAGTATATAGTGCTTAGAAGTGCAAGATGCTTAGAAGCAATAGTGAATTAGGAAGAGCCCTGTTTACTAAAACAGAAAGCTGTCACTCCTTTCTGATCTCTGTTTTATATCTGCACAATTGCTATCTTGAGAACAAAAGTTATTAATACATTAAATAATTTCAAAAAAGCTGCTTACAATTTACGCTAATTCCCAATTATACTTTTTCAGTTTCTTTCCAAATATCCCTAGGTACCTTGGGATATTCCAATTATCCAGTGTCTAATCCAGGAGTTCAGGGTCAGTGATAACACTCAATAACTACTCTCTTTCTGATTCTGATTAAAAGTGACACTCGGGATGTGCCTGGGTGAGTGGAGTAATTACTTCTCTCAGAGCTCAGCTGCTGACAGTAGCCCATACACTTACTTGTGATACTGACTGGTTTGGAGAAGCAGATATAGAACCTAGAGAAGACTTCTTGCTCTGATTGTCGCTCTGATTGTTATCGACAGTAAGGGCACCTTCTACAC
Source organism: Varanus komodoensis (assembly GCF_004798865.1). Lineage (NCBI taxonomy): Eukaryota > Metazoa > Chordata > Lepidosauria > Squamata > Varanidae > Varanus > Varanus komodoensis. Next base: position 136,477,992 of record NW_025335268.1, read on the forward strand.
TTCTACGCAGTAAAACTCTCTGACTCATGGTATCTGTATCCTCTTCGCTTGACAGCTCATCAGAAACACCAGAATGCCTGGAACTAACCTGAAAGAACAATAATGAGAATTAAAGCTAGTAAGTATCAAGCAGATAGAACAGTCTATATTCATGCAGTCTGTTTGTACTATCCAACCAACTAGCAAACACTGATACAGGACAAGCAAAATGCTATAAACAGACTCTCACTCAACAGCAACAAACAAGATAGAAAATATAAATCTTTTCAGTAACAATCTTGAAATATGTAGCCCTTCTCAAAGCAATGTCATTTCCTTTGCTTTGGGACACATATATGGGACACATATATGACACTTCCTGGGGATTGGCATACCGGCAGTATGCTATCATTGTTAAGCATTAGACTAGGATCTGGGAGACCTGAGTTCAAATCCCTGCTCAGTCATGAAGTGATTGTAGGCCAGCCACTATCTTTCAGAGTAACTTAACATGTAACTTAACTCACATGTTTTATTGTAATTTATGTATGTTTTTATGTTCTAGTATTGTAAGCCGCCCAGAGAATCTTTGGATTATGGAACAGCATAGAAACTGAATTAATTAATTAAATAAAATAATAACATTGTGAGTATAAAATGGGAGGGGGAGCCATGTGTAGCAACTAGAGCTTCTTTGAGGAAAGAAAACTGTAATAATAATATTAAATAAATCTAAGGACAATATTTCAAGCACCCAAAGTAGAAATGTTAGGGTTGATGGCAGACTCAATTTAAACTCTCCCCTTTGAATTTCACATTTCACGCAGAATAAAAGCATCCAGGCAAGTTTAAATTGTTTTCAGAAGTATTTGATTTCTATGACTAAATAGTCCTCTGAAATATTTTTCAATGATCTATGTCAGCAATGATAAAATTCATTTTAGAAGGCTATATACCCAGAATTATTTTGTGCATGTTGGGGGGGGGGTGCATAATAAGTATCATTGCTCATGCAGATGAGACTTGACATTTGGATCTCAAAGAAGAGCATTCACCCTATATCTTACCAGACTTTTTTCTATATTTGATAGCTTTCCAAAATCCTTGGACCACTGCAAAGTATGCTCAGATCTGGAAATTCTGCGTTTCGTCCCACTGCTATGTTCAGTTTCAGTCCCTTTATCAGCTACCCGTTTCCCTCTTTTCATCCTAAGGAAGCAAATGCAATAGATAGCAGGCCTTCCTCTCATACCCTTTAAATTCAACAAATAGCTGAATGCCCCATGGCTTCTCCATCTTAAACTCATTTTTCCCTATATGCCCTCCTGCCCCTTAAGATCTGCAGCAGAGGCTCTGCTCTAGGAACCCTCCTTGAAGGAGGTTAGGAGAAAAACTCTCAGAGGAGGGTTTCTCTGTGGTGGTACCCCGGCTCTGGAATGTGCTCCCTAGAGAAGTTCACCTGGCACCAACGTTATATGCTTTTCAGCACCAGGTCAAGACCTTTTTATTTACCCAACATTTTAAAGTTTAAATATTTTATGTTTTTATTGACAGATTCTCAGTCACATTTTATCCTGTGATGGTTTGATGTATTTATTATATTGTAAACCATCTAGAGATGACTTGGGATAAAAATATCCTAATAAAAAAATAAACTTGTAAAAGAATGAAAATATACTTATACCTACTGGGGGTTTTTGCTGTTTTGTTTTTTAAAAGGAACGAATTACAAAATTCCCTAAGAGAAGGCAGGGAAAGAACATCAGAAATATGTAAGAGAAAAAATCCTGTTGCCATTTTTAAATTGTCTAAAATGTATTCTCAAACAAATAAATTATCTGCCTAAAAACCCATTCAGAAAAAAACAAGGAACAGCATCAACACCATTCCTCTCTGTAACCCAGTTTAATTCTAGAATCAAGTTTCATTGAACTAAATGAGAATACCCCATGAAAAGAAAGTGTAGGATTGCAGGCATTATCTTTGATTACTAACAGTACACAGAAAATCAGGGCAAAGGCTACTCTGGCCACTTCAGAGGCAAAGTAATGAGAATGTAGTGGCTAGATTTGGAATTCAAATGGGAAGATGAAGGTTCAAACCATCACTTAGTTGTAACAGTTCCTGTGGGACCTTGCATCTTACACTGCTACAGCCTAACCTACTTTACAGAGCTGTTGTGAGATTAAAGGGCAAAACTGTTTGGGCTTCCCTGAGCTTCCCAGAGGAGGAATGGGGTAAAAATGGACTTGAGATGGGATTGTAAAGCTTTAAAAGTGTAGCAACTCTAGAACAGCTCCTTTTAAGGGCAATCTTTTGATAAGCCCTCTCCACCATTGCACATAACCCAAGCAGAATAAGTGCTCTGATGCGGCCTTTGACAATATGGTATCTTGAACTAGATCCTCAATTATCATTTCAGTTTTAACTCTCAGAGAAGTCAACAATACCAACCATACCCCTCCCTGCTCCTTCTGCGCAATACTGAGTCAAAGAAGCTGCTGATCCTGGATGACAATTCTGGTGGCTCCTCCACTCTGCTTATTTTGTCAAAGGAAGAGTAAGTTGCACTTCCATCACCTCCTGCAAACTTGCGTATTTTTCTACATTAGGAAAAAAAGAAGTTTTAGCAACACATCATAATTTAATAAAAAATACACATACACCTGCCTTGCAGGCTCCTTTACACACTTCACAAGAAGATGGTGCTCATCATCAGACCTCCACATGCACAAACGTGTGATGCAGTATTGTTTTAAGATTATCATATAATGAATGTGCCATACCCAGGAAATCTTGTGTACATGTGTTTTATATTTGTGCAGAAGAAAAGTGAAGGGAATAAGTAAGATTAGCCATTATGATTACAATGAACTGAAATTCCTATATATAAATGCAAAAAATAGCCTTAGTGCCACTGATTCATTAAATCTAAGACAATGCCACTTGGGCTCCCATTAGCTCTGAGTTGCTGAAACTTTTATTTCTGTTAGACCATAAAAAATCCAGATTCAATTGCCTTCTCTTGTGTTCTAAAAAAATACTAGCAAAGGTCAACAACTTCGGCTAAAAATGTCATTGTAATTGGAATTAAGGATGATTTTGGTCTATATATGCACTATCCCAGCACATAATCAGTCATAATCTCTTTAGTTCCAGCACTTCCGGTCCTACCAAGCTGGGGATTTGCTGGTGTGACTGTGTTAAAAGGGAATGCTAAAACTACAGCAATACTGAAAGGGAGAGAAATACAAGTATACCACTTCACTGGAGAGAAACCCCCTCCCCGATATATTCCTCCTAGAGTCGATGCCACCATGTTCTGTGAAAATCCCTAGCATTGAAATCAAATGGCAGCATATATAAACAAGAAGTACTAACCTACAACTGCCGGCAGGTGTTCCAACAAACACTGAAAGGATATTAGCAATGAAAGAGTAAATACAGATGCATTTCCAAAGAAATATGCTATTAAAACATCAAAAGGTGACTTTTAAAGTTGTACCTGTGTTCAAACAAGCACCTAAAAACCTCAATTCCAAGAAGCACCTAAATACAGAAAAGTCTTCCCCGTGAGAAATTACTTGCACTTTCTTCTTACCTCCTTCTCCTGCTCATACTGCTTCCATCAATTCCTGAAGGTTTGGTTAACTGAGTAGATACTATTTGACAGTGTACAGTCCCCATTAGTAGCATAAGGCACAAAGGTCCAATAATTTCACTTGCACTCACAACTGGCACCATGGAGTACAACACAATTGCGACAACTGAAAAAAGAGTAGCAAGTGTTTTGTTTTAGTAATATGAAATGCAATTGTTGGGGGAAATAATCATGCAAACACTAATATAAGAAGAAAGGGATTATTGGTATGATTAGCTACTAATATTACAAGGAACTAAGGCCTTCTTAATTCCCATGCAGCCTTGTCTATTTTTTTCTGAGCAATATGGTTCTAATAGAACTTTTTATTTATTTTATATTGTCTATTTTCATGGAATAGACAAATCTACCAAGCAATAAAAGCTGAAAGTGATATCTATGGGATTTTTCCTGCTTCTGGATCATGCCATAAGACAGTTATACAGCTTATTATTTATCTAGAGCTGGTTCATCACATCTACTTCTTCCAGTTCATCAGATTAGTTGGCAACCCCAAAATAAATCACCCCAGTTTTTCTTCCAATGATTCAAGCATAAGTTAGTCCCTACTCACCTTGAAGGAGGTAGAGTACTAGCAGCCATGTAAAAATACGCCAGGAGGTCACTTGAATCCACCAACGGCTGAACAATGGGAAGAACACAACCCGCACAAGCCCCTTCCTTGTAAGAGATGTCCATGGGATTTCAGGTTTAGCTTTGGCAAATGTGGAACCTAGAAAGTATGCAGGTTGAACACAGGGTGGTTCAGCTGGGAATCAGAAGAAATCTACTTGGTATTATTTCTTCTATACTCAAGCTGAGACTCCCTTTAAAAATAAACATGGGAAAATGTCACAGAACTAGACTAGCTATGGCAAAGTCATGACAAAGGAGCTCACGCAATTGAACATACCTTCACATAAAGAAAGAGAGAAGTCAAAATCTTTCTCTAAAATGTAGGCTGCAACCCTGTACAGACTTACCAATGAGCAATCCCACTGAACTCAGTAAGCTCTCCCTTTGTGTGGAATCCTTTCTTCTGCTTTTGTGAGGAATATTCAATCATTTGAGCCCCTTCTGCCATCTGAAGTGATACCCTTGTCTGGGCTGTTTTCTACTATGGCTAAGAAATATACATTCCTTAAATTTCAATGATGTTCCTCACCTACTCATCTCACTGCCTCCCAACCATGCAAGGAGAGCTCTTCAGCTCCATGTAACTTGGCCTTTTCAGCCATCTTAGTCTTACCTCTGGCTCTATTAAGTTCATAATGGCTCTTAGCCTTTAGATTTATCCTTATATGTACAGACAGTGAAATCTATATAGCAAAACTTTTCAGGCTACAAGCAACTGTTTTAGGACATAACATTGTGACTCTGGTCTTCACCTGAAACGGTGATTCCAGAAGTCTGTGCTGGAAGGCTGTGGTTTGACTCCTTAGCCTACAGCATCCCACAGGATTCCACCTTGCCCACAGTGCTATTAAACATCTACATAAAGCCACATAAAGGAAGTTTTAAGGATGCCACCAATATGCTGATTTCACTCAGCATTTTCTCCCTGCCTCTCTTTCTCTCTATCACACACACACACACCCCCCTACTCTGACTCAATCCATGCAACACAGTATTTTGGGATCAGGTATTCAACTTGTTCTGAATGAGACTATAATCTCCCTGAAGGATCAATAGCTTTAGGTGTATTTCTGAATCCAGCTTTGCTGCTAGATTGTCTGGTAGCTGCTGTGGTTATGAGTGTTTTTAGCTGGTGTACCAGCTGTGCCATGTCTTGCAGAGAGCATGTCAGGCCACCACTGCACATGTTTTGGCTATGTTAGATTACCTCAGTGCATTCTACATGGGCCTACCCTTGAAATGAATTTGGAAACTTTGGGGTGGGGGGAATGCATCACCCAGAACAAATAAAAATGACTGATTGCTGGAGAACAGCACCATAAAATCTGCACTGTCAAAGTAGTACTGCCAATTCTTTTTTGGACCCAATTTAAAGTTGTTAATTATAAATCACTAAATTGTTTTGAACCAAGTTATTTGAAGGACTGCCAGTTCCCACATGAGCCAGCCTGCATATCGCTCCATGTCTCGTTGCCTTCTGAGGTTTGTTTGGCAGGTACACCTAAACATCTTCAAGTACAGCTCCTCCAATTCTTCTCCTCTCAAAAATGCAACTGGCACAGCCCTGATTTTCCAGTGAATTGTGAAAACATTTTTCTTTCACCAAATGTTTAGATCATACAGAGATTTTATTTCACCATAATGTTGTTTATTAGCTCTTTTTTGTCTTATTTCTATAATTATCAAAGCTATCTTGAGGGTACAAAAGCTGTGTGAATGGAATTAAGATAGATAAAATATTTATTAAATATCATACTTACATGCTAGATATAATTACCTACCTTCACAGACACATATAAAACAAGGCTATTTTGCATGTACAAAATGAGCCATCAGTCAGAAATGCAAACATTCAAACAATACCTACCTCTGATTAAATCAACATCTATCAGGTCAGGCTGTATGTGGCCTTTCTTTTTGGGTTTGTTTTTGAAGCCCTACAAATGCAATCATAAAGAATTAATAGATTTTGTGGTCAATCTATTAGGCTGTCTACTTGTTGTTCCTGGTTCTAATTCCAGGAATAGACTGGTTTATAATTTCTCATTAATACAGCAGCATAGGGATGGGGAACCTCTGGTCCATGGAACCAAGAGGGTTCCCCATCTTGTACAGGAGGTTCTTGCTGGCCCCTCCCACTCTGCCACAAAGAAGAGAGCTCTTAGCTCCTATCAGCAGCTGCTCAGTAATTATTGCTTTTCCTTGCTTAGCACTGACAAAGGTACTGATCCCCATTCAGCCTGTGACAAATTGGGAAGGACCAAAGCAGGAAGACTAGCCCCTAATTTTGGGTGTGGCCAAAAGCAGTTTTGCTAACTTCTCCAAAATGGAATTGGCTCTCAAGCTAAAAGGAATTCCCTACCCCATCCTATCACAATATGTATCCCATGAATCCATTCAGGGAACCTTTCATTGCCTTTTCAAATAAAACAGTATTTAAAGCTTTCTCTGCTAAGATAATATGTGAAAATGTGGGAGAAGTATATACTTTAAAGTATTCCTATATGAAAAGGAGTATGTGAGATTCTCAGATCAGGACATGTGACTTTTGGAAGCTGCATGACTTCCTGTTTCCTCTACAATCCCTCAAACTTACCTTGCTTTACAAACCCAGTGTTCTATTCTGTCTAATGTCCCCACTATCTAGAACCTACCTGCAAAATTCCAACACAGTCACTCCCCTACTGAAGACAACCACAGTGAAATGGAGAATGGCATTTTTGATTCTGCTCTCCAAATCTAATCCACATATTCTCCAAACATTCCAGAACAGGTCTGGGAAGGGGATGGAAGCAAAAGGGAAATTACTGAAAATTGTCCCCTACGCCATTCTCCAGGTGTCTACTGATCTTCCATCAGTAGAGTGACCAGCATTGGCAAAATCTCTAGAGTGGACACTAGAAATTGTCAACAGTCATTAGTGTTCTACAGATATGTTTGATCTGCAAAAGAAGTATAGGCAAGTAATATATTTATAGGAAATAAATATATTAAATGCTAGGGTCTAACGATCCAACCATATGAATAAAGTTGAAATTATATTTTGTTAATTTTTTCAGACAAATAGGTTACACCTGAGATAGTGCAGTTACAGCCAAGTATTGCCGTGTGATAAGATTCTGTTTTAAAGGACTAAAATGAAAGTAAAACTATGCTGCCAATGGCATGCCACAATTCTCAGATTATTTCACATAACACTATTTTTCTCAGTTGAGTGTTCCAGTGATGCTTAGGACATCAAAGTTCCCAGCAAGGATAAATTTTCCCATTTATGGATAAAGATGTATTTGCATTTTCCCACAGTGTTGCTGTGAGCTGGAAAGCCCTTGTATATGTAATAGATCCATGCCTACATCAGAACTCCCCATAGTGCAAGTAGTCCTTACATCAGGTTACGGCAATTCTCTGTAAGACTATCACATTCAGCTTAATTCTACTAAGCATACTGGTCTAATATGTAGCTCTATTTGTCAATGTACAAAAGGCTTCCAGTTCTGTCATTCTGTAGATCCACAAAACAAAATACCAATGAGTTTAACAAAATGATCTGCAAAAGGATTTTTTACCTTCATCTCAGTCTGTTCTATAGATTTTTCCCATATTTGCTGATCATAGGCTCCAATCTGAAAGAGAGCTTTTATTTAGAAACAAAACATAGTCTTCAGAGAGCTAACCTACTTCCCCTATCTCAATAACCCTACTTCTGTTTCCAAACCAACCATTAATAATATAAAAAGAGTTTCCACCAAGTTATTTCAACAAATTCTTCTATTTAAGAGGAGATGAAAAAGGATCATTTTAGTACAAACCCTGTCCTGGCAAAAGGATTACAGATGTTTCAGTATATTCCTCTTGTAGGAAGTAAAATTTTCAAAAATCTCAAAACATTTCATAATTACAGAAAATGCTGAAGTATTCCAGGGGTACTAGATTACATCATTTGTCATTAAGCAAAATCAGTGTATAATTTTACTTTGTACTTGCAGCATAATCATTTTCACACACCTGACTTGGCATGCATGTGCTATTCACCCATATTTCAGAAAACAAGTCTGAAGCACAGAAGCCGACTACAGTAACTTGTTAGGAGCAGCAACAAAAACAAGTAATTTACATTGCAGTAATAAATGAAATAAAATTTCTACAAAACCTTTTAACAGAAAAAACCCTGATGACACCGTTTTAATTACAGCAGACACAGCGAATAGTTCACATACATCAACTTAAATAATGAATTTTATTGTGCTCAGAAACAAGCTCAAAGACCAACCTTCTTTTGGTACCAAGCAATTGCATCTTCATCATTTGAGGCCATCTGGCATCTCAGACATTAATAAAAAAAAAACTATCTGCATAAAAATAAAAAGAGATTGATATCAAACCCTGAAGTCTTAAATCCACTCAGAGATTGTTCTGTTGGGTAGAGATGTACAGGGTTTTTTTTGGGGGGGGGGGCATGTCATACAAGCTGTTTTTCATTACAGTTGTTGTGCACCGCTCTGTATATTTTTAAAAACTGAAAAACTTTTGACTTATGTAGGATCTTGAACCTACACCGTAGCGACACGACGACGCTCCCGGGAAATGCCAGCCCTCAGTCGTTCCCTAAGAGAATCCATGAATCATTGCTTGGAGAGGTTCAGGTTGGCCCCTGAATGTCTCCAGCCCTCTTCCTCAATCACGGTTACCCCCTTTCTCACCCTACTCCGCCACTCACCTCAATCCTCTTTTCTCATTCGCAATCTGCGTCCCCTGCCTGCAAACCTATTGCCCATTCCATTCTTTTACACTCGCCCCGCCTCACCCGCCAGCCCATCACCTCCCCTGCAACCGCACCTCCATACCTATTCCGCGAATTCGCCGAGGCCCAGGCCCAGACCCAGGCCCTGACCTCCGAGCTTCTTACCGCTACCATGGAAACGCGGACAAGTTGAAGGGGAGAGCAGCTCCCGGATCGGCAAGCAAGCTCTCGGCTGCATCTGCCTGGATCACCCCTGCGGTGGCAGGCAGCTGCAGCCGAGCACCACCCCACCGATCCTTCAACGCCGTTCTTCAAAGGAATGGCAAACAGACAGCAGCAGTGGAGCGCCGAGTCTTAAGTAAATACCCGAATAGAGAAAGGGCACCTAACAGTAGCAGTTTAGAGTAATCAAGGGAGTCAGTCATACTCTAAGGAAGCACAACTTTGGATTGGCACCCGCACGCAAAGGTAAGGAAGAAGGGAGCTCCCTAAGGAACAATGGTTCAGACTTCTCTCGCCCACGAAATGCTCAAGGAGCAGCAGAACCTGCCGCTTCTCTTCTGACGGAAATAAACAGTTGCCTGGCAGGGGGCCCCGGCCGCAACAAGGCCTTGCGCATTGGCTCTTGTCCGAAAGTTTCGTGAGATTTGCGACACCTACGTTTTCTGCTAAACAGCAAACGTATCCTAGTTGTCTGTGGTAAAGTCTGTCTGGGAATGCACCATTGTCTGACCAATCTTAGAAAGATTTTAAGAAACTGGATAAGGTGCTTTTCGAAAACCAATTTTATGAATATTGCTCAGCATCAAGTGTATTTTAAAAAACAGGATTTAAAAAAAAACTTTTTTGCAGTGAAGGTGGTGCTAAAAGGGTAGGTGAAGATTTCTTGCCTGGCTTTTAGTTTCATAATTATCCATAAACAGTATGTGCTCGGCATAATCCAGTGTAGCTCATTACTGCTGATCTATGCATATTTAGGCACTAGCCTTACCGAGACTGATAGTTGTTTAAATTTATTGATGTTAGTCATCAATAATTTGACAGTATCTCCATCAAATGTCACTTGAGGCGTATTATTACTTTGCTGGTGCTGTTTTCAGTATTAGAATTACTGGGACAGAGTTTTGGAGGTTCTTTCAATTTTTAAAAAGATGTTGAGGCAGTAGTGAAATTTTGATGCATTTGTCCACCATCCATTTTGTAACCTACATTTGGTGGATAGGTGAACACAAGTCCAGTTTGGGTCGGGGCAAACATGAAGACTGAAAAACAATAGAAACTGCAAGTGCGACATCATCTGTTACTGTATGCATACATTTGGTATATAGCAGTCTATGGGGATGTAATGCAGAAATCCTGCTTACCACAGGATTTGCATGAAATATAATTTAACTTTTGAAAGGCAAAGCATTGTGCTTTTCAGATTTTATAGAATATACATTATGGAAGTAATATGCAACAGCAACTCTGAACACAAAGATCCATTTGTGTTTATTTCACATAGTTTGGCAGTTATGTTGAAAACTAATACTCTGTATACTTTGATAGAGGTTCTCTCTCGTATATCTAAGGTCAGCTAAGTGCCTTGAAGGTAGTGCATATGACACAGGTATAAAGGCAACAAAATAACTGTAGAACTCTTCTTTCCAAGAAGACAAACCAAGGCATATGGCACTTGTCACCTAGCTCACAGTATCTTTGTTCAGCTCAATTTTAAAGGCTATTTTTGGCAATCGTTATATCACAGTAGAGTTATTGTGATATAGTGGAGTTAGCTATAAATTGATATGTCATCTGTGTCATATTACAATACAGAGCTAGTGGCTAAAGATCCACCACTTCAGAGAATCTGAAAAGGCCAACTATTATTTCATATCTTGCAGTTCACCAGGACTAATTTGCACACAGTTGGGAGATAATTTCTAAGGCCCTTCCTCATTCATTCCACCCTACCCAGTATTCTCCAGCACTCTGCCAAACTGCAGTTTTCATTAAGGACAAATCAGACTTCTGTTTATTAAAAAAATACTTTACAAGGGGGAAAAATCTATGCATTCCATTGTACTATTTTTTTTTACAAAGAATTAGCTTTAACAGTGATACGCTTGTACAGTCAGCTACTAAAAGAAATGCACTGCGTTTAGAGGATTATTCACAGAGAGGCTTAAAATCTTCCCATCAGTTTACACTAGTATAAAAACCTCTTTAAAACACTTGCTAAATGTCAATAAATATACTAAGGCCACACAAAGCAAAAAACAGTCTTCCAGGCAATTGTACATATCCTCTATATGTAAAGACCTTAGATATATTAAAACCACAGAAAAATATCTTAGCTGCCAATCAAAACTGAATTTAATCACAAAACACTCCACAAATCTATTTTATACAACATGTAAAGATAAGTATAAGTATTTGCTTAGACAGAATTGAAAGTGCTATATTAAGAGAAGCCCCTTCTCAACTACATGTGCTGTTGGGTCCTAAAACTATTATGTATATCAATGGAAGGCCATAATGTTATTGGAAAGTTGTTTATTGGACCAACGAAGTTTATCTACAGTACAAAGCTTTCAGGAGCTGAAAGATGAACATCCCCACTCATAGCAACTTTCAGACACAACCAATATGGCTATAAATACTCAGCATTTATAAAGAAATAAGAGTGCAATCCTGCCAACATTAAACATATTTAAAGTACCACTGATTTCAATGGAGAGTAATGGAGAGTTAAGCACCTGCTTATCTCCCATCTAAAATCAATGGGACTTAAAGATGCTTAACTTGGAACAGATTGTGCCCCAAGTGAGAAGAGCTAACCACTCAGAAAAAATTCAAGCATGTGAATGGCAGCATGAGAAAAACAAATATCCATCTTGGGGCTCTGACAACAAATGAACTTCTCTGTTTCTTAACAGCTAAGTTCTCACATGTAAGAAAACTACTAACCTACTATCAAAACAAGAGCCCTTTTACTGTATGGGAAAACCTGTATGATAAACATGAGTGTTTCTTAAATCTTCCATGACTTTTCCACATGTTCAACCTTCATGGAAGGCAACATGTCAGATTTATAAAACTGTTCAGAAATATTTGACCGGAGATATGAAATACCTAGTTCACTTATTTCTTAATTTTACTTTTGCTGATTTATTGAATGAATCAATGGCTAAATAAAATTACCAACTGAACACAACACTCTTTGCTGGTTCTTAATAAAGGAAAAATAGTGTGTTTAATAAAATAGAAGGGAGTCTCCGGTTTTCAACTTAGAGCTGCCCAGGATATTTAGGCAAAAACTGAAACGTTTAAAAAATTGTTTAGCAAATATTTAGCAATTGTTCAAACATGAGGCAGGATATAATGAATGTAACTGGTACTGAACAATTACAGAACTTAGAGAGGGAGAAGCTTCTTCCTAACTGGCCAGTTATTTATAATAAAATAAATGGAAATATTCTGCCTTTGACCTTCATTGAAGCTATCATGTCCAAATATTCTATAACTTAATATTTCCTGTTGATCTTAAATTACATTTGCAAAACACCTAGGCATTAAAGAATTAATTTGGCAAGATAAATTTCTGAAATCCTCAGAATACAAGCTATTTCCCAACATTTTCCTGAGATAATCTCTTTTTAAAAAAAACTCTTCTAAGAGCTAAAGATTCTATGTTCCCCAAATAAACAGTCATTCTGACAATTTGAACCCAATCAGTCATTCATTTTAGGTCCATACTACTCTGCTTTTTCACTCAGATATTTTTATTAGCTTTCCTTATCAGTTCAGATAAATTTATCTATCATCACATGAATCCTACAAGCTGTTTTATCTCTTATATAGTGAGGGACCCAAGCATAAATTTCAGAGGGCCATGCATGCACTAGGGTTCTTCAGCCTCTTCTCACTCTGCAGCCCTTCAGTTCTCGAGAAAAGCCACTCCTGAATCTCAAAGGACTGTCTGGAGTACAAGCCAATTTTTTTCAAAGGGCTGTAGACAGGAAAATCAATATAGTTCTGGTAGGTGCACAGAACTACATGCATGGAACTCTTTTGTACTTGGTCCTAGAGTTTAGTAATGACAAATGTGTACTTTTAAACCATTTTAAAGATGATACAAAAGTATTCCTGTAAAATATTATATGTAAAGTGAAATTAAGAGAAGTGAACAGGAGAGAAAGATGGTTGAAATCCCTTTTAACTGTTTGGAATATGCCTACCCAAAATGCTACATGAATGCAGTTTAATTTTAACTTTGCAATCTTGGGCTGGAAAAATATTGAGCAATGGATCAACATTCACCTACATAGCCTTGAAGGTTTGGACAAAAAAAAAAGGAATACATTATTATGCTCCTTTAGTAAGTTGTATCCATTTAAAAACAAAATTCTGTCCTATGTCTACTGCTATAATTTATACTGTATGGGTTGGATCCAGACTTGTGCACAACGGAACACCACCCACATTGGAGGGAGCAAGTTGCCGATTTTTGCCAATTTCTCCTTCCCCCGTAGCCACTGAAAACTGGCTCCAAAAACTTGACACCCTTTAGAACAGCAAGGGCATTGCACTGAATTGCAACAATTATAAGGGAATTAATGAGAATTGCACCTCCTTGCTTCTCCCAGACTTTGCTGGAACCTAATTTTCTCTGCACATGGAATGAGCCCTTCCATTCAGAAGAGGCATATTTGGATCCAATCCACCATTTCTATCTTAACTCCATCATATTCTAAACCACCATTAAAGAAAATGGCTACACATTGTTAGATTTTAACATTTGTGGGATTACACATTTTAGAAGTTTTACTTCAACACAGGGTTAGACAAGTAAACAGTTTTCCCTTCAACTGTAAGGTCTTCCAAAATTTTTCCAATTCCTGAGTGATTATACACAGTGCTGTCTTGCAGGTGACAATAACCCATGCTAGTTGAAATGCCCAAGAGAGGACTCTTTGCTTACATGGCCATTTACAACACATAGCTGAAGGGAAATCAATGCTTGGAAGACTAAAATGAATGGAATAGAAATGCAAAAATAAAGATGGAATTGATCAAATATAAATGATGCACTGAAACTCATATTGCCTGTGAAGAATTTTACTTTGCACAGCCCATTAAAGCTTATGAAAATTCTTCGGGACAAGAGTAAAAAAGTGGAAAAAGCCAGAGTACAGAGGTTATTTTCTGAACCAGTATTGGTCAATCTAGATTTTTTGTTAAGATTAAAAGCTACACTCCTGCATAAAAACACATTACCTGTAAAAGGATTTTCTTCCTAACACCTTATTTACACAGATTACTTAACAAGTCACCATCACTCCAATCTGAAAATTGATTTTAAGTTGAAATATGTTCTATTTGTCTTCAGGTATGCACCAGAGACAATACATATACATGTATATATCAGGAGTAATACAGGTTCTATCTAAATCACTGCAATATTTTCTGATTATTTTGCTATTGGTTTAAAACTGTGTCCTCTATACAGAGGTGCTAATATGCATATAATCTACACAAAACAATATTGCACAAAGTAATTGCTATTATAAACATTAATATCTGCAATTCTTCCAAAAGACTGATAAATGCATTGAAAAAAACAGCTGCTTTCTTTGTTTGCATTGGTGTAGTGCGCCAGATTTCTCCCCTACTCCACAAGAACAGAGTTGCTTTTTAACACCTTTGATTAAATCTTAATGTTTACATCCTACATGTGAGGGGCCTGTTTCCAGTACCTGAAATAAATGTAATTCAGTATATAGACAGTGGGTGAAACTTGACTATAGTTAACACTTGGAAATATAGTGTGGATGCTAAACAGTTTTAGCGAATTATACTGAACATACTAGCATGTGCCATTTAATCTTCCAACACAGCACTAGGGAACCCAAGCATTACATGTGGAAACAGCAGTCCTTATGTGATAATTTATTGTGAAACAGCAATATAGAATTTCTGAGAATAAAGGCAACCAATATATATTTGTTAAGCCTACTCTACTGGATTAAGTGCATCAATGCAAAGGAGCTGATGGTTTCCATCCCAGATGTATGCTGTGAATTGAACAAACCACCAAGTTGGTTAGGATACTGTAAAGCCTTAAAGTGCTCAAAGACAGCAGTTTCCTTAGAGAGACTGCCAACGGTTTTGTTAGACATTTTAGTGTTACTTTATGCAGTTAAAAGCAGAGGTATGGGAAGTGTTGTGTCAGTTATTACATTTCCACAAGATCATACACTCCGCTACTAATCTCATACATTAGCTTCTTTGAGAATGTGTTGATAAACAAAAGAATGAATCTACACTGCTGGTAACTTGAGCTTCCTCCAGGCTTTCAAAGTCTCTCTCTCACACACACAAATGTCATTGATCATTAAAAGTGCTGTGCTTTCTCTTTCATTCAAGAAATTTATCAAATGGGAGAGTCACTTTGTGACTCCTCCATAGAAACCATCCCTTTTATGCTGAAAGCTAAAGATAAAATAGATGGAGGGGGTATCCAATTTACCAAGTGTTAAATACTTGGATGTTCCTGAAGGAAAAAAAATATTGAGATGTTGGATTACCTCATTCCTTAAAAAAACAAAACAAAAAAACACACGCACACGCACACACACAAAATGTAGTCCACTACTACATGCTGTACTAAGGGAGTAAAATACAACTCTAACTTTGCATAATCTGTGTAAAAAAGATATGCTTGACATTTTGGAATGTCACCTTTCTTTATAGAATTATAGGCAAGATTTCTCCAATAAAACGTAACCCAGTTATAAAACTATAACTTCACATCAAAATTTTAAAAAGCTGTTTAAAAATGTATATGATTATATACATATCACACAAGAGAGCACATATGATCATCCTGTGGATCATGTTGCTGATCTGATTCTAGTTTAAAAAACTGGAAGGGGCTGAGCCAGCTTATTTTGTTGCAGGGCAAGTCACGACAGAGATGAAAACAATGATGGTGAAGCAACTGCTGTAGTCTGTACTTCTGTCCCTACTTCTTCAGACTCCTTTTTCATAAGCACACATTGATCTTCGCCTTCTGATTTCATCTTGTCACAGTTGCTACTGTCCATATTTGAAATGCTTTCTGTACTTTGAGAATTCTCCCCTGCAGGATAGTATTGTTTGAGTCTTATATGCCAGGCTAAGCTGCAGACAGCCGACACTGTCTTGAACTGATGAATGACATTTCTAGGAATAAAGTAGATGTCATTGTCACATAGTTGGATTCTAGCATAGCGAATCCCTTCTCGTCTCATTTGGTTTAGCTTAGCTTCATCGACCCATTGAACACACTGAGGAAGAAAAGAATTTAAGAGGTAAATCATATGTTGTGTGCAAAATGTACATTTAGATTATGGTATGAATATTCTGCCCTATAACCCAATTTTCATGAGACATTAATTAAAAAGCTAATTATTTAACATGGTTAGAGCTGTAATAAGAGGTGTGGGAAACTGATGCAATTAAGCTGTAACTCCCATCAGACCCAAGTAACATGGCAGCTGGGGGCTGTAGTTCAACAATATCTGAAGTGAAGGTTCCTCATATCTCTTAGTTTTAAAACATAATGGCAGCAGACTTGAATTGAAGCTGTTATTACACAAGGAAGTATGTATAACATACAGTGAAATTTCCACTGCAACAGGAGGAAAGCAATGCAAAACCTGCAAAGTTCAACAATGGCCTACATCAGTACATTTTACATCAGACGGGGGTAAGTGAGGTACTGTCAAAACCTTCAGTTTTTCAACCTGAGCTAACTAACCACACCAGAGCTTTGAGTATCTATCATAGTTAGCGGCATCACTTAGTCCACAAATAATCTGACTTGGCTACTCAAAAGCACTTTCTGGTGAGCTCAAAAAAATTTAATGTAAAGTATCTCAAAGCAGCTTACAATGAAGAACATACACATATGTGCACACACAGAGACATGCAGATACTTGGCTTGTACCATCAGAATAAGCCATCATAACTTATTTAAGCTGCATCACATGTCGGGCTTAATTTCTATAATCTGTATCCCAGAGTGGCTTGTTGTGTCATCCAAACCCAGACAGCATAGCATTTTGGAGAAGGAACTAACCAGCCCATAAGCCATAGTAGTTTATTTTGGGTGTGTGAGCTAGTCCATTAAGTCAAATGAAAATAGGTAAAAATACAGCAGTGTCAAACTAGTAGAATCAATTAAAATACAACTATGTCTTCACGAATTACAAAGAATTCAAACCTTGTCTGAAAATGGAAAGAATGTGTCCCAGCAGCTACCAAGCAAAACTTTTCTAATAACAAGTCGGAGAGCCTGGCTTCCAATTCTGATCTTAAATTTTGGTTCTATTTGTATAATGTCTCAGTAAAAGTATGTACTGAACTGATGTTACACAATACAATATGAAATGTGAATTTCATGAACCAAGCAAAAAACAGAAGACACCTGTCCACTAGTAGCAGGACAAAAGAATCAAGTTAAAACTAAACTTTGGAGATAGCTGCATCCAGTTATTGTTAGTTCAATAACATTTAGATGGTGGGCGAGGGTTAACTGAAGTTGTGGTAACTGAACACCTGCTATCTGGTGTTCGTGTGCATTTCTTTTATGAGGACAATTTTTTTGTTTTCCTAAAGTGACAGAAACGTCAACATAGCATGGGTATAGTAAAATCAAATGCAATTTTTAAAAGTATATTAGGCAAGGCATTTCTAACAAATGATTAGTTCAAAGTGCTGCTATGACAGAGGTAGAGAAGAATTTTCTGATATATCTGGAACTGGTAAACAGATAGTCCCTGCTTTGTGGTAGGACATCATTAATCTTTACCAAAATAGTACAAACTAAGAATGTCTGTATTTTAGGTTTCTGTGTCACATCCTGGGTGACATTTCATACTTAAAGATCAATAAAAAGGTATAGGAGAAAGCTTTCAAGATTATGCTTTGTAGTAACTTGCTAACTTAAGTTTCCACAACAGTGTTGATTACCTGTGACACTGGAGGTTCATGCAGATCCAGCTGAAGTCTTTGAACTACATCAGTAAAATCCTCAGCATGAAAACAAACAACATCTTTGGTTATACGAGGCTGGTCACTCCTAGAGAAATGAAGATTTTAATAATGAGTTTCCAGAATATGCAGTTTCACCTCTGAGAATTATACAAGCTCAAATGTAGTTGACTGGTGTTTTAAATGTATGCTTTCATTGGGCCATGTTGTCACTCCCAAATGCCCCAAACAGTGCTGCAAAAGAAAGTGTTTGCCCTATGCTTCATAATGTTGATCAGAACACCAGGTAAAGCGTGAACTCTATTTTTCACAGGGCCCTTTTCTCTAAAATGTACCGTTACCCTTTTTCCTTTTATGCGCCTTGTACACAGAAAACATAACTTATTTCTGTTTCTATGTTGCTTCAGAGTTTAATCGTACACAAGGAAGTTTACCATGACAAAATTTGAGAGCCCCTAGTCTACAGTAATTGCTTAAGGCTTATACAAATGAATAATCTCACACGTTAAGACATTTAAAAGATCAGATGTAAGGATCTTCACATATGTTCTTTGCCCCTTGAATATTCAAGTGTTGTATATGAATATCTTTCCCAAAGAGTCTTCAATGAAAATAATGCAATTTCTAATGAAAAAGCTATAATAAATATACACCATCAGGAGTGTTGAGAAAACTTGTATTTTCTGAATTCAAACTGTACTTTCACAAATAATTTGGATTTTAGGAATTACTACAAGATGTCTCCTACTCAAAATTAACTTCGCAAAAACTAGGAACTGCTTAAAAGAAATCTATCTGTTCCAATTTGATATGACTCTTACCATTCACCAAACTGTACAGCTTTCAGCACTCCAACAGCAGCTGTACTCTGCCAGTCAAACCCCTGCCCAACATGATCAGCATGTGCTCTTGTTCTGTCTTCAAAAAGGACTTCACGGGGTTCACTGGTCCGAGGTAGATACTGGAGATTTTTTATTTCATTCATTGATCTATCAAGTGGAGTGAAGAGAGTAAGAATGGCTAGAATTATGCAGTTTGTATTTGTATGACAGAAGCAATAAATAAATAACATATAAAACATATAAAATTGCTTCTCTTGCTTTGTTGCATAACTATATAGGCATTAGTTATTCAGAGATTTAGTTGTAGCTCCATCAGATTTTAATCTAAATTAAAAACAGTAATAGTTGCAAGCGAAATCTGATAATTCAGTGAAATCAATCAAATTAAAAAAGATGTTTATGTAGATTGATTGCACTGGATGATATCTTGTGCTATAAAAGGTAAAGGTTTCCCCTTGCCATTACGTCCAGTCATGCCTGACACTAGGGAGTGGTGCTCATCTCCGTTTCCTAGCCGAGGGAGCCAGCACTGATCCGCAGACAGTCTCCGTGGTCATGTGGCCGGCATGACTAAACACCGAAGTGCACGGAACGCTGTTACCTGACCACCGAAGTGGTACTTTTTTATCTACGTGCATTTGCATGCTTTCGAACTGCAAGGTTGGCAGGGGCTGGGATGGAGCAACGGGAACTCACTCCTATACAACCAGCTTAAAAAATACTCAAGAGTTGTGCATAACTTCTCTTTACATTTTAAATAGCTTAGACATAATACACAAAGAAACCTTTACTTCTCAGAAAAGTCATCAGTTCTTAAAGATTCTGTTTCACAGAAATCCATCAGTTTCTTGTCATTTAAAAGTTAACTACTATATACTATAAAAAAAAAGGATTATCAGGGACATTACTCCAAGGTTAATATGGTATTTGGTACTAGTACAATAGTATATTCCATAATAAATGTCTGTATCCTGGCACAGTATGTTTTAGGAAAAAACCAAAAAATAAATGATCTCCAATCTCTGCATCATAAATGGCTTGAACTTCAGAACATTGCTGCATGGAGCTAGTTCCCAATGCACTCAGATTAGCAGACCACTGTATTAGCATACCTGTCCATAATTAGGGCACTATTTCATTTATCAGTGTAAATTTCCTATGCTAAGATCACAGTTAAAATGATGGGGCAAGATGAAGTCAACACCAAGCAGCAGTCCGTTTCCCAAAGTAGAAAGAAATCAAGCAATTAGAATATAAAGAAATTAAATTACTATGATCAGGAAGGGATGTTACAGGCCCAAACTCTATTTTGTAAGTATATACAGAGCCAGTGTGCATAGCACATTTGTGAACATAGCTAGTTCCTTCCCTGAGAAGTTTATAATATAATAAACTAAACTTGTATAGATAGGAGAAAGAAGTGCTAGTAAAGGTAGAAAGGAAAGATTACTATTTGATTCTGAAAATGTACTTAAGCTTAGTTTCTGTATAGGATGACAAGAAATTGAACTGATTTGATGATGCAGTCGGCTTAGCTAGAGACCAATGATATAAAATGAGAATTCAATAAGCTCAACTTTCCTCTCAGCTACACATTTTTCCTTTAAATTACCTGCGCCGTTTGAATGGTGACTTTGGCATATCAGCTGTTGGGATCATCTGTTCTCCTGGTCTTACCCACATTATGGGACCATCATCACTTTGTGACCTGCACTGCAGTCTGAGGCTAGAAAGAGTGCCCCAAGGCAAAGTCATCTGTATATCATAAAGTAAAACTATGTCAGTTATTTAGCAAGGCAAGGTACTACTGACCCCTTATAATAAGAAAGTTGTGCCTATGTTTACAAATGTATCTCCATATACAACTATTTGTTTTTATGAATTAGGCTATGGGGTGGCATAGAAATGGAAAAAATAGATTGTTATTACCTAGGTAGGATTAATTTATTAGGTCATGTAGTAAAAGTAGCATGCCACCATGGTTTGCCTTTCTAGTTAACTATTCAGTCACTTGGTAGTATATGTTATAGACATTCATCCCTAATGCTAACATCAGCATTATGGAATAATTTTGCAATAAGTAAAAGTTAGTTCTTACTCTAAGAAAAGGAGATTCTTCCAACATATCAAGAAATTCTGGGAAATAGTCTCCAACTTCTTCATCCACTGCTCCAACAAGACTGATCTGCCTCATTGGGCCTGCTCTGTAAGTTCCACAGCAGTATGTTCGACTGACCTGTATGCATATAGAATAAAAATGCATTTTCACTCATTGACATAGTATTTAAACTACTTTATGTTGTATGCTGTGTTATTACAAAGTCTCATAAAATACTGGAATTGACTACATATGAGAAATGCAGGCTTGGACTCTTCTATAGTGTTCTTCTTGCATTACTAGTCAAGTTCAAGAAACATGCATACATTTTATAAACTACACCTTCATCTAAAATGGCTTTCGGGGCAATGCACATAAATAAATGCAATAATCTATATTATATTAAAAGAGTGACAATGATATAAATAATCATAGTCACTATATAATATAGTTGAAACATAGAAACTTGCCTATCTGCAGGGAAAGCTTTATCAATCAGTATAGGAAAAGACCAAAACAACTAGTAACTAGGTTAAGGGCTGGCAATGTGCTGCCTGCAGGCTTTAATGCAACCCTAGACACCTTTCCTGGCACCTGCTAAGCTAACCTAACCTAACCCACTGCTCCTACTTTTTATTTTTTTTAATGGAACCTAGAAGTACTTCAAACAAAGTGGGACTTTCCAGCCTCTTCTATCTAAATTTTCCATGAACGCTTCTGCCCAAATACGGGGCTCAGACACATCCTTAGGAAGTGAATATGGCAGGCAGCTCCAGTGTGTCCAGCCACCAAGAAAAGTGGTGGTGGGGGGAAACTATTGTCACTTCTGACAAACTAAGATAAAATAAGCAGCAGTTGAATAAGGAGGGAAGCAGCATGCCAACTGTGGGGATCAGGAAAGCTAGCAGTTGGTCAGGAATGATGAGGAGAGCTAGCTGGAAGGCACACAGGTGTAGGCTGGGCAGGACTCTACACATGTAAAACTGAATGGAGGTGGCAGCATGTATGAGAGAATGAGTGTACAAAACATAATTTGAAGGGGAGAATTAGGACAGATCCTCAGAATATTATTTTTGTGTGTGTGCACAGACATGCAAGCACGCATAGATGTACTTGCATGGATCCATGGAGCACTTACTTGGGTGTAAATGGATAGAGGATACATTGACTGATGTGGAGAAATGAAAATACATGTGTATGTCTATGAGTAGTGATCCAGCAAGCAAAAATCAGCAGGCTGCCAGAAGGGCATGAGAAAGGAGGAAGGGAAAAAGCTGCCATCTACTTCTGCTAAAAAGAATGGGCTCTGAGGAATTCAGTGTGTTGGAGATGAATGTTCTCTTCCTTGTACTGAGTACAAGTATTCTGAGCAACTTTATCTGTCCTCTGGAACTACCTATAACTCCCATAGCCATGCTTTTGTGACAGTGCCAAGGACAGTTTCTTAAACATCCAAACTTACCCACTGGTCCTAAAAAGTTGCCTACCCATGCTGTGGACAACCTTAAGAAATCAAATAAGTTAAACCAAGAATGGTAAACAACTAGGGAAGCACTGGTGAAAAACCTTCTCCCAATAACTTACCATAACTAGCAAACTGGTTTGGGTTCCTGACTAGATGTATCATCTACCACCTTGGAAAAAAATAGGGGGGCATATAAGAAACTGTGGGGGAAATCCGGAATACACTATTTTACCCATTTGCTGGAGATATGTTCCAATAAACTATAAAATACAATCTTTTTAATTGAGGCAGGAAAAGGGTACTATCCACCAAATTAAAAACCAAAGACTGGTCCAGGCCCTTTAAACAATGACTTCCTGCAATCTTCGTCAAGGAAAAGAAAAATCACAGTGCTTGATTTTGGGGATATTTTTGTACCACTGTACTGGCTTTCCTGACAGTATCTGATTATCTGTGTGCTGGGAAGCACAGTAATGTGGTAACTATCCTATAGTCACTCTTTGAGACATGTCTAATGCTACTCATCTTCAAAATTAAATAATCCAAAGTGTGTGATTCCAACAGTGAACAGTATCAAAAAGAAAGGAGGAAAAGCTGTGTCAAAGATCAGTGTCTGCAAAGCTCTGAACAGATTTCATCCAAACCAATTTCTTATGAGTGTTTGTATATGACATTTTGTACCTGGGCTCATACACTCATGAATATACCAACACCATTTTGTGAAGAGCATATATGCACATTTGTTGCTTCTCCAGCAGAAATACAATAATAATGAATGGATCAAATATGTATCCCCCCATGTGTTTTGCTTCCGTAAGTGAAGTGATTTGCCTATCAACATTTTACAAAAGACTGGAAAGCAAGTATGTATTGTATCCATGGATTTGTATCAATGTGAAAAAGGTATCCTAAAGAGGAGTGTTCCGATTTCTTATTTTCATATGACATGACCACTAGCCAGGCCAAACAGCATTTGCTGTTTAGATGACACAAATTAACACACATAATAAATATACAGAATTCTTGTAAAAGGCAGTACCTTATTTCTAAAATCAAACAACCCTTTTACCAATCTTATCTGCATTCAGAAACTCATAGGGTTACTCGCACATTGGCTTTTACCATTCTTCTCAATAGAATGATTTGTATTCTGGTATACTGGAGGTTCTACAAATAATTGTGTAAAAGAGGGGTGGGGAACTTGTGGCCTTACGGGTACTGATTTCAAGCCTTCTTAGCCGCAGCTAGTATGATTGTGAGAGATGGTGGAAACTGTTGTCTAGCATCATCTGGAGGGTGATAAAATCTCTTCTTAATAATATATTGGAAGGAAGGATGATGCCAGCATCTTGGAAATATTCCTCAATATTTTTGATTCCAAAACCTAATAAAGATCTGACAGATCCTTGGGCTTATAGACATATATCCTTGATAAATCAAGATGCAAAAATTTTTACAACAATATTTGCTAAAAGATTGGATAATTTTATTAAAAATATATCAAGGTAGATCAGAGTGGTTTTATAGCAGGGAGATGGATGATGGACCTGATTAGAAGAGTATTAGATGTAACAGAAGTAATATGCAAGAAAAGGTTAAAAGCTGGTGTGATAGGATAGGATATTTTTAAGCCTTTGTGTGCAATGGCCCACCATAAAGATGTTGATAGAGATATTAGGATTTGACACATGATTTATGGGTATAATAAATCAATTATATTAAGAAAATTTTGCAACTGTGATATTTCATGATGGTCTTAACAGAACAAATATCCTTGAGTCGAGGTACTTACTGCACAAGGATGTCCTCTTTCCCTGATATTGCTTGCTTTAGTTGCAGAATTATTAACAAGTAATATTAGAAATTATAGTATCATGAAAAGTATCAGATTTAGCAATAAAATCCAGACTGGTCTATTTGCTGATGATACGTTGTTAACAATAAAGGACCCACCTAAAGTTACAGATCAGGTTAAAATTCATTTGGAAGAATTTGGAGACACAACAGGTCTAAAAGGTTAATTGGGATAAATTTGAAATGATGCTGTTTAACTGTACTAATGAGTAAAGAAAAGGAGGCAATTAAGAGCAAATTCAAATTAAGATATGTAAAATTAAATACTTAGGTATAAACACTTCAAAAAATCTCCAGTGTTGAAAAATAATAATTTTGATATATTTAAATATGAAATAAAAGACAAAATACATCACTTTAGGAAAATAGTATTGTCATGGTTCAGTAGAACAACAGTATGCAAAATGAAAATGTTACCTAAGATTTTTGTTGTTGTTCTTCAGGATGTTACCAATTAAGATATTAGGAAAGGAATTAGAAGATTGGCAAAATATGATGAATAAATTTTGTAACAGGAAAAAGAAAGTGAGGATTAGCAAGAAAAAATGGAATAAACTACAAGAAAAAAAAATGGAAGGATTAGGTAGTGAATATCAAATTTAGTAAATCAAATGAGATATATGCCAGAACACCAGCAAACTGAAAGATGAACTTATAAACCTTTTTAAACAAGATAACACGATTGTTAAAAAGATGGAAAATCCCTTCCATAAGAATATGGTTCAAATTTGGAACAAGTATAGAGAAAGAATTATACTGACAATCACACCATTAATCCCAGTCACAGAAATCAAAGGATTTCCAGAAACCATGAGAGGTAGTTTGAGAAAAGTACTGAGGAAATATCAAGTTTATTGGTTAAAAGATTGGTTGGAGAAAATGAATAACAAGGATAGATTAAAGGTAACGCTAGCAAAAGAAAAATTAACCTGGCTTAATGTTATGCAAATAAAACAATTGACTAAAGAATGAGCAAAGGAAAATAGTAAATGTAAGATACTAATAAATTAGAAGAAATTTTATATAAAGAGAGAAACAGCATGCAAACAAGAGGGACCATAAGTAAGATTTATAAGATTTTATTAGGTATGGAGGATCAATATGACCCTCTTAAGGTCTCATGGGAAATTGATTTAGGAAGGTATATAAATAAGGAAGAATGGGAAAATAAATGAAACAGACCCTGGCATTGCATTATTGTAATTATTTCATGAAAAGAAATGGAATATTAAACAATCACAAATTTATTAATAGCTTTAAGATTAATAATAGTCAAGAAATGGAATAAAGAATGGGATTTCCAATTGAATGAATAAGGAAATCTGGAATATAGCTGTTAATAAGTTAACATGTAGTGTTAAAGGTTGACAACAAGAATAATTGTAATGACATTTTGGTGGTTATTTACTGAACATGTATTAATAAAAGGGAAGGATATCAAACCCTTGTACTATTCAATGCAATTTTGGATGGAGGAAGGTCATCCTGAAAGAGGGGAAACATAGAAGTAGTAGTCAAGGAGAAGAAGGGTATAGAAAAATAAGTATAACTACCATAGAGCCGAAGGTCCTGGTGTGGGGGCATACATTTTGTATATAGTATCAAATAAGCAAAATACTTATTGACTGATTTATATGATGCAATGTATTTGTATTTTAAGTTTCTTCACCCAAATTCTTTCTTATACATGTAATTGTGTACTGTATTATATTATTACTTAGTAACTTTTAAAGACCAGATTAAAGCCCAAGGCAGTTAATCTAACTGGAAGTAAGAGTAGAGATAGATCTCAGAAGGTAAAAACAATGTTAAGAGTGAGCAACATTACTCAAACTACAACTCAGGATAGAGCACATTAGAAAGCTATGGTTAGTTCTAGTCCATATTCAATAAGGCATACAGCTAGAATCAAATAGTGTTAACAGGGAACTTTCCTGTACAAACATACTGCAGCTGTTTTAAGTCAGACGCATCTCCTCTTCCCTTTCCATTCAATACACAGCCACTACATAAAATGAATCTACATATGTATAAAATGCACAATGGATCTCAAATACTCTGTCTGCCATAGATGCCAATATAGCCCTGCTGATTTCACATAAGGTACCGCTTGATTCTACAAACCAAACGAAACAAAATATTGTCAAGTTTCTCTTAATGTCGTCAAGAGACAAAATAATAAATGTATTCTACTTGAGCAGAAAGTCTGCTCTTTACTAATTAAAATCAGCCATATTTCGTGATTCTGACAAAGAATTTTAGCATCAAAAACAGGGACATGCTTGCCCTGTAGAGGCACATGTGCGCTTACTTTGCTTTTGTGTATTGCACAGAGGTAGTTTTGCTTTTGTAGGTTTGTTTTTGGGGAAGAAGTTTCTCTGACCAAGTTTACATGATCAGAGAAGGAAAAGCCACAGTACAAACCTGCATGTGCTGCCTCACTTCTGTAATACCTATGCTGGGCATGTGATGTTATGTTGCATGAATCCTGCAAGATGGGCAGTAGGGGTGACTTTCAAAATATTCCATAACCCATGGCTTGTTCTACAGTCCTGGAGTAGTTTGGAAATCACCCCTTCTACATACCTCTCTGGATTTGGACAATATAAAAACCTTCTTCCAGAGCAGGTAATTATAAAAATCAGGTGGCATGTAATCAGCACGTTTGGACAGAGGAAAATAAGCTATGATGGCTTCTTGCTCCTTCCCTGTTCATGTGAACTTGGGTCTCTGAGTCTACTTTCTGTGAATTAGGCACTTCATTGTGCTCCACAGAGGCAAATTATGTTTTTGTTTTGTATTTTGTATATTAGTTTGAATATATTACTAGTCCTTTGTATCTACAGCAGTCATTTTGTGGTGGTGTCCATTACAGTTTCTCATATTCCAAATGTGCCCACAGACCCAATTGGATGGGACATTGGAGACTTCTGCTAGACCCTTTTAGAAAGCTTCTAGATGTTGGAAGCTTATGAATTAATTTGACATGACAAGAATATTTTATGAAGTAGTTATGTGCCTAACTGGAAGTCACATCAGTCATTGTCTTTGAAACAAAATTTAAGCTATAGAAATTAATCTGAGATATCTGTACATTTATTGTAAAGCTTAACTTTTAAAGATCATATGTAATAAGCAAGGTGGTGCAAACTTATTGTAACTAGAGTTATGCACTCAGGTTGTGCATGAAATTCAAGGAGGGCATACAAAACTTTCAGGCACATCAGCTAACAAGACTTCAAAGCCACATAGGCAGTTCCAGTTCTACTTCCCACATTCTCTGATGCAGGTATTTAAATTCCTGAATCCATCTATCACTGGAGACCCAGATAATCAGCACTTGGGGCCACCAAGGTTATCAAAGATTATCAACTGTGGCTGATGCAACCACTACACTTGCACATGGATAGGGATAGCCTAGCTAGTCATTCATGTCCTGGTAATCTAATAATGATATCTCCAATACAGTATGTGGGGCTGCTCTCATGCATATTTCAGAAGCTACAGCTAGTGCAGAACGCAGCCAGCTACAATGCTCACTAGGATATCCTGCTGTGTTCATTGTAACTCCTATGTTAAAAGAACTGCACTGGCTGCCTATTAGCTACTAAGCCATGTTCAAGGTTATCATATGGTTATACAAAGCCCTAAACTAATTGGGTCCAGGATATCTAGCAGTTTAACATACAACCAGCAAACCATTAACTGCAGAGGAGTGCTTTTGGTTGTTCCACAACCAACAGAATGTCTCCAAGTGCCCATCCTCTGGAAAGCCCTCTTCTGTGCAGGAGACAAAAGGTGGTATATTTCAAACACCTCTTGAAAACACATTCTCCTGCTGCTCTCAAACTTATCTCCACAATAGCAGCCCTGTGAGGTAGACTGCACTGAAAGTCTGTGACTGGCACCAAGTCATCCATGGTCGAGTGGCTCATGATCACCTAGTCCCAGTCTCATGCTCAACCCCTACATCACACTTGTTCACCAAGACCTCCTCTGGCTTGTAATTAATCAAATTTGCCATCTTGCCACTCCTTGTATTGTTTTGTATTGTTAATGGAATTGTCTGATACTGTATTTTAAATCTAATATTTATATGTGAACCACCTTAGGACTTTATAATACTAAGCAGTATATTAATAAAACTGTATAACAAATTAGTGTATAGCAGGTTATAACATTTATAAACATTTAAAAGTTAATTAGTATATTATCTGAATAAATTTTACTTTGACATTTAGTATACCAAATAATAATTTTAAGTGCAAAAAAAGTTAAGTCTTATTATCCTAAAGTAACTGAACTCACATCAGTAAGGAGTACTAAATATTGCATTTTCTAATGTGTTCCCATCCAACACCAAAAAATCTCACTCCCCCTCTCAAGCCTTCCAGTTTTTTAGAATTTTAATTACTAGCTGGGGTGGAAAGGCATTCAGAAGACTTGATAACTTAGAAGCATCTATGGCTTGAAATCAGAGAAAATATCAACCCATATGTAGATAAAGTATGAGGTGCCGGAACTGGAGCATGGGTTTTGCAAAGGAGAAGCAACTCGGATAGATTTTTGAGGCTCAGCCCAGGAAAAAAAGTAGAGGCAACAGAATGCATCAACAAATTGCTAATTTTGGCTCAGCTTTTTGTTACAGGACTCTTCACAACTCCTCTCTCATCACTGTAGGATTCTCACATTACTTAAATGCTAACCTTTAAGTTCTTTTACATCTTTAGGAAACTTCTTACCTGAGTGTGAAAGTTTGAAATGGTGGTTGTTTCAATATCCTTCTTGCCAAGGATTTCCATTTTCACTGGTGTGTTAGGGAAATTAAAAGCAAAGTAATCCAAGAAGTCTGGCAAGTATGCAGCTGCCCCGTGAACTATAGCTAAAGCATAGTAGGCAGCATTTTTCTCATTTTCACTGAATGTCAAAGCAAGAAACTCTTCTGCAAATCTCTCCATCTCCACTGGAGACAAAAATGAGAGTTCGTCCATGTAGGCATGAAGAACCAAAGCTCCTCCATTTGACTGATGCTCTTCATGAATGAAATTACTAAATTTAGTGCCTGTTTTTAAGAAGCTGTTGCGAACAGAATGCTCCTGGTGGGTAGTAAATGGGGACTGCACCCCCTGGGGTATCCTATATTCCTGCATGCCGCAATTCAGCTGACACAGCTGTTCATCTTTTAGGTACCTAAAAGATTCCTTGTTCTCTTCCAAGTTATCAGTCTCCCCTGGAGTCAAAATTTCTTTGTTGATCCGGGTAAGACCAGCACACACTGTCTGTACTTCTTTGTTATACATTTTCAGATGCCTCCCTCTCATATCTTCTCTATGTTTCTTTTTCTTCTTTTTCTTTATTTTCTTTACAATAAGACTGTCAGCTCTCTGGGTCTTGCCATTTTCATCACGGCTTTCTAGAAAAAAAAAAACAGCATTCTATTGTTGTAGTATAACTACCCACAAACATCAAGATATTTATTTTTATTTATTTATTTAGGGGACTTCTATGCCGCCCCATTCGCCAAAGTCTCGGGGCAGCTCACAACCATAAACCATTATGAAGTAAAACTCCTACCTGCCCTCCCCCAAATAACATTTCTTTCCTTCTACTCTTTTTAACAAGCACTTTCAGGGTGGCTCCAAAATTCTCTCCCCCCGAGACACATATGAAGCCCCCACTTATTCATACAGACAAATACACAAGCCAATCCCCAGATTGCTCCCCAGCAGCTCCCCTAACCCCTGCATCTCTCCCTACCCACACTTTCTGCTTCCTTCCCAATCTCCCAGCCATTTTTTCTACTGCCCTCTTTAGCTTCCCCATATCCAGCTTACCAGATTGAACTGACAGAAGACCCTTCCCCATTTCACTTTTCCTTAGTTGCTGGGCATGCTGCCTTGGTCTACAACTATCCATGATTAAATAAAAATCATGCCTGAGCCTCATTTTAGCCCAGAAACGGTCATAAGAATGAAGATGACAGCTGCCAGTAGCCCTCATATTACTTATCTCTGCCCTAATCTAATGGCCATATGATCCTATTGGTAATTATGATTAAAAGAACAAATAGGGCACTTTCACGTGCCATGATCAAATGGCCTGCTAAATAAGCTACAGTGTGCACAAAAGATGACTGAACTCACCATGGCTTGTCCTGCTCTTTCTCCCTTGGTCATCGAAGGTGGTATATAAATGTCCTCAGCAATAAAGCCTGTCTTCTCCCCCCACATCCCAATTACTGTCCCTTTATTTTATTTGTCAACACCTCAAAAATGTGCAATTGGGATTCTTTTTTTCTTAGATTCAAAATTGAGAATTTTATTTATTGCCAGTCTTTTACAAGTGCACTGTTATGGCTGTCTGATATTCTTGCCTATTTCTTAGTTGATTCCTTTAACAACTGAAACAAAGTGGAGTAGGTAACCTACGCAGAAACTGACAAGATGAAACTACATCTAGACTTATTTGCACACAGTTGCAAGGAGCCAAGTATCTAGCTGTCAACTGAAAAGCAATAGTGAAAGTGGGTGCAGCAAATATAGGTGTATCAAAAAGGGGGCACTATTACCCCCCTTAGCAATATAATTGATATTAAGCATTAAACTGGACTTCACGGCTTTGCCTTTTTCTAGATCTTTCCACTTTTTCAACACTTTGAGTCTTCAACCACTACAGAAAGGAGAGAGATTGGCTCCATTCTGCTTCTATGGTTCCTTTTCCAAGTACTTACCGCTGCAGTTACTGCTGTTCCCTGACAAGTTTTTTCTAAATGCAGAAATAAGGAGCAAACTTAATAGCTGGTAAGTAAATGGAAGATACATTTGCACACC
Source organism: Varanus komodoensis (assembly GCF_004798865.1). Taxonomy (NCBI): domain Eukaryota; kingdom Metazoa; phylum Chordata; class Lepidosauria; order Squamata; family Varanidae; genus Varanus; species Varanus komodoensis. The sequence goes on from NW_025335268.1 coordinate 136,509,095, forward strand.
TGCAGTAATCAAGCATTTACTGCAGGCATGCAAATTTATCCTCCACAGCCCTAAATTGGCACAATTTTTCCAGCTATTTACTTCCAAGTGATTAAGTTTGCATATACATCCCATTTAATTAAAAGGTTACTATGTTACCCATACTTTCCAAAAACAAAAATCTCTTGTGTGTGCGTGCGGGGGGGGGGGGGATAGTGCAGTGGATACCATTTACTCTGTCCCATTCCACTGCCCTCTCGGTTTTTTTTTTTTTTTTTAAACAAAACTAAGTGAACTGAAGAGGTAGAAGTTACTATCTCCTCTTTCTGGAATCACTAGAGATTCACTGAAAAGATGAAAAGGTGGAGAACAGTGAGAAGTATCAGTTCAACACTTAAAATTATGTATGTTACTAAGGTTATATTGTTCCCCCATCTCTTTTTGGTATGTCTATTTTCACTGGTCTTCCCCCCTTTTACCAGTGCAACTGTGCACAAGTCTGCCAATCTTTCCTATTCCACTTCATTCCCTGAAGGGAAACTGACTAGGTGCAACTGCACATATCAGACAGTTCCTGCACACTTGTGGAAGACCAACCTTAGAAATTGTAAGAATTGCACAATTGGTTTGGGCTCCCCCCCGCCCCCAACATAACAAGCCAGTGATAGCCACTCTAAAATGGTAATTGGGCATCTCTGGAAGGGCTGCCACTGATAGCAGCACAGGTAAGCTCAAAGACTAGGCAGGGGATTTTTCCTCCTGTTGTCAAGAGACTTGCTAGCCAATTCCTACAACCCACAATGAAATAGCTCTGCTGGGTTCAGACAACACAGCAACCCACTGTGGGTCAAGCAACCCCATTGGTTGTCCTGATGACTTGCTTCCAAAATGTAAGCCACACTACAAAAGTGGTCTGCTTATGGAAAACATGACAACCAACTGTGGCTAGTTGCCCATGACAATTTGAGAAGTCTCAAGATAACTAGTTAAGATGGTAACTCAAGAGACAAGGACTAATTAAAGAGCATTCAGGACACCGACATGTAATAGAGAATTCTGGTACCCATGTAAGGACTGAGGCAAGTGGTCTGGGTCATGAAGCCAAACCCAGCAATTTTAGGCAGGGGAGAGCAGAAGATCTAGCTATGGTTTACACCAGAAGTTAAATGGCAAAAGGAGGATATAAGAATCAGCCTCTTTGGTATGTTCAGTCCAATAATAATGCTCAAAAGGCAAGAAGGGCCAAATGGGGGGGGGGATTCTAATCAGTCAGCTACCCAAAAGGAACCTACATGAAAACTATTGCTATGCATTTTTACCAAGACAAGCACCATCAAATTAATCATGTTTACTCCCAAGTGAGTGGCCATAGGATCATTTTGAAAAGCTTTTAGATGGGGCATAATAGGCATCCAGGGGATGCATGAGGAGCCAGTACAGCCAGGAAGTACACCATACATAGCTCCAGTGGTTATTTTAAGCACACTGTTCATTTGTTGCACTGCCTGAAGTCAGAATGAGTTATCATCCGTCTCAGTGAGTCCATTAATACAGCAAGTACTGCTCAAATAGTGCCCTGACTTCAAACTGCTGCTGTGATCAAAGCTCAATAAACTGATATGACAAGTTTTCAGAAATGCTGAGTAAAAAGGAAGTCCTAATTATATATTCACCATGCAGCTTAATGCAGAAGCCTTAGCAACTAACACAAAGTTATTTTGTAGCACATACATGAATTGCATATTCTAGATCCTTAATGGTGTCATGCTTCAGCACTGTGTTAAGTGGGTTTTTCAATTTAATTCATTTAAATGACTATTCTATTGTAATCAGATGAAAAGTATCCCACTTTAAGAAGATTCCTATGAGAGAACAGTTTGTTGGTGTTAGCAGAATTGTTTGCAAGATGCTACAACACCATGAGGCTTCGGCAAGGGGCAGCATAGAAATGTAATAATGATGATGATGATGATGATGATGTGAATACTTAAGGCCAATACCAGAAAGGTGACAACACACTAACATTGTAATAGATTTTGAGCAAAATTAGGTAGCCAAATTATGCTGACAGTAACAGATAACACTGAAGGGATCAAATGTATATGGAACTCAGATATCTGAAATTTCCTATCACTGATATTCATACAAAAAGAGAGAAGCATTATAGATTAAATGAATCTTACTCTACCATTTTGAAGTCTAAAGTTCACTCTTCTGGAGACTATGTTAAAGCATTTGACTGAAATATGACATACTATGAAAACTATTAGCAAAAAATGGCTGGCAGTGTTGTGACTTACTGTTCCGTAAATTTGTCTTCTAAAATACTGTCTTCTTGCAATGACCACCTTTGCATACATTTCATACACAAAGAATATCGCATACAAAAAGGAATACCTACCACAGTTTAAAAAGAAATTCTGAGATAAACTTACAGTAGAAAAAAAGCACTGCAGTTTGATACTTGCATTGTCTTAAAGCAGAGCTTCACAACATATGGCCCACCACATGTGCAGTACTTCCTTCGGCTGTTATTTCTTTGTGGTTGCATTTAATTTGCAATGTTCAGTTAGGAGAAGACAGCACTATGCACTGTAAACTGCTAAATAAACACAAGGTACTATCACCACAGATTCTCAAGCTAATTCTGTTTCGGGCAAAACTGATAAATAAATACCAGTTTTAAGTTATACAGAACCAGGTAACATGTACTATTCCATACAGCTATGCAAAGAAAGAATTCAGGATGGGTACTATTAACTACTTGTCAGCCTAACAAAAACTATTTAAGAGACTTTGAAAAAAGTCCCTGTTTGATCTACTTAGTCTGCTAGCATACAGACAAAACTCTTCTACACATTTCCTTACCAAAGGAAATAGTGCAGCTGTGTTTCAGCAGGCAAGAATATATAAGAAAATACAAATGCCATTTATCAGCAGTTATCTCCATGGTGTACAGAAGACTTGGTGCCAAAGTTTTAAGCATAACTTTCTTCCTATGAAAATACCAGTACAAACTTGTTCACAATAAATGATGCCAGGAGGTACAATACACACACCTGCCACCTGTGAACAAAAATCAATTCAAAACCTTCAGAACCTCATAAAGAACAAAGCCAGTATTAATCCAAAGAGAACACAGGAAAGGGAAAAACGACACCAGCAGTAGTCTTTCTTAAGAAGATCTGATACTCACTAAGATCTTCTAAGTGCTCCTGTACATAATGTATTATTTCATAGCTAGAACTCGGTCTGAATCTTTGACAGGATCTGAAACTTCCACAAACAATAAAGAAATAGCCCAGATCTGCAACACGTATTCTAATATTTCATAACAAAAATAGTAAGTTACATTTGCAAGGTAAGGAAAGTGTTCAGCTGTCTCAGTCACTTATGTAAACAGCAGATCTCAGACATATTTTATATATGAATACCATAGACACAAGCACCTGGCAACCTCTGCCATATATAAATGGGCTCACAATCAAGCTAATACTTCCCTGCGTCTACATTTCAAAGTTCAGCTTGGCCTATTAAGGTCTCAAAACTAGTGATTTAAATCAGAACTTTTGTCATATCAATACTGATTAGTGAAACAGGGCAGGAAGTGCCCACTCCCACATTTATAGTAACATATATGCACAAAACGCAGAAAATGTTAAGACTGCAGTACACTACGTTTATTTGTGAGTACTGGAGCTAAAGATTTGGGAATTAATACAAATCTGGAGAGACCTTCTATTTCCATTTACTATTTCAAACTACATCAACACCACTCTGGTCTCAAACTCTGTATCTTTGTGGCCTCTCTACTGGTACTTACCAGAGTGAGTCATGTCAGCTACTGGAAAGTACACAGTGAAGGCTATATTTTCGCCGAAGTTTCTGTATTTGGCTTAACCTCCAAGCTTTACATTAGCAGCAGTTAATGTTGGCTGGTAATCAAGAATCTCCATAACAGTCTTCCACTTTTCCTGAGCAACTGATAGTTTTGTCCCACCTGGCTTTCTTGCTCTCTTCCTGACTAAAAATTCTTTAAAGTTTCTCTTCTGTGTGTACTTGCCACTTCTCCAAGCTCCCTATTTATTGCCTATTCCAAGCTCAAACACACAGTTGCCTTTTACCTTGCTGCTTCTCCACTTTGACTGCTGATATTCTTAATGTAATACACCACACAAATGACTATCATTAAATACATAGGAATTCATAAACTTAACTCTCTCCATTTTAAGCAACTTACTCTGGTTCTGGGCAGAGTTATTAGTGTGCAGTGACCTAATACTACTTCAGAGAAAAAATGGCAAATTTGTGAAACATTATGAGTTTACAGCACAGATCACCCCTGTCATTTTCGAGGTGTGCTGTCACTCAACCACTCCCATGTTGGTGCTGAGGACATTTTTTTCAACTTAGAACCTTCTATGCTTTAAGAACCAAGATCTCAGATTCTTCAAGCCATGTAGATTATATTGCATAGTCTAATTTTTTCTTCTCCTTTTAAAGTCTTCAGTGTTTACATGAATCAATACAAGGAATGCCTGGTGCCTGCCATAAGGTTTGTAGATAAATCATACAGACAGACTCAATTCCTGGAGCTAGGTATGCAATATTTTGGTATGCTACTTTCATTTCTAAATAGACTGTTATGCTCTGTATTGCAAAGAAAAGCCAGGAATCAGGTTCACTACTGTTAATTGTGCCAGCGAGGGACAACAAACAATTACAGCTTTGGTATAGGCCTCCATGTTAACAATTACATGACACCTAATCCTTCTGAAATTCCAGCTCCAGGAAAATGTCAGAATTTTTACCAACACTAAATGAAAAAACTATCCAGCTATGTGGGGAAATTATACAAGTTGGGTCCTTTATCAAGTGGTATAACACTTCAGAATGCATGGCAGAAGCTACAAAGCTACATTTAAAATAGTGCTAATTCTTAGTAATACAGAAAGACAAGTAGCTACATTGTAAAAAAAAAAAAAACCCAAAAACAAAACCCCTATGCACATGTTAACCAGAGCATCTGTACTGGTAACTCACTCTCTTCATAAAAATAACCTGTGACAGACAGAAAAGGTAACTGCACATTTCTTGAGGATGTTCTGATACATATCCATTACTGGCTCATTCCTCTCCTGCTCTCTAAAATCTTTAAGTGGCACTTCATCCTTTAAATATGCCTCCATCCCAATATGCTACCTCTACATTCTTTAAACACAATACTAGCCACTTCATTCTGAAACTGTCCAAAATTACCAACAATAGTCTTCCTTCAAATTCAAGTGAATTAAGCCACTATTTGTTTTGACAACAGCCTGATCTTTAGAGGCCAAAGTGCTTTCTAATAACACAGCTGGGAGTACTTCTTCCAACCAGGATAGAAAGTATGTGCACCAAACTTCCTAACCTGTGTCTCATCCAGAAACAATTGCTATTAATCCCTTCTTGCACCTCTGATATAATTCTATTTACATTCTTCTCACAATTAGCCAGCTATTTGAGTGGCTATACTTAAAAATCAAGGAAGTTACATAGTGGCAAGCCTATTGGCAAAACTAGAACAAGGCAAACCTACTATATAGCTTAATTATCTCTAAGTAGAGAGAAATGTTCATGCTGTGAGTGCAAAAGATAGACTTTGTGTAGTGCTCAGAAGTATAAAAAGAAAAAGGAAGTCTCATTATGCCAAGACTTACAGATGTAAATATACTAACTTTTTAATTCAACACAAGAGTTGAAGGAGAAAAAACAGACACACATAAAACTCTAAATATGTCCTTTTCCCACATGGAAGACAGTCCTCAAATAATTTTGAGAATTTGGAGGGATTCCAGTTGTTCCCAATATGCGGATTAAAATAAATAAACAAGAGGATATAAAGAGCATAGGACTTTTTCCTCTCTGATATATTGACAAGTTAGAAAAAGCAGACCAAGAAGTCTAAAGTGAGGCACCTATTCAGCTGTGCAAACCCTATTAGCAAAGCACCAGTAAAATTTGTGTACTAGTATTATTCTACATTGGCCTGTTGCTTAATTACCAAAGTCATTCAGTTATTTATGGTAATCATTAAAGCATTCTACTGGGGTACAAAGTTGGAGTGGCTTCCCATTGAGCTAAGGGACAAGCAAATAGTCACACAAGTATTCATATTTTTTGCTTCACAGTACATAAGTGTTTCACATTGCAAAATCCTGACTGCATGCACTTATTAGCTTATGTTATTAATACAGGATGAATCTTGGTCAAGCATCCTCCTACAGCACATTCTCTTAAAACAAGCTTTTATAGGTGTTAGGTTAAACATGCCTTCTTCCATCATGGCATTTAGCATTGCACAGGTGTTCTTCTAGTACTTCCAATTCTTTTTGTTACATAGGATGTTATTCCACTACTAACACAGAAGAGTATTTACTCAGGTTTTTACTCTCATATCTATAACCCACACACCATAGCTCAATATTTCCTTGTTTAAAGAACCTCCACCATACTGCAATACTGGAGTCTTCTGCTAAAAAAAGGTGCCATCTTTGTCTTATTGAGATATCATTTGGGTCAGTGGTGGTGTTCCAGGGAGCAAACATTAGATCATTCATATAATCAGAAACTGCTTGTTACCACACTAGGTTTTCAAGTTCGAAATCTTCAGCTTGGCTTGAGTGCTTAGGCTGCAATCCTATGCACTAGGACTGGATACACTAGATCATGCTATTGAGTAAGTATGCATGAATTTTAGTGTTAGACAACTGGTTTTCCAGAAGCATTATCTGATTGCTATACATTACACACACATTCTCTCTCTCCCCCCATTAGGTCCTATTAGAAGACACACAGAATATTTCAGAAGCACAACTAGTAATGACAAACATGACACAACCAGGCCAAATGTTTTGGAAACATCAGAAGCTTCTACTCACCCATTCCAAACCAGATGTATAACATTAGTACTAAAAATTTAATAATAGGTAATTGCCTTAAAGGCAGCCATCCATTACTATGAAAGTCTCAAAACACACTCAACTCTCCCTCTTTAAAAAAAATACAGTATTGTTTTAAAGTTAGAGGCATAACATATGTACATTTTAAGCATTTAAAAGATTCTGCCTTGCTCTGAAGTAAAAGTTCAAGGAGTACTATAATATATTGCAACACTTTTATCTACAGTGTCAATATTTTAGGACTCTTAGATGTTAAGTAATCATTTGAAGTCACATCATAAACACTTTAAGAGGTATTATAAAACCACAAACTATTTAGCCATTAAAAAGTTAATTTCCAATCGGGCCTCTGCATTTCTGGATTACTCTTCTTCAGGTACTTCTATATTAGCACTTGCTTTCAGAAGAGTTCCATTTTGAGCATGTTCTCACTTTTATACTAACACAGGTACAATGTATAAGACAAGTATGTGTTCAAAATAGAGCTATTTCTTCTTTCCACAAAACTGAGCTTCCAAGAAGCTGACTTGAAATAATGGTCAAGAAGCAGGAGATTACTCTTAGAGACATTTAACTGCTATCTAAGTAACACTTCAGCTCACCATTTCTCCCTTGACAAAGCGAAGGACAATTAAACATGCCATTTTGAATATCTAGGAAAGAAGAAAAGCTTAAAAGATTTGATAAGCAAATGCAGCAAAGAAAGTAACGGCAGAAACAAACGTAAGGAAAGGGGACCTGGCACTGGTCAGTAAGTTTCACAAACCCGTTCGGAGGGAGAGTGACAAATGAAAGCGAAGCCCTCCAACAGGTGCAACGTATTCCACCCCATCCCTTGGCAACTCAAACTCGCACAGGACAACTCCACTTCTCTGCCCCAGCACCACTCAAGACAAGTATCAGGGACTTCTACTGGGCCCACCATCCAGCCGCGGATTCTTTTAACGTAAGAAAAGGCACCCAATGGCCTCTTCGAGCTCAGATCGGCAGAAATGGTGTCGGAGGCAGGCGAATGTCATTCCCCGCCATGGGGTCACCACAGGCTGATGGGCGTGGAGCGCGGCAAAGTACTCACGAACGCCAAGAACCGCCCCCCCCCCATTCCTACCGCAACGGGGCCGCCAAGAGCACGGAGCCACAATGGTCCCAGTCACCGCCCAGTTCCACTCACCTCGCTTGCTGGGCCGCCCAACAGCCCCGTCGCCAGAGCTTCCCCGTCTCCCCTTGTGCGGCTTCTCCCCAGAAGAGCGCCCAGGCTCGGAGTCGCCACTGTCCGGGCGGTGCCGATGCCGGTGGTGGTGCCGCCGCTCGCAGCGCGGGCCCTGCGGGGGGAGGCTGAGTGGGGAGAAAGTGAAGAGTCCAGCTGTGGCAGAAGGGACGGCGGGGGCTACTGAGAGACCAGGGACGGCGGCCGGTGGCAGCGGCTCCGCCTGAGCGGGCCCCACCACAAGCGGCGGTTGATTTAGCTTAGCCCTCTTGCACCCTCCGACCTCCCCGGGTGGACCCTTCCGCTTCCTCCCCCCTCCCCGCGGTCGGCCAGGCCGGTCACCAAGTGGAAGCGAAGGCGTCTCTTCTGCGCCCCGGGACACGGCGCGCACTGCAGCGACCTGCGCAGCCATTTCGCCGTCTCCCTCACACACATTTAAATGGCCCGAGCGCCAGCAACCATGGCGCAGGCGCCGTCTGTTACCTCCTGGGAATTGTGGTCCAAGCCTGCCAGACGGGAGTTGTAGTTTTCGGCAACTAGGCGCATGCTCAGTTTTGCATAGCTTGCTGGGAAAAGAAGTTTTCCTTTCGGACCTGAGTAGTTCTCCGGGGAGAGGAGCGTGCGGAAAGTCACGCAGTGCGGTCCGATCACGTGGACCAGTCTTTGGCTTTGAGAGAGAGGCGGCGGCGGTTGGCGGCTTATTGCTGTACGTGGGTGGGCGGCGATTAGGGCAAACAAGGGCTCATGAAGCGTCAGCCTTGGAACCTAATTTCAATGCTAAGGGTAAATCTTAAAAAGTATTGTTTTAGGGAAAGAGGTTTTTTGAACACATGCAGAGTGCATTTCATCATTTCATATACCCGATCTATTTCAGTGTGTGGGGGGGTGTTTCTTGGCAGTTACGTTTCTTTTGTATTTCTTTTAAAGCTAGCTGCTAAAATGTTGCATTTAACACGTAAAAAACTAAGACATGACTTTTTATATAATTTTCAGAATGGCCTTGAAAATGAAAATGCATTTAGTAATTCATATATTCGGAATAGAAATAAATGATGCATTCAGTCCTATTAATATTCAGCTTCTTATGAGGCAATGAAATGTCACAATCCTATGGCTACTTTATAGTAAGCCCAGTTACTTTAGAGTAAGCCCAGTTAACATATATAGCTTATATGTTAATAGTTTATTAAGGGCTATGCTGGATCAGGCCAGAGGACTAGCTTGTCCAAGATTCCATTCACACAGTGGCAAACCAGTTTATCTGTAGGAAGCCCATGAGGCGCAGAGCCCCTTATGCTGGTGGTAAGAAAGCCATTATGACTAGCAGCTGTTGTTAGTGTTATTCCCCATGAATTTGTCTAACCCCTTTTAAAGTCGTTGAAGTTGCTAACTGTTATTATATCTTGTGAGAATGGATTACATACTTGATGTGCTATGAGAAGTCGTCTTATTTGCCCTAAGCCTCCCACCATTCAGTTCCAGGGGTTGATACCACATTCTATCACTGAGGGAGGAAGTCAAGGCTGTGTCAGTTGTGCAGCCTGTTACTACCAACACACTTCCAGGGCATGTAGAACACAAATGGATCCAGTGGGTTTCGAAAATTATCTTCCTGCAAGTATTAATGTTTTTTTTCCTCCAATTACTACTGTAATACCTGGTAACAGATGTTTTGGAAGCTGTGATTCTTCCAATAGTGCATTTGGTGCATATTTTACATTCTGGCCTAGTTATCTCTGCAAGCACTGCAGCACTCTCCTTTCTTCCTAAAGCTATTGGTATTCAACTCAGGTCTGCTGCTTTCCTTAAGCAGCAGTCCTTTTCATGGTAGATTTTTGCTCCATCACCTTAAGCATCGCAAAACTCTGCTGTTTCTCAGCTGGCTCCAAAAAGCCTTTGAACTTGAACAGATCGCACTTATTAAATAAAAACACAACAGCAGCATTCAGCTGATAAACTAGGTCATTCAAATATTTCTGGTAATCACTGATAGAGGGAGCTCTGTCGTTTTGCATTTTACAGGAGAGTGAAGTTAACAAGTGCAGAGTAAAACAAAAAGTGCCTGGCAGAGAGACTTCAGTACAACCCTAGACCAGCTTTTCAAAAGGTTACCCCTTCAGATGCTTTTCTGTGCCAGCATTATATAGGATAGGGAAAGTGCATTGGGTTAGCAGCATTAAACATTATGTGTTTGTTCTGAGACATTCTTTCAGTTTGCAGTGAGCAATGGTGAAACCTAACTGTGCTTGATGTGAACTCAGTTTGCATCCTGTAACATACTCTGCAAAGGAATATGTAGAGATGATAGAAAATACAGTGCATCAACAAATTAGGAAAAAACCTACATAAATAAAACTGGGAATGGGGGAGGGGGCACTAAGAATTGAGTCTACACTTTAAAAAAACTTAAGTTTTAATTTGACCTAAATCTAATGAAGCACTTTTTTTTTCCAGTCCAAGGGCTGAATTCCAATTTGGGGATGATCTTGAGGTATGGGAGGGCCAAAAGCATGCTAGGAAGGCCTCAGCAGTTATAGGCATCCTATAAATACATTTCTAGAGAGAGAGATGGAGAGATAGCAAAGGATGCAGGGCCATAAGAACATAAGAAAAGCCCATGCTGGATCAGAGCAGAGTCCCATCTAGTCTAGCACTCAGTACATACAGTGACAAACCAGGTGCCCAGAGGATCCCTCAAGCAAGATGAGGGCAAGACCTCCTCCTGCCCAGTTCCTCAGCAACTGGTGTATGCAGGCATGGTAAAGGAGGAAGCACATAGCCTGCAAAGCTAGTAGCCCCTGAAAGCCTGCTCTCTCATGAATCTGTCCAATCCCTTTTAAAAGCCATCCAGATTGGTGGCCATCACTACTTCCCATGGCAACAAATGTGGTCCTTACTGTCTCTAAGCCTACTCTAAATTAAAGAGGACAAGCTTTTGGATGTATGTTCAGAAGCAAGGAGAACTTGCTCAGTCAAGATAAATTTCAGACAGCATCCAAAATATCAAAACTTTGCATGTATACTTAGCAAAATAAGCAGGAGAAGCCTCAAAATTAAGGGCAGAATCACTCATTAATTTGTTTCTCATGATATGATAATCCACAGTGGCTTAATTTACCCACAGGGGCTGTTACATCTTGGTGGGTGCCTACATATGCTCTTTCTTGCATGGGGCTCACCCTGCTGTTTTGTGCAAACCCAAGCAGTGGGAGTTATTGAAGACTAGATGCTCTTCAAATAATGCATGGCTTGTTATAGGATGATTCAAATATTGTTTAATGTTCAAAGAACACCTGCCTCCCAGATTTAGACTGTTCAACCAACTGTAGCAATCCCCATTGTGGCTGAATAATCACAATGGTAATCTATATGTACTACAAACCCCATTATTTATCATACCATGGGCTGTCCTAGTCATGCAATTCAGCCTGGCAGCTTCCTCTCCCAAGGCCTGCCCCTCTACCCAACTGGAAAAAGTTTTTCCCTCTGATAAGACCTTTCATTGCTGAGTACTGAGAAAGCGAGTCTTAGGGCTCAGCAAAGATAAACTCTTCTACCTGATCACCTATTGATAGGAGAAAAGACCTTTTCCTTGATGGGGTGAGGGTGCATCCCAGATAGGAAACCATGGGCTGGATCCAGACCAAATGTTCCCAATGCCTAATGAGAGGGATACTTATAAATCTCATGGGAGAAAATGAACTCAAAGTTCTTTTTCCTGGGAACTGAGGTTACCCAGTTTGGGAAGTATTTCCTGCAGGTAGCCAGTCTAGTGCTTGCTGTGATGTACATATCTCCTGCTCTTCTACTATCAATACTCCCAAATTCCAGTGCTGCCAATTGTTTGCAATATTTCTGCGCTACCTAAGTAATGAAGGAGTGCCAGGATTTAAATGAAAATCATAAATCAGCAATAAATATTGCTGTCTATTAACATCGCTACAAAATATCAAACATTCAAGTCAAAATCATGGATGACAAGCATCAGAATGCAATAATGTGCATTTTCTCCTTTTTAAACTTTATGTAGCTCACTATATAAGAGCACTATAGGAATATCTATATAGAATACAGTCTTCCTATTTATTTTGATTGTCACCTTCTGTATTGAGAATAATCCCCTGGAATCAATTAAACAAAGCTTTAGACTGCAATTCTATATATGCACAGTTCCTGGGAGTAAGGCCCACTGAATGCAGCAGGCTGATTTTTAAGCAAACACCTTACAAGAACTGTTGAACATTTTGAAAATAGGATTTTAGTTTGGAGTGTTTCATCCCCTAACACTCTAGTATTAAGAGATATAACTTCAAAGTAAACAAACCAGTGCTCTTTGATGTAATTCTGCAAATTGTAGCTGCCCTGGACTGAGAAGCAGCTATTGCTTAAAAAAATAATAAAATCCACCGGCCAGACCCAATGCAGCAGTGGTCTGAACTGAAATTGGAGGGGCAGAATTTATATAAAGGGGCTACTTGGCTAGGTTTCACCTCTCCCACCCTCCAGTTGCCTGAAGCAAGTTTAGATTTGCATCAGTTAAATTATGCTCGTAATTTGCCAGTTCCCTAATCAGAGATTAGCAACTGGCAAACTGAATCAACATGCTATTCCTGAAGAGAAAGAAATCATTTCAGCAGTGCCCAGTAGAAGGCAGTGCTCAACTAAGTGCTTGCACAGCTGGATAGTTCCTCCCACTTCAAGCCCAAAAGAGATGGTGGCCTTGAAGAGGGAGAGAAGCCTGGGATGCTTCTACCACATGTCAAGGGCTTCAGCATTTGGCACGAATGGAAGAACTTGGCTCTGTATAAAAGCCTCTGTATTTAGTTGTTATATATGGAGACTATGCTTCAGTTTAATGAGAAATACACCAATAGACAAATATTGTTAGGCAGAAGGAAATTGCACCTTCTTTTGTTAATCCATTTAGCTGAAAACATGCTTAAAAATAAAAACTGGTACAATCTCATACAACCATAAACAAAAAATGAAAATCTGTTTTATTGCCCCCAGATCAGCACCTAAGTTGGTTCATATTTAGAACTCATCTCAGCTAAGCAAGTTTATTTTTAATTAAATCCTTCATGGCAAAATTAGAAATGCAGCATGTCTGTGAACTGACTAATTAGGAAAATCGAGATTTGTGCACAATACTAAAACAATTGGCAAGCACTCTGTTGTTTGAATACAATGTTTCCCATTAGCATTCACCTAATTAAAAACTTCTTCATAAATGGATGATGCATAACTTACATCCTGATTGCTGTAGGATATATATATTTAGTGCTTTTTTTGTTTTCTCAAAGCCAGAGGAACTGACTAAAGTGGAAGCTCTTAACATACAACCTATTCCACTCTGACTCAGATTGACTAACAGCCTCACTGCATTACAATTGGAGATGGTGGAAAAAGAAATCAGTTCACTCTTGTGTTGCTTTCAGAAGAAGAAAACATGCATGCATGCATGCATGCATGTATTTATACACATATTTATAGGCCGCCTATAAGCTGTATTGCAGCTTACAATACATTAAAGTATCATTTGAGTATACACCTCAATTCCAAACAATCCTCCCCATCAACTCAACACTGGCAGGGGAGATATACATTGATGTGTGAGGTTATAGATACAACACTCATCCATTTGCTTCCTAGACACACATACATGCGCACACACAATTTGCTGATTCAGCTGTTTCTTGTGCAATAGAAAGTCTGTGTAGTACAGTTTCACTGACTCTCCCCCCCCCCCCAATCTGACGGCACCCACAAATTTGGGAGAGTCTTAGAATTTTTCTATACGTGGCACTTATTGTCCACTCAGGATTCCTTAAAGTTGTTTACAGGTTCTTTAGATGATATGATTGATCTTCCAGTTTAGATGGCATTCTCTAAACTTGTGTATTTGCACTATTTCACTGGAGCACAGCACCACTTAGAGGTTCTGTAGCAGAAGAGCAGATAAGGAATAGTGTGTTGAACTCACATCTCAGTTCTGCTTCGAGACTGAATGTAATGTGAATTAACAGTTGTGTGTAGAAATCTCTTTAAACATAAAGACCCAGGAGATGGATGCCAGTGTTCTGCCCCACTCACCACCCCACTTTCTATGCCTCATGTTGCTGTTCCAGCCACTTTTCTCACTCCCTTCCTGCATTATTAGGAGTGAACTATGCACAGAGAAAAGTGGCTGAAGCAGCACACTCAGGGAAAATATAATGTAAACTGGGGACCATTCAATACCCCTGTCCCATACATTTCTTTTAGCAGAAGACTTCCTATCCTCTGTTTTATATGTGAATGCAAGCAGGCATGTAAAAAAAGTATAGGCAGTCCACAGGTTACAAATGAGTTCCCTTCCAGAGACAACAGAAATTTGTCTTTAAGTTGAATTTGTATGCAAGTTGGATCATGTGTAGTCAGCCCTCCACGTTCATGGGGTCAGGGGTACAGGACCCTCATGAAAGTGGAAAAACTGCAGATATCTCTAGGCCACCTCTCCCCACCCACCCATACTCACCGGTGTCTCCTCTGCAGCAAGGAAATGCCAGGGAGATTTTCCTGTCTGGATGGGCAGGGAAGGAAGGAAGGTTTTAGAGACCACTATCTCTCCCCTTTCACTCCCTCCCCCCATCCCAATGGTGACAACCATTTTCCACAGTATTTTATTCAAATTAATAGCCTTTATGGCAGTTTGCTCATAAGTATGGGCTTTTTGTAACTTGGGTGTTCATAACTCAGGGGATACTGTATTCATCCTCTCCAATTAGGCCTTGATTGGTGGCCAGAGGCACTCCAGAATCTAGAACAAATTCCATGTTTAAGTACTTTTTTCAGCAAATAAGAAGCTCTCTCTGCTTTTTTAAAGGTTCACATCCTGAAAGTAAAAATAAGAATTCTGAGCAAGGAAGTCATTTGGGTGCTGGTCTGGAATGTTTTGCCAGTCAGCACTTTATCCCTATTAAATAGTGTAGTTCTTAAAGCATTCTATGGATTCAAGGGATACAGGATGTGATGGTTTATTAACAAGGACTACATTTACATAGAAATGTTTGTTCTTTTCACATAGCTGGAAGTTCAGGGACAGTTTCTTGTGGTGGTATCCCACATGAGTGGAATTGGGGTGGTCTAGGACACTTTTGGAGCCTTTTCTACCAGAATGGCTCCCTGCTGATTGGATGGAAGAAATCTACATGGTTAACCCTGCCCTCATGGTTAGCCCTGCTCTAGAGCAGTGGTGGCGAACCTATGGCACAGGTGCCACAGCGGGCACACAGAGCCCTCTCTGTCAGCACGCGAGCCAGGTGGCCCCAGCATCGCCCCAGCAGCCAAGTATTAGTTAACAGCGCACACAGGGGCCATGCACAAGCTCGGAAAGGAGTAGTGGTGCCAGGCAATGATGTCACAAGCTGCCACACATTAGCCGTGACTCATCCGAACTAGCAAATGGCTGGTCAGTGTGCTGCCAAGGATATATATATATATATTTGCTTGGACTGGCTGTTTTCAGGTTTTATTGCAGTGTTGGCACTTTGCGATAAATAAGTGAGTTTTGAGTTGCAGTTTGGGCACTCAGTCTCTAAAAGGTTCACCATCACTGTTCTAGGGTATTTAAATGTACTCTATAATTCTTTGGGATCAAACCACAGGGAACAATTCCCATGTCAGTCTGTGTGTATGCATTTATGCATGTGTGCATACATGGAGGAGGCCTTCGTCTATGCCCAGCTAAGGTTAAACAATGATAGTATCCTACATGACGGTGCACATGGTGCATCCTGCAGCCAAGTATTTATCAATAGCTCAAATAAAGTTTAGATGCTCTTATATATTGCTGGAAGCCAATTCACTTGTCTGACAGGCCCTAAGATAGGAGTGGGCAGAAAACAGATTTCCAGATTCTTTGGACTTCAGCTCCAGCATTCCTGCTCATTGGCTATGCTGTTTCTGTTCATTGGCTATGCTGACAGAGGCTTCTAGGTTTTGGTTCCCAAACATCTGGAGATGTGCCTTCTGCCAACCCCTTCCCTAGGAGATGAAAAACACCCCCACCCCCTGCACCATTTTCCAGGGCAGTTCGAAAATGCTTTCAGTAAAGATATAACTGGGATAGATACAAACCTGATACTGATATCAGCACTCCTTTTATAAATACATGTTAAATCCCATGTAAATATAACTGAAATTGAATAACCTGCATAAAGAGTTTTATATGCAAAACTTAACTTGTATTTTCTGACTCATGTGTTTTTAATTCAAATTAACCTTTGCCCTACATGGCTGACTTGAATTTTTGATTTTCAGGGAAAACCAGTCTGCTATCTGTGAGAGTTCAGTACTGGAAATGTAGCTGTTGGCAACTACATATGCCATTAAAAGTTAGGCATCTTTTCTGTCATACTGTGCCAGTGGTGGCACTAGGCCCATTTGAGATAAAAATGAGATGTGCTATGCTCTTGAAATGTGTAGAAATATGGACAAAAGAACCATCAATTCACATACTAAATAAATAATGCATTTATTATATTGCATCACCCACAGACATTTTATTAAATGTTTTAGGATTTATTTAAGCTTGGTTTTTCAAATTTTTTTTTTCTAGAAATAAAGAGTGTCAGGTTCCCCCCCCCCCACCCCCACCATCTCATCTGTAGAGTATACCCCATTTCAGTTGCTGCAGCCATGCAGGTATCTGGGCATGCTTCAACAATGCAAAGGCCCTCCCCTGCAGGAACCTCTGCCATATTATACTTTATGAGTATATATTGCATATTTGGAACATTTGAGCATGGAGAATATGGCTGCAATAGCAGGTAGTGAATCTTTTTGGTCCCAGAATTCTAGCCTACAAGCTTTAGGCCTGGCCTAGGGGGACATATTGCAGCAGTTAGAAGTAAGGAAGTTTTTAAAAAATCCAGATGTGTCCAGTGTTCAGTATTTCCAACACTATCTTGCTATTTAAAAGTTCTGAAATAAGAGTTTAAATAATCAGGATATGTCTTTTCAGCCTCTCAATTGTGAATATTTAGGAAACAGATCTTAGGTACTGAGAGGACACTTGTGGTATTCAAGTGTTCAAGAATTACTTCTTAAAACTGAAACAAGGCTTCGAATCAAGTATAGCTAGTTGATTTAGAAAAAGCACAGTCATTGCTTGTAGGAAAATGAGTTCCATTAAAAAAGAAAGAAGCTAAAATTGTTTGTTCTTTGATAATATTGTGAAGTAGGGCATGTGACAATGCTGAGCTCCTAGGTCAGTGACATAGTGTAAATTGTGGAACACAAGTATAGCAAAAGTGCTTACATGTCCACCAACCTTGGTCTGGCATACACTACATTCATGCAAATAATGGCCCCTGTATGTGTACATGCAATAGATAAATTGCCTACCAACTTTTGGTATATGTAAAATGCAAAAGCTAGGCCTTGAAATCCACATTTGCATATCAGACATAGTCATGAACCATATGAATGACTAATAAATAAGAGTGCCAGTCTTGGCTTAAATGAAGTACTTTTCTTTCACCGCTGAGCAACATCTATACATCTTGGACTAAGAGCAACTCCTCTATGCTTTGCTTTCTAGATAGATCCGATCATCATTAGTTGCTTTTGTTCAGCACAAACAGTTGTTTCTATAAACAACCTACTGCTGCCACATTGGAAGTAGGAACAGTAAGCAGGGGCTAGAACAGAGCTCTGCTCGTATTTACTTTAGATGCAGTACAGAGCAATTGGATGGATGAGGTTGTATGGTTTTCAGTCTGTAGAAGATACATTCTCTCCTTTCTTCTAGCACCGCAACAAAAGCTTTTGTCTTCAAAATGATGCTCTGGTTGCAAACATCACTGGCAACCCAAAAGCAGAACAACAAGGCAGGACTGCAGTTCAGCTGGAGACAAATGTTCAACTAAATGTTCCAATTTGGTGGAGGATCTCTTGGTCCTTTCGGTTTTGAAAATTGGTTAGCAAAGCCTGGGACACAAAAGCAAGAGAAAGCTTACCATGTAATTAGCCTTATCTTTTCACACACAGATAATATGAAACAGTGTATTAAATGTTTATACATAAATGATACAAACAGGCCAGCTGTGTAATTCAGCTAATGCCAATGACTGTAATTCAGATACAACAGTTCCTAGAATCACTTACTCTGAGAGTGGCCTTGAGGAAGGGAGTGCAACTACTCCAGAGTAAGTTTGAAATAAATAGCAATAATTGTACACTACAGAGCCATCAAGCATTTTTCCTGACCTAGGTTTGTTTGCTCAGATTGAGATTTTTAAATTTAGAAGAGCAAGAAATGCAGTGCCAGAACACCTTAAAGCGTTTCTTCATAAATAACTGAATATAGAAGCTTACTTTTTTAAAAAATGCATACCAAAACTCAGAACAGAGCGGGAATGATTTGATTTATCAGGCCCTGGGGTTTTTACTAGTGAAGATGGACCACAAATACCTAGAAATACAAGGAAATACTTTAACAGCTGATAGTTGATTAATCTGTAACCATGCAAAGATACACACTTCTTGTTAAACAATCATGGTACTTGGTTGAGAAGCTGCTACCTGGAGTTCACTGGCTCACCACATGGGTCACCTGTCCTCAGATGTCATCAGCTCCTACCAGTGTAGCTTCTCTTTACCTCACTTTCTCTTTAGCAGTTTAACCATTCTGCCACTGTCTTCCTTCCAACACTTAGGCTATTGCCACTGCACCTGCTGCCCAGTAGCATCATCTTTCCCCTCCCCAGATTTTAAAGGTTCTGATAGTGCTTGGTTAGTCCATAGCAGCAAAACCACAAAAGGCACATTAGGGACATTCCTATGCAGGTTTAAACAGAGAAAGGCCTACAATTGGGGCAGGTGGGAATTGTAGGAATTTTTGTTACCTGAACATCTTTAAGCTTGTGCCCTAAGGTTGTAGGTTAGAATTTACTGAAACGGGCCTGTGTCATGAGAAGCATGTAGTGAAGTTTTAGATAAGCATTTTGAAACAATAGTGTTTATGCTTGAACTGATTTTTCTGATAGGTCTCTAATGGCCTTGACTATCACTTGTAGCAGCCTTCCTCAACCCAATGCTCTTCAAGTACATTTACGACAATTCCCCAGGCACATATATTATACTGACTGAAGGGGATTCTGGGAATTGTAGTCCAACACATCTGGAGGGATCTGGTGCAGAAGGCTGAGCTATAGTGTGTTTATATAAATAAACAGATTGCATGATGAGCCCAAGTCACACCATGCACATTGCTAAACAGTATGACTTAGATTTAGACTGTCATAGTATACTCACTGAAATCAGTGACTTAATTTAACTCCTGCTTATTTCAGTGGGTCTACTCTAAA
Organism: Varanus komodoensis; assembly: GCF_004798865.1. Lineage (NCBI taxonomy): Eukaryota > Metazoa > Chordata > Lepidosauria > Squamata > Varanidae > Varanus > Varanus komodoensis. Next base: position 136,528,573 of record NW_025335268.1, read on the forward strand.
TATGACTAAGTCTGGATCCAACCCTATGACTACTAGTTGAGAAATACAGCATGGAAAGTTTGTTCCTTTATTCTGGATCGTAATGTGTAGTCCCACCATTTGTAGTAGCATCTGAAAAGTTGTGGAAGATGCATGGTAAATGCGGGTTAATTTCTAAAGACATGGAATAGAATAGGAAGGCAGAACAGATTTCACACTAGCATCTTGCATTCTCTGTTTGTAATTAACTTCACCTGCCCCACTGGTCTGAGGAATGTAAATCTTTAATTTATTCCTGTTTCTGAAATCCTTTGAGAGGCTCTGTGAAGGTGTTGGAGTAGTATGTGTGTTTTTGCTCATCCAATAAACTACTGAGCACCTACAGCTTCACACAGAAGCATTTGGAATTATGCTTCCTTGACATCAGAGTACATCTTAGCATCACATCTGTATTTCACATATATGCTATTAAAAGTCTTTTTTCCAAGACACTTACTATTTTTCACATTTCGTAAAATCTTCAGGCTCTGTAGAAAAGAGGAGTGGAGAGGAGAGAAAAGGTACATTTGAGGACACAACCATACTCTATAACATATACAGACTTAATTTTTCCATAAGTGGCAATATCCAAACTTTCCAACAGTTGATCAGTGGTGATGTCTTCATAAATGATGAAAGAAGTAATCATAAAACCCTTTCATTCCATGCAACCCATGGGTGCTCATCTGGTGTGGTGGTTAGTGTGTTGGACTGGGAACCCAGGAGATCGCACAACTAGTCCCCACTCAGCCATGGAGTTCATGGTGGTTTTGGACCAGTCACCACTCTTAGCCCAACCTACCTCACAAGCTTGTTGCTGTGAGGATAAAACAGAGCTAAGTTGGGGGGAGTGCAATGTTCATGCAATGTAATAATAACTCTACAATAATTTCACTAACTTATGGCCAACCCCTTGATGCTCATTGAGGGGCATTGGTATATAACACTGTCAGGATCTCATAATGAGGTCATCTACCACACTTCAGAATCCATTCTCCCCTCTGAACTTAGCAGAAATTCACACAGATTCACACAGTAGCTTGGTGGGGAGGGGTGAATGTTCCTAGGGAATGAATGTTCCTAGCAGCCATGTATAGTTTCCCATTGTAATTGAGACTAATCAGTTTTCCAGAAGACCTGCTCCTGATGGAGATAAAACTGGAGATAGAACTGGTTTGTTGATATGGATCAACATAACCTGCTTTTGGATTCTCCTTGGGGAGCCCATCACCACAGGGACTGTCATGATGAGTATCTGCTGAAAACCATGTGTATTAACTTTTCCTGTTTCAGTAGCATTCAGGCAAGGGAGTTTTGCAAACATTATGAATTGGATATCAGTTCCCTGATCATAACCCACATGGTGACTGCACAAACCCCACTGCTTCTCAAAGCTAGCATGGTAAATGGCTCTAGTTTTCAATGATTCTCCCTATTATTCCAGGGGCACATCAATTATATTTCAATTGATGCTGTGGGAACTTATAAACAATTAGAAAAGACAAGACTTTGATCAATTGCACATTTATTATGTATTGAAAAAAGTGAGGAGGAATCAGAGAAGAATGTTTGAAATGTATTCATGCAGCAGTGGCTGCCTGCTGGGGTCATACTAGCTACACTTCCTTGTCATTTAGCAGTCAGGCAAAATCAGGCTCATTATTATTAGTACTATATCACATTTCCATAGCACCCAAAGCCAAGCTCTCTGGGCAGTTCCCAACACTAAAGTCACCCAATCCAGATTTCAACCAGGCCTGGCCCTGTTTAGCTTCCAAGATTAGGCAGGATTAGACAGTTCAGGCTATATGGAAGTTGTTGCAGCTAAACTGGTAGCTGATCTCAGAGGAAGGCCCTTGGGTATTCCTGTTTTCCAAAAATCATGCATCACAGTTGACTGCAGCTTCATTGCAGCTTTTATACATTATTTGTGGTTTCATAATTGCTGCTCTTTCTTGCTTGGAGCCCCCTCTAGTGCTACAAATGAGAAAAAAAATCCAGGCATTGTTTTTACCATCTAGGATCTTTTCTAGAATTAAGGCTGCAGGGAAGGTTTCTTCTTAGTGTTACACATAAATTGGTTCAGTGCTAAGGGCACTATATTTTCTCCCCACATTGCAGATGGCAAAGGAAAGAGAATAAGTCTTTTGGTCATTGTTACTGTGTGTGTTTTTAAATGTAAAAACACTGAAAGATTGAAATCTTGCAGGATAAACTGAACAGGAAATGCACTGCCTTAAAAGTGTAAAGAAGAGGAAACAACTATTTAGTGAGCAGCTGTAGGAAGGTTACTTTCTGTTCCAGTTGCCTGTTGTCATAGGACTGCAGTGAGGAGGTACAGGTCATCGACCTCTGTCATTAGTCACAGGATTAAGGGCAACTGGGTAATTGCACCCTCCCAATGAGAGATCAGCCCTGCCCCAACAAGATTTAAATGCCTATTAACAACTCACTACTCCATTTAGGTACTGTCAGGCTGGGCTCCCTCTTGTACATCCTGCTCTTGGACTTGCAAACTTGTGGCAAGTCCTTGTGCATTTTCATTCACACACAGTGCTTGCCTCTGTGAGTCTCATTCCAAGAAGCTGCTTTGGGAGATAATTTTTGTCTGGAAACTGGGATATAATAAGTGGTGGCTGAGGGACTTGCTCAATAGGAAAGGCATATGTTTCATGGTATTTAATGCTCCATTTGTTTGAAAGGCTGTATTTCCTGAGGGAAGAGATGCAGGCAGAGAGTATTCATCCTCCTAAGGTTAAAACTAAACAAAATGTGGCTGGCATGTGGCAATGTGGTTGGGTGAAGATGGGATAGCAACTCATGGATTACCAAAAAAGAGGAAATGCATCACAGCACCAATCTGCATAAATTTTACATATTCTAATTTATACGAATGGCTTGTAGAGATGGGAAAGGTTTCTCTAAAAACACAACATTCCCCATTAAAAAGTTCAAACTCAGATTATGAACTGGATGGAGGAGGAGTAGGGTTGGAAGGTGGCATAGAAATGTCAAGGTTAATTAGTGAGATTTGTCAGAGACCTGCTGAGAACCAAACCACCTTGGGTTTGATTGGAGAAACAGTAGAACAGTGAGAGTCTGGAGAGGAGGGGAGTGGATTCGTTAACCTAATGAACCAGTGACAAACCAAAGGAGCAGCCCAATTAAGTGATGTCTGGTGTTCCTGCCTTTCAGCCCACAAGCAGTGTGAGCAGTCTGGGGGTAGGATCAAGCCTTCTGGGATGAGAAGGGGGTCTTCAGCTTGGAATCAACCCTTCACATGGGTAAGAGCTCTTCCCACAAACAGGATGGAATGCTACTTTGAAATTACTTCAGAAAAATCTTCTGGTGAAGTGTTCTGTTTCACAAAATCCCTATCTTAACTCAAAGAGTGTATTTCAGAAGTTTAGATCTGCTGGAAAGGGACATAGCCTCATGTTTAGAAATAATTACTATAACTATGCATTTTTATTTGTTACATCCATATTCTTTCACTCAAGGAACTCAGCATGGCATCAATAATCCTCCTTTAATTTTATCCTTACAACAACCCTGTGAAGTTGGTTAGGCTGAGAATCAGTGAATGGTCCAAAGTTACCAGTGAGCTTCATGGGCAAGTGGGGGCTAGAAGCTGGGTCTCCTAAGCCCTTCTCCAACTCTCTGACCAGGGTACCACACTGTCTCTTTCCCACAATACATTTCACTGCAGAGAGTTGATCTATACAGTCTGCTATCCTGTTGCTAACTGCTAATGGTCCCCTGTTCTCCCATCATATCGTTCTTTATCTTTAAAATAGACATGGACTAAAGAATACTTTCAATCTGTAAAACAGGGCACATGGACACAACCATGAGAAAATTGTCATTCATCACAAGTGATGCTACAGTTTCTAACCAATAAGTGCTTTTGCAATTCATGTAATCTTATTCCATACAGCACAGCAGAATGCTGGCGGGTTGAAGAAATCCTGTTTTCCCAGTGGCAAACTATACGAGCGTAGTCGCATGAATACGATTTCTCCATTGAAATTAAGTGCTACCTTGATTAAAGACCTCTGAGTCCTCTGTACAATTGTAATTTGTATAATTAATATGAGGTGAGGAGAGGAAAATCCCATTCATCTACTATACAAAAGTTATGGCATCTTTCCCTGCAATTCCTGTGTTGTCCATATTTCTTTACCTTACTCCTCCTCAAGCATTTTGCTTCCTTTGATGACACGTCTGTTGATTTAGTTCCAGAGTCTTTGAAGCTCACAACACTGTTTGTAACAGATGGCTGAGCTATGAAAACAAAACACACTCAGCAAAAGAATCACTGGAGGAACATTTCTGTACATGGAAATGTTAACACGAGAAAAAGCCATTCTCAAATAAATCTACTAAGAAGAGATAAATTGTGGTTACAGGGCCAAAACCGTACTTCAGGTAGAACATCAATTTTCAGGGAGATATAAGTACAGAAAAGTTGAAATTTAATTGCAGTTCTGGCCTTTTATCATGACCAACAAACAGAAAAAAGTGCAATTAAAACAGTATTTCTGTCTTACATGCAGGCAGCTCACGTCAGGCAAGAGACTCAAAAGCATCTTAAACAGTACCTATGACATTACTCTAAGATAGCTGGATTTTAATCTGTCCAGTTACAGCAACATTTAAAAATCATGCTGCAAAAATGGCTGCAGATTGTCTTTTTGTATGGCCTGGTTCACACTGAGGTTTTTCTGTATCACCCATATGACTGTGGAAGGCATCATTTGAGGAGGAAAGAGAACAGGTTCATTTGTAAATTAGTCACCATTTCAGGTATTTAAAAGTTATTCCTGGTCTTCCTCCTGTGCTACCTGGATGCCTATTACATTTGTCCTCTTCAAAGTTTATTTGGTTTGATAGTGCATAGAACCTCTTTCCCTCCAAGTCACAATAGCTCCAACCAGAATCACAAAAGATCAGAGATGATAGGAGCTGTGGTTCTTCTGGGAGGAAACAGATTTTCCATCCTTGATGCAAAGGAATGAAAAGCACCATCAGTGCCCAAGCTGCAGCTGGATTTCTATTCCCTCAGTGAATAGGAACAATGCTAAGGGATGAGATGATGGTAACGAGAGTCCAACATCTGGAGGGTCATAGTTTGCCCAGCCTTAACATCATAATACATAACATCAGCACTGGAGAGAAGTCAACAGGGATTCCCCTCCAGGTTGCACAAGTTCATATAACAGAGCCATGGTTGCCATGGGTACAAACTCATTTTTCCTGTCCTAATTTGTTCTCCAAACCAAAAGGTTTCATAGGTTCAAAAGCCTTCCAAATCCATCTGACCAGAGACCAGAACAAGCACAGTGCAATCAGTTGAGCCCCTGTTGTACAGCAGCTCCTGACCGAGGAAGCTTCCACACTTCCTTGCTCTGCTGGTGTGAAGCCAGGAAGGCCCGAGGAGCAGCAGTCTTTGCCACCCCCCATCCCCTATCTTGGGTGCTTTTTGCTGGGTGCTTTTTGCTTTTTAGCCTGTCTAGTGGGGGCACTTCAGAGGGAGAGGAACAAGGCTGTAGGAAGATCAGCAGAAATGCTTCTTGCCTCTCCACCCACTAGGGCAGCCCCTTTCCTTCCCATCCAAGGTCACTTTCTAATCTCAGAGGGCAGCGGCTACACGCTGGCTGTGAGGGGCTAGAAGTAGAAGGCTGACTCTCTGACTCCTGCTTCTGAGGTCAGAGCACTGTCTCTATCATGGGAGGTTTTTCCAAGCTGTCTTATGGTGCTGGGATGTTGCACAGGCGCTGTAGGCTTGCTGGCTAAACAGCACTGGGTGATGAGAACTTTTGCTCCACATTCTGCCACCTATCTCCAGCCCGGCAGGACTCATCTGGCCTGAGACTGAGTTGCTTTTTTGGTTAAAATGCTTTTAATGGTTAAAATACAACCATTACTGTTGATACATTGCTCCAAGAGAACTCAGTATATAATTTGTACTAGACTGCAAGTAGCACTGGATACTTTTTTGAGTGAAGGCTTCCCTGATCCTCTGGCAACATTATTTGATTATATGCATTTGGTTCTGTGTCTCTTTAAGGATATCACAAAACTGGAATAAGGAATAACTGACAAGAGTTGGAGGCTGGCTATGGTTTTTGTATGCAGGCTCACAGCTCTGCATCTTTTGTTGCTATGATTTTCCCTTCAACACTTATCACCTGACCTTCTCAAAGCAAACATTGAAAAAATTGCTTTGGATGTCTAAGTTTTGGTCTCTTCTTATGTGATGATGCTTCACATAAAACCACCAGCCAAACCCTTGTCTTATAAGACAGCAAAAGCCATTTCACTTACATTCCTCATCTGCAAGGATAAAGGACTCAGGAGTTCTCTCAGGAAGTGGGGGAGGAGGAGGTGATGGAGACCGAGCTGGATAAAACTCTGCGGTTAGGATGCACATAAAAAGTACAATTGAAACAACAATGTTTCCGTAATTTCACTTTCAAAAATCCTGAGCCTCTGCTTGGGTTCAGCCAGATCAAACGTCTACTGCCTGCTATGTCTTGAACTCTGCCATTGGCATGAACACATGATTCTTCTGAAGGGAACATGTGCATTCCTGTGTCCAGCCAGTGGTGCAGCTAGGACTGGACCTTGGGGCCAAAGTTTGTCTCTCTGTTTCATTCCATTTTTATACCTCCCAAAACCGAGGCTCTCTGGGCAGTTAACAGAGCTGGGGATGGGGCAAATGACCACCCAGAGAACATCAAATGCTGAGGACATCAGATGCAAACTTCGGCAGAATCAAACAGCAGACACAAACTTCATTTTATTTATGTCATCATGGCAGTGTTATGATTTAACTGAGTTTAAAATACAAAACTGAATGTATTTGGAATATTTTGTTTAAATCAGACAAACAATGGAATAGTGGTTAGGGAGCAATGCTAGTTTGGTTCTTCACCTATGGCCATCTGAAGGGAACCCCTGTAAGACAGTGAAGTCCAGATGGTAAAATTACCTGGCTGCCCTATTGTTCCCACATACTGTCCCAACCTATGGGGAAGCTCAGAAAATATGCCTCAATATATGCCAGGTCTTCAAAACAGAGGAAGAATCTAACCAAACAATATAACATTGGTTATGGTATGACCTAGTAACCTGTTCAAACATTTTCCACTGACAAAACATTTTCTACTGGCTTGGGACCTGGATACCTGAAGGAACGCCTTCTTCCCTATTTGCCCTCCCGCCCCTTGAGATCGGCAGCAGAGGCTCTCCTTCGGGAACCCTCCGTGAAAGATATCAGGAGGCAAAGTACCCGGAGGAGGGCTTTCTCTGAGGTGGCGCCCCATCTATGGAATGCACTCCCCAGAGAGGTCAGCCTGGCGCCGTCATTATTTGTTTTTCGGCACCAGGTTAAGACCTTTCTATTCCAGCGATATTTTAATAAGTTTTAATATTGCTTTTTCTATATTTTTAATTGCAGCCAGTGTGGGTCGGGGATTTTATTTATTCTATTATATTGTAAGCCATCCTGAGGCTTTTTTGCTATTAGGACGGCATATAAATATTTTAAATAATTAAATAAATAAATGAAAACAGGACATTGTTATAAAATATACCTGAGCTGGGTCTCTGCAGCTTCTTACCCTGAAAATGAAGAAAGAGAGAGATACTTTTATTTTCCCTCAGTTCAGCACGGCTGCATTTAACTTGAGTGAGTAGGCAGTGGAACAAAACACTATGTGTGTGTTCAGACATATAGCATATGTATCTGAATATACTGCCTGAAGATTCATACTGCCTACCTTTGCTATGGAAGTTGGGTCTACATTTCATCCATCATCCATGTGTTCACACAAGTCTTACTTCTGAACCAGATTTGAAAGACTGAAGGGGCCTTCTGGCTGAGGAGTCCTGGCACATCACTTTATTTCTCCAAGTGACACCAGTTCACCTTTAAGCAAGTTTCCTGTCTTCTTTCAGAAGAGTTATCCCCTTTAAGGAGTTAGAGGTTTATGCAATTGTGGAGTTAGCCACAATTTGAGAACCCTAGTCAGGTTTCTATTTTACTTGTCCTTTTTCAATCCTCTTTACGTTTTCAGTTTTGAAAAATCTTATGTACTTCCCAATTCTAATTAGTCAGTTCACTTTTATTTACTTCCAATAAAAGCTGTTGTATTTCTCCCACTGAACAGTGCTTGAGCAATGCTAGCTGTTGAAGGCCAAGCTAGTTTCTCTACAGTGTACTCATTCCCCAAGTGTGAATTTTACTGCAGCCAAAACAGCATCATCAATGCATAAAGGAAAGGTATCAGCAGGCTTGGGAAAAGTCCAAGGTGTGCCAAATGACACAAAACATGTAGGGAAAGCCACAACATGGCACAATGGTGTTGACCACATGGTCTGTGTCCTGATGTGTGTATGCCCAAAATACACATCAGGGGAAGGTTTTCTTTTAAAGGATTCATTCTCAAGAATAACTAGCTAGCAATGAAGCATTCTAGATGGTACACCTGAGCAGTCCTCAGTTCCTCAGTTGGCCCTTTTATATGGTGATTTGAAGGGTTACACATAACACACTTCACGTTTTCCAATAGGTTAGAAAAGTGGAAAGTTACAATGACATGATCCTTCTCACTTGCATATCAAAGAAGATGCTCCGAAGGAGGGGGTGTTAATACATAGAAGAAGATGCATAGGCGGGTGTGAATTGCCCTTTGTCAGAGCTGCTGTTATCTGTCAAGTACCAACTAGCTTTCTCTGGAATGGTGGCTGGTTAGTGTCCACTACATTTCAAGGATGCAGATATGCTGATTTCTAGGAAAGAGGATTTTTCTTTGGCCTGGTCATGTGTAAATGATTGCATGATTATACCTCTGTAAGTTATATCTATTGAAGTGCAGATCAATGGCACTTGAACATGTTTTAGTGGGCATGAAATATTGAGTGACTGTTGGAAGGAATAAGCTGAAAGGAGGGGGATGGAATGGAGTAGTGTGGAAAGGGACATGGCTGGCTGGCTCGGGCTCTGAATTGGAGCATTACACATGGAAACATTTTGCTACAGGCCCCACTTGTTAATGCTGAAAGTCACATTCATCCAGTTCTGCATATTCTTCCTAGTTTGTTACTTCAGCATTTACTGCTTTTGAGAAAGTGGGGCATGCTTTAGCCACTGTTGCAAACACAAGTGGAATTTGCTAGGCATCCATTGCCAATTGACTCACTCAGAATTAATGCAACCTGTTATTTCAGAAGCATTGTCCTAGCCTCAGCTGTTGGAATACAGAGACAATATTTGCAGCAATCCAGTTAATCAAAGCAGTAGCCTTCATTTTTGCAGCAGTCAGGAGATCCATATAGCAATATTGCTGGCAGAGAAGTATAAAGTCTCTAATGAGTTACCTTACTTGGCCTCATTCTTACACTGTCATCAGAAAATTTCAGCTGAGACATACAGCTCCATTCTTTAGAGACTCCAGTTTCCTCAATCTTGAGTGCTGGCTGGTTGTTTGAAGCTGCCAACAAAGAGTTATCTGTAAAGTATAAAACTAGAAATCAAAATTGATTTATTTCATTTTACTTTCTGGACAGCAAAAGTTTCTAAGCAGTGGAAGATCACCACATCTTTCATAAGGTGTTCTTCCACCATCAGTATAAGTGGATTCATTTAGCTGCTTAAACATACCATCTTCTCCAGGTATGATAAAGGACTCTGGAGTTCTCTCTGGCAATGGGGGAGGAATTTCTTCATCAAGTTGGGGAGAATCTGCCAAACCAAAAGAATGAAGGTTGTTTTTATTATTTAAGTTATGTGATTTGTATTCTACCTTGTCATCAAGAAAATGGTACCCAAGGTGGTAACTAAAGCTTAGAAGATTAAACCTAATAGATTAAAACATAGTTAAAAAACAACTCACAGAATAAAAACAGTTCAAAACAGACCAGCTCACATTTTCACTAAATACACCTCAAAAAGGCTTCCCTGAAGTTTTTCAAATCTGGGTAGGCTTATATGGGAGAATGTAATCTTTCAAACAGCCTGGTCCCAAGTTGTAAAGGGCTTTATAGGCCAAACACAACTTTGAAATTCTACTCAGAAACAGATTAGTGGTACCAGCAAAGTTGCTGTAACAAGGGAGTCCTTTGCTCCCTGTAACCAGCCATGATTAGCAGTCTGGCTACAAGATTCTGGAGCAACTGAAGTTTTAAAGTTTTTTGCAGGCACCCCCATGTAGAGTATATCACAATAGTCCAAAGAAGATATAATTAAGTCACTTTTACAGAAAGAGCTATTGCACCCACACAAAATGATAAAATTCCAATGCCAAGTTCCTGGGCCTCCTTGACTGACCTTGGTGGCATTGGCACATACCTGCTCACTCTACAAGCATGAAGCGATCACTGTGAGTTATGTAAAATATAACATTGTCTTAGTTTGTATCAAATGGTTGGTCGATTCAGCCCCATGTTGTTTATTCTGATCAGTAATAGCTCTCCAAAGCTGGGTAGAAGCCTTGCTTAGCCCGTTAACTGCATTAGAACTTCATGAAAATCTATGACGAGGGCATGCTTTGAATTAGGAATACAGGATGGTCACCACATCTCAAAGCAATTTTGTAGAACTAGAATTGCTACTGAAAAAGGCCACAAAATAACAGAAGGGCTACAAAGGATTCTTCAGCTTAGGAAAACACATATAAGGGAGTGCCTGTGATGGAGGTACATAAATTATGCATGCTGGATAAGAAGCCCCTGTCTTAGGAAACTAGTTCCTGCGGTCATTTCATGAAGCTGAAAACAGGACAGATAAAAGGCAGTATTTCTTCATACAATGCATATTTAAATTATGGAGTTGACTGTCACAGAATGTAGTGATGGTCACCACCCTAGATGGCTTTAAAAGAGGATTAGACAAATTAGTTGATGATAAGGCCATCAATGGTTACTCATCATGGTGGCCCTATGCTACCTGCAGTGGCTATCTTGCTATGCAAAACCAGTGGCTATCGTGCTCTGCATATCCATCACAAGGAAACACAAACAAGAAGATGTTGTAGTGCTCAGGTCCCAGTTGCAGTGAGGGTCCCGAGGACACTTGGTTGACCATTAGGAGAGCAAAATGCTGGATAGGCCTTTGGCCTGATCTACTATGGCTCTTCTCATGTTGTTACATTCGTAAGTTGTTTTGGCAGCAGTGGCTAGTGACTCCAATGTCAGTGGGGCAGTGTATCCATTCTGTGCTTCAATCTGAACTTTAAAGGGGTTATCCATGTGGTGCACCTATTCTGGACAGGGTTCAGCACCATGTAGCTTCTTAAAAGTTCATACTTAAACCTGGCATGGATACACTACCCACTGACACCAGAGACATCAGCCTCCACTTAGCTGAAGAGCTGAAGATGCCAGGGATTCGATCTTCTGCATGAAAACTGTGTTTTGATGCTAAGCTACAGACCCCTCAACACAGCTTCAAATCATATGCATTCTTATCATCACATCCCTTTTATTTTTAAGGGAGATCTATCAGTCAAATTCCTTGCCATTAACTACACAGATACATGCACATTTAATATCCAGGCCTATATAACCCTTTTTGGGAAAAACGATTCTGCAACATTTTTTCTGATTCATTAAATGAATGTGCTTTAATGTCATTAAAATATCAGAAGCACAACAGTATTGTTCACACATTCAAACATTTGACTATCTGACAATCAAACACCTGCTGGTTGCGATATGTGCTACATACCCTTGAACTTCAGGAGTTTGAACACAGCTAAAAGCACATTTTTAATACTTTAAAAACGTGACCACCAGATGGTGCTGAAGCTGGTAGCTCCTTCAAAACATGCACACATAATTGGATAGCACTGCTCAAACTGGAATTTTTTAAAAGATATTTTATAATACTCTATGCACTATTCACTTGTGCTATCATACAAACTACTGATGAAAGAAAGAAGAAACCATGACCCTGAGTGTCTTTTGCAGCACTCCCAAAACAGAATTAGAAGATGTGCCAGGCAAGAACATGTGTGTACTTAACAAGTTCTCACTCAAGTGCATAGCAGAAAGCCTTCTCATTGTCCCCCTTCCTTGTAATCAAATGCTCTCCTCACAGGACAATTCAGCTGACAGCGCACAAGTTCTCATAAACTCAGACTTACTCTGGCAAGCTGATTCCACCACATCCAACAGGTAGGTACTCTGGGCCTGGGAGTTGCATGGCAGATGACTGGATATCGCATCTGATGACTGTAAGTCCACAGCCGGGGAAAATGGGGGAACTGTTTCAGGTAGATCCACAGTAGAGTCAGGAAATTCTGGGGAACATGGTTCTTCTGATGAGATAGAAGAAAAGTAAGGATCCTCTGCTGACCAAGTGCAAGGCTGGTGGCGTAACTTCCTGAGCCTGCAGCGCTGCACTTTGCTCGATAATGTATTTGAAAGGCTTGAGTCAACCTGAAAGCTTCCAAATGGGATGCCCAAATAGGACCCAGGGTCTTTTCTTGTCAACATTTGGGGTGTTTTCTGTGATACTAACTCAAAAGGGTTAGATTTAGTCCGTGTTAGAGGCACTGTTGTATCTAAGCTCAGTCCAGTTTTGCCTCCAGATTTTAAAGTAAGAGGCACCTGTGCCCAAAAGAGATTGTTAAAGTCCAAGCTGTGATGTTTATGGAGTGGCTGTCCTATTGACCAAGGATCCCATCTTGCTGTGGCATCCATGGTTCTGCTGGCGCTGAAGCTCATGGGTCCAACAGAAAGAGCTTGCCTGATTGAAGGATGACCATCTCTGGATCTGCCATGAGTGTCTAAGGCCCATACACTGTGACCAGAATGCCAAGACTTCTCATGACCCTCTTCGGCTGAACTGCAACAAAGGTAACACCATTTTCAGAGCTATGTCAATGCATCTTCATACACTCACAGTTCTGCCCCATTAGAAATTTGCCAAAAATAAATGAAACATATACCATCCCCTTTCTCCAATGAAAAATACACCACAGCAAAAGGGGCCACAATTTTTTCCATATTAAGTTACATTGAACCTTCTTTTCTGCACTTGGGAACTGCCCTGGGCCATGAATGTGTCCATACTGTGTAAAACAGAAACACACACATATATCTCCTTAACAAACCAATGGAAAAAAACCCAAAACAAAACACTGACGGTATGAACAAGCTGCTGGAAAT
>NW_025335268.1:136541866-136555644 GCF_004798865.1 Varanus komodoensis
ATTTCCAGCAGCTTCCTATAGCTTACCTACTTCTTTGTAATTCGCTAAAGGCAGTTGTTACCAGATATGGTGCATATCCGGTATGGGAAACACATGGCCCTCCAAATATTGTTGGACTGCAACTCCCACTGTCCCCCACCCTTAGCTATGCTGGCTAGGGCTCATGGAAGCTACAGTACAACAGGCCATGCATTCTCAGCTCTCTTGCACACAGATAAGTAACATTGGCTTTTTAACATTGGTGATAGATTGCACAGAACATGATCAGGAGAAATGCCAAGGCAGACAATTCTCAGTGATTAGAAATGCACGTTTTCCCTGTTATGTTTCAAAGAATGGGGCACTTCCGTAGAATCAACGTTGCTGTTACATAATAGTTTGTACTATAGCCAAGGGGCAAGTATAGTACAGAACACAGAAATCACGCACATCCTTCCAGCATGCTTACATTCTTGATTAAATTGGCGGGTTTAGCTGCATCATACTCTGCTGGTAAATGCTTCATTATTTATTCATAACATTTGTAATCCAACCAATAAGCACTACTCTGGGCTGATCGCAAACAATTAATGGTCAGTAAGAATGGACTTGAAAGCATAAGAACAGCCTTATGGATCAGAGCAAGATGAATCTAATCCAGGATCTTCTTTATCTGACTGGATGCTCCTGGAAGCTCATCCCCCAGTGCCTGGTGGTATTAGTGGCTTATGGCCCCAGAAGTGGAAAGTTCCCATCTAGCAACTATGGCCAGTAACTGCTGATAGACATATTCTCAATGACTTTCTCTAAGGAAAAGTTAGTTAGTTGTGGAGGGACAGGTACAAAGCGGTCAAAAGAAACTGTTTTACATCAGTAACTAGCTTTGCTGTCTTCTGCTGCCTATGAAGGAATTAGCTATGGATGCAGACTTAATAGACGAATTTGGCCACTCTTAAGTCTCCTTTATTTCACCAGGAGAGAAAATACGTTGCAATGCCCCATTGAGATCAGTGGGATTTACAGTGCAATCAAAAGTTAAGTCCCATCAAGTGCAATGGGGCTTTTTCCCAGGTAAGTGTCTGCAGAGTCCCAGCCTTTGATGGGATTAACTCTGCCTGGACTCTGTTTGATGCTTGAAAATTACGACTGTTCATACCTGCTCAGTGAATTCCGAGAAGAGGTTTCCATTTGTAGAGCCTGGGGTGTCTTGGCTGTTGGATGGTGTATTTCTGTCTGCAAAGGGACAATGGTATGGTTTTGTAAACCTGTGGGACTAGAACATTGATCTTCACACGGTGGTTTGGAAGCTACTACTGTACTGCACCCTGACCTAAGGGGCATTGCAGCAGTAGCAATACCACTGCATAAACGCATGGTAAAAAATTAAGAAGTGTATTCAAAATATTTTATACCAGCTTTCAAGGCAAAGCCTTAAGAAAACAAAAACAAATGTATGGTACAATTAATTAAAACTTGTAAAAACAAAGCAACAGTAAAGACTCCCATTTGTAAAATGAATATGGGCTTCCAGTCATTTAAAACTCAACTAGAACATTCAGGTCTTAATGGGCTATTTAAAAACAGTCAAAGGGAGTCCCCACTCCCCACCCCTCCTCCACCACCACATGGTAGGACATTCCGCAAGGATAGGGTCACCACAGAGAATATGCTCAGCTCACTGACCTAATCTTATTGGTACACACATGAACAGGCTTCTGTAGCCAATCTTTGGGTCCAGGCAGCTGCAGGCTGTCCTTAAAGTAACCTGGTCCCTGAAGCACCAAAAGTGCACCAGCAACTCTTGCAGCTGGTGCAGAATCAGTGTTATATGCTCTGATCCCACAGGTCTTACAAACAATCAGGCAGCTGCGTTCTGAACTGTCTTTATGCACTCCATACAGACTGCATTACAATAGTCTGGTACGGATGTAACTAGCGTATGGGTGACTATAGCAAGGTCCACTTTCTCCACATGGAAAATTAAATGTTTGGGCTAAACATGGCCTTTAACCACAGCTAAAGCTGAGTCTCATTTAGGAAAGTTCTCAGCCCTTAGAGGAATGTGTGGGGTAAACACAGGGAAGCAACTTTTGGCTTTTTTGTTTTTGGCAGGACACGTTGCCAGCTAACCTGTAGTTGTATTTTGAGGCAGATAAACAAAATGAAAGAGAAACTCTCAGTTATATTTGTAAATTTTGAAACTGTAATGTGGATTTGCTTAAACCTACATCACACTTTGCTGTACAATATTGCTATATTCTCACACTTTAATTCTCTGAATGGTGAGAATTCCAGGGGTGCAAACTTCAAAAAATATCCAAGTCTGTGTTTCCTTAAAAGCTCACTGGAGAGTTATGGCATTTTGTAATAGATGCTTTTTTGATCTACGTATACAGGCTGAGCATGAGTGGAGGGAGGCTTACCATGTTGACACTGCAACAGATTCCTGCTTTCCAACTAGGTTTCCAGGGAGGGAACATTATACCATAAAGGTTGTTTCAGAGTGCTAACGATGCTCTGACACCTGCATCCCAATCTGGCCTTGTCCAGCTACACAGAGAATCAATTTTACCTGATAAAGCTAGACCTGTTTGGTTTTGGCAGTGTTGAATTGTTCGTCTGTGGTCAACCAGACTTCAGTAAGCTAGATGCGACCTGGATCACCAAAACTCCACCCACCCTATCTCAATATAATACTCTTCAACCACAGAAAGAGAGAGAGAATGGGGGAGTGGGGCTCACATTTATCAGGAAGACATAGGTCACTTCCTCCAAAATGTGTAGAGATAATGTAATCACTCAGAACTGAGGAAAGCAATTTTGCCAGTTGGCCAGGCATTCAGTTCTCCAGTTAAGCTCAAGAAAATGTAGGTCCAGCTAAGGAGTTTTAAAGGATTTTGATTCTAAGGCAGTCTGACACAAGTAAGCTTGTGGTCATCAAGGATGGATCTTCCAGTTTTAGGTTTAGCAATTAAAGCAACCCAATTGTGGAAATGTAGCTAGATGGTATGCTACCTTTCCATGTCCAGTCTCACACCCACATATATCAGGTTATTCCTGTCAGGAATCTCAAGAAAGTGCTATTAGTGGGAGTTTTCTTGTCAGGATTCTAGACACTACAGAAAGTGACAAGTGGGACAAAGTGCTCCTATTCAGAATTAAAGGTCCTCCATTCTGTGACCAGTAAGTACACTCCGTTCTCATCAGTACCTTTTAAGAATTTTTTCCCTAACATTTTGTTTACTGCTTCTGTCAGTCTTGGGGCTCTTCCATGGCTGTTCTGGTGACATGGGTAACATTACTCAGATCCTGAACATCAGAAAGAGTGGAAATGAGGAGCTTGCCCTTTTCTTCGGACTGGTTCCCTAGGTCTGAATTGTATAGCAGAAAGGTACATACCAATCACTACATAGTGAAGATGGAGGTGGGTGTCAGGAAGGAAAAGGTAGACTTAGCCTAGGCCAGAATTATCTGAGAAAGATGGGAAAAGACTGCCTGCACTCTTCCTAGACACGCCATTACACACACACGACAGAAGAATGCTGTGATAACTTTATCCCCAGGATGCAGTGCCAGACTCTGGCCTCAAGCTTGTTCCCCTGGCTTTCAAAATGAACTTTTGACAAACTAAGCAGGCTAGACAACAGCCCACCAAATGGCAACCATAGCAAAGTTTATTCTCTGTCTCCATAGATACCCTTAGAACATCTCTCCTACTTGCAGACTAGGAAATAGGTCAACAGTATGATACAACCAAACCAAATCCACTAATATGCAGATTCTGTGGCTGAAATAGCAAAAAGGACATTTCTGTATAGATTTTATTGGGAGGTGACTGGTATGCACTGGACCCTCACTAGTTTTTAGCTTATACTGGTTTCCTGCCTGCAACAAAATGGGTAAAGGATGATTACAGGGCCTCATGCTTCTTTCTCCTACTAGGCCAATTTCTCCAGCTCTCTCTCCTAGTAATGCAGGCTGAAATCAGTGTGCAAGAAGCTTCTGTACGGCATGTTCCATGTATCCTTTAAGAGAGGTCTCTGGCTGCATCTTAATGATATCATTGTTAGGCTATATAGAACATGGCTATGCTTTAGATCCAAGTCCATTTTTGGTAAAACCTTTATTCAGAGGCACTTTAGGAGGTCTTGAAAGCAGTGAGCATAATAGCTAAGACCTGCAAAACCACATCCTGGCTGAAATGTTTTGTGTGTAAACCTGACCTTAAGTTTTTGCTACACCACACCTCTGCCCACAAAACTTGAAAAAGAAATTAACTTGCCCTGGCTTTTGCTGGAGGTTTCTGCAAATGTAAAAAGCAAAAATGGGAAGATAGTGCTGTTGATAGAATTCAGTCTGAAGTCAGAAGCAAAGTAACAGTATTAGAGTTTCTCCTATGTTTTCCTTTACCACTTAATCATTTAATGTACAATTTACTATCAAGAAGTCATTACCACTGTGGATAGGAAAGGACGGATCATATATTATGAAGATTCCAGACTGTGAAATCACAACATTGCATGATATCAAGTTGTACATCCTCATGAATGAACTAATCCTTAGGGAACCAAATGCAGAATCATGTTCTAAACTCTGCATAGTTCCCCTTGGAGTGTGTAGAACCATTGGCTGCACTGCTCAACATCCACAGTCCCTATGGGGATTATGCCCAAGATTATGCCAATCATTTTTAGTCCTAGTGGTTTCACAGGGATCAGCATGCATGGCTGAGCAGCTGTGATGCAAAGCCAGCTATAGTGCCAGTAGTGCATCACTCAGCAGGTAGATGCTGAGAAACACAAGGCTTGCAGTTGAATAGTAAAGGTTATAGCTGCAAATAAAGTGGTACATTACATTGTACATTAGATGCCCCAGTTTACCGGGCAAAAAGTTTATAACTTGTTCTTGTGGGTTGCAGTTGCTTTTACGAGTAAAATAATTTTAGTATAACTTCTTATACAAATCAGAAATGGCAAGTATGATCTTCAAAGATGCATCCCCTCCTTCGCTTTCTTTTCTGAAGAAGAGATGCTTTTCTTAGCAGTATGCTTGCCAATATGACACATGGGAGCACTGTGAAGCCTTTTGCTTCAGAACGATTGTTCTTTTTACCCAGTGCTTTTTTTGTAAAAAAAAAAAATAAAAAGGTGCTGGAACTCACGTCACAGGCAGTAAGCGTGCGACCACACACACCAATCCCAAGCAGCGCCCTCACTATCAGATACCAGATAGCAGACACAAAAGCAGCCTGCGGGCACTATGTTAATGATGTTTGCTGCTGATCTGCTACGATTCAAAATCACTTCGTAAATCCATTGGAAAAAAAAGGTGCCAGAACGCTGTTCCGGTGCGTTCTATGACAAAAAAACGCCCTGTTTTTACCTGTAAGCAAATTGGTTCATATGAAGTAGCTAATAAATTAATGGACTCAGACTCATATGATTCACTGCCTAAGACTGTTTTCACCTGGTGACAGTAAAGTAGTAGTAGTAAAGACAAAGTAAAGACACTGGGTTTGTGAAGGAATACTTGGCAGCCCACTTTTTAGATATCAATTTCCCTAACCTAACCAAACCCAACCCTGAAGCCACAGCACGAAAGGGCTGGCGATCATGGCAGGGAGGAGGAAGTCTTTGTCAGCTGCGGCCCAATGCTGCCATGACGCTACCATGGCAAGTGTCCATGGGGTCGCATGCCAGCCACTTGCCAGAGCAGGCAGCCCTTCTGCTGCCCTGGCAACGTGGCTCTGAGGATTTTCTGCCTGACCATGACTTCATAGTGTTGCCTGGGTTCACACAATACAACAAGCTACACTGGGTCAAGCAAACCCTACAACAAGCCTTGGCTTGTATGCTTGGCTTGTCAGCCATGCCTTATTAGCCACCTGGAAAGCCACCACGGCTTCATAGCCACAGTGGTTTAGTGTGTCATGCAAACCCAGTCCATGTTCTCATGCAAACTGGCTGGCAGCTGCTGAAATCCAAGAGAGAAAGGACCTTGTGGCACCTAGAAGCAGCTTGAAGAGTGGGCCTCTCTCAATTTTGGGTATTAATGCCACTCACTGAGCTCTATCCCTATTTTGGGGTTATCTTTGACCATCATCAATTTTGTTTAAAATAAAACCAGGTACACTCCTAAACTCACAGTGAGATTCTATTATTAGCATTCTCGGAATAGATTTAGAACCTTTCATTTTAACCCAGACTGACAATAGGTGCGCATTGCTCCAAAAGCAAATGTATGGGAGAGTGGGAAGAATTTGCATGCCTGAAATCCAGATTTCAGCATTCCGTATAGATGAAGACATCAGAGTGCTTCCTGTTCCAATTTCTGCTTGTTGCTTTCATTGTTGGGAAATGTGCCACTGGATGCATGCTTTCAAAATTTGCAGCCAGACACAGCATGATATACACTTACCTCCACAGTAATGGTACCAGAATGACTGGACAGTATTTCAATTTGCCTTTGAAAGATTTCAATGACAGCATCGTAGACCAACTTGTATTGCTCCTGAATAAATGACACCAAAAAATCACATGGAAACTTGGTACTTTTACTTATTCATTTCTCTACTTCACAGGCCTGGACCATCCATGATAAAGATCTGATGCGCTGACACTTTCAGACAGAAAAGCTACAGGGCAGTGGATATACTTCCCAAAATTGAGGTTGGGGAACTCCACTTAATAAGTAGATGTGACATTCTTGTGCTGTTTTATTTCAGTAACTTGTTTATGGGTAAAAAAGCACAGCAGGACTGCTGAGTTTCAAGAACTCTGGAGCGTTCTTTTGACAACAGGTTATTTCCTGGTAGCAACAAGCATTTGAAGTGCTGAGTGCTCTTTTTACTAGCAAGTTTGTTCCGCAAGCATCTTCTCAGTACCTTCTTGATTTCTGATCTTCCTCCTTCTGGTAGCATCAATACTATTCCTTTTTTATCTCCCCAGGAAGCTTTCAGTGTAAATGTGTGCATCATTGCTGCACACAGAGATTCCTTCTCAGAGCACAGCAACAATGTCTATATAGGACACACTTCTTAACATTTCAGTAACATTATAAAAACAATCAGAATCTTCTGGACATACCTGAGTTTGCACTAATAAAGGCCTCTGAGTGCGCATTTCCTGAATCATGTTAAAAATGCTGAAGTTCATTGGAAGAATCTTGGGATAAAAAAAGACATAGAACTAGTCATGATGTGGAATGATCCATTGTAATAACTACATTGTATCTATTTCATGTTCATATAAGAAGTTTCACTAATAGCCAATTATTTCTCTCACTGATGTATACCAATCTGATGGAAAAAAAACCATCCTTTTCCTGTCACAGCATTCAGGACAGCAAATTTCTCATAGCACAGAAACTAAACTACCATCGATGAGCAGGTCTTTGCAATAATCTAGATGCCCCGATACATAACACATGACCAGATGGTTCCACTGAAGTTTAATATGGAAACAAGCTCTCACCCCATCTTTTACCAATGTCCGTGTATAGTCAATTGCACAAATGACTCCTGTTCGTCCACAGCCCGCACTGAAAGAAAGAAAGCATAGACTTTTGAGAGGGGGGTGGCAGTAGCTCTCAATTATATACAGCGTTCAAGTCTCTGTTTTCCCTTCTAAGTATGTTAACAAAATAGCATTCAACCTTCCTTGAAAGTTCCTCAGTCTATTCTTAATTGCACTAGTTTACAAGTGATAGGCAAATGTATCCACTTAATATCAGTTCAAATGCTCATCACCAGTGTTTGGAGGCAGAAGCAGCCCCAACATATGCATTTGATTATTTTCTTTAATATAGATGACCTTGGGAACTGAATGATGAGAGAAGGAAGCAAGCAAACAAAAGCAAACATTACATATAATGTTATCCATTAAACATGTGAAGTCATACATATGTTCTCTCTATAGATAGGGAGGGAGAGAGGTAGATATCTTATGATCCAATCTTACAGGTAGATATCTTACTACATGATCATCCAAAACTCTTTCTTAACATTTCATGGGTAGGATCTTCACTGGATTTCATTTTCATTTCTGAGGCAATTGATATTGCAATTCTTTCTCAGAGTTTTTCTATGTGAAAACCTTCTTAATCCACTGAATCTACTTTCAGTCTCATTGTTCTATTGAGACCTGGTGTTTCCTTTTCTGCTACAATAGCTCCAGTGGGATAGAGAAATATAGTGCAATTATACAAGTGGAAAAATAATGTCTTTTGCTTTCATAAATGATACATTTTCCCTGCTCTTAAAAAGTTCACTGAAAGTGCAGTTTAAAAACTGTAGGGTCATGACGTCATATAAAGAACCTGTACCCATTGTGGAATAGGAAATGATGAGGGCACAGTGAATATCTTGTATAGAAAATCTGACAGTGGGTACAGATCAGCAAATATTTTGCAGCACCCTTAGTGTTTGAGACATCTTTCTGTGCCACACAGATCCATATAAAGCATTTGGACACAAGTGTTTACTGTGCAGTTATGATTGGTTGCACACGATAATTTGTCGGTGCTTCTCATTGCCCTTCAGAGGCATTTGGACCACAACTCCCAGCATTCCCATCCAGCAGGGCCATTGACTAGGAATTCTGGATGTTTGTTTTCTTTATTTAAAAGTTTTGTACCCCGCCCAACTACTGACGTCAGGTTACAACAAGGAACAAAACAAAATGGCAAAGCAAAGCAAACACAGCATCCAGTGTTGCAGTCTAAACATGTCTGGAAGGCACAAGGTTGGGGAAGGCTGCTTTAGGGCCTTTTCCATATGTTGTCGCTTCCCTCCCACCCACACACTTTTTTTTTTTTTTTTGGACCCATCAAGGAACATCTGGTATTTCTGTGAATGGTAGCATGAAACCATAGTGTGTGTGCACAATTTTGTTATTCCTCAGCACGTGTGTGCGTTACATATAGAAGAGATATCCCTGACCCCAGATAAAAACATGGTAAAGGGTCCAATCTTAATCCTACAAAGAATGCAGAAAACAAAGCCTTGGTAAAGCTTAAAAGCTTCATGTAGAAAAGCCCATAGCACAGCAATCACAGGAAAAAGTGATGCTCTGATCATGATTCTGAGAGCTTGTGTCACTTGATAAGGCAATATTATAGCATAGGTTGCTTCGTGTTGCTTCCATTGTTTTAGACATTACACATTGCTGTAGGAAGACTCTGGATGCCTTGGGGCTTTCTTCCTTACACTGTTTTCTGCTCACATACCATTGAAGACCCACATATTTTTAATCAGATAAAAGGGGGGGGGGGTTACAATATGATTGTTCGGTTGATGTATGTCCCATTTTAAAACTTCTCCCCCCACACATGCACTTTGTGCTACCCACCGGAAGAATGATACAAATACACTCTTATTGCTACTGCAGCATTTCTCTCCAGCTACTTTGTTCTCCTTTGCAGCTGCTGCTTCAAAGCAGAAGCAGCTATTACTATCAGGAGTTTCCCAGCCTCCCCCTCCCCTAAATTCTCCCCCAGCCCATGCAAAACGCCTTCTGCTACACAAGCCAGCTGGAAAGTCCTTGTGTCCCCCTCCAGCATTACTTCTTTTATCATGCCTCATTCTTTTCTACGTTCTATGTTTTTGCCTTTCTTGTACTCTGGCATGATTTATTCAGGAATAAGCACTATTGAAGTCAATAAAACTTACTTCCAAGCAGGTATTTCATTGCAGTGACAGCTACTTCTTAATAAAAATAAAATGGGAGTGGGGAAGGAGCCCCTTGTTGTCAGGTTAGCAACAAACTATATTTTTTAATTTTTACTTAATATGGTTAACTCATATTTGCTTAATATGGTTAACTTTTAATTCAGTAGCATGCAACTCTTAACATTGAGATAGATTTCCTAGGTCCCAAATGCTAGAAAACATACTGACTTGATTCAGAAAACATTATCTGAAAGTTTCACTTTGGGAAACCAGCAAATGGGGACAGTACAGCTCCTAACTTATAGCTGAGTACAAGTTTTCTCTTCTCAATGAAGGCTATTTCAGAATGATCTGCCCATGAATTCTAAATATTTCCCCATAAATTTACACCAATTCATCAATTTGCAAAGTGTCACATGCCAATAGACAGGACCATAGTAAATGTGGCATTTCAGTGCAGGAAAACAAAGTTACTATTTTAGATTTAGATTTGTTATTTAATCACTAGCCTATATATATATATATATATGTATGTATGTATGTATGTATATATATATTACTGTATCACCCAATAGCCAAAGCTCTCTGGGAGGTTTACAGCAATGCATAAAAACACAATGTAAAAATACAGTTAACTCTAAAAAAGAAAAATATACTGTAACATTTAAAAGCCATTTTAAAATTGAATTTAAGTAGCTACAATCTGTGGTTTCTTCCAGGTAAAAATATCTTCCCTTCCACCTACTACTTACACTTAATATTATTACCATACTGGAATCTGTTTACCTTCTTTACAATAAACCAGCTTGCATCTTCTGGTCTTAGGTGTTTCTACCCTTACTAGACACAGGATAAGACTACATGAGGGGACTAAATAGCCTCCTTGATGCAGCATTCTGTCCCCTCTAACCCTGGAGAGTGTGCTCATCACATGTATCCAGGCTGAAATGAGGGGGCAAGATCAGGGTACAGCAGAGAGACACGGAAAATAACTAGAGGATAGAAACAGCGAAAATGGGAGATGGCATTATAAATGCAAGGAAAGCACCATTGATCATGGCCTCTAAATGATTCCATCAGGCCAGCATATATTTGCTTTTGAATAATAAAAGGATGCTCGAGCTTGTCTGTCCCCTTGAGTTAAGCACAGATCATCTCACCTGCAGTGCACACAGATAGGTACATCATAGTGTGCTTGGTAGCAACGCATCTCAATGATGAGCTGAAGAATAGGGTTGATTGAGGAGGGAACATCATGGTCTGGCCACTTTTTATAATGAAAGTGGTAGACAGTTCTGATTTCCTATAAAAGGCACCAAAATGGAAGATGCATTAGTACTGTGTTTAACAGATATGGTTCTCAATTATTGTATCCTCATATCAGAATGTAGAACATAAGAACAAATGTAAAAACAACCACGGTGGATCACACCAAAACCTTATCTAGCCCAGCATCATGTTCAAACAGTAGCCAATGAAAAGCTTATAAGCTGGACATGAGTACAACAGTTCTTTCCTGCCCATGTACCCCAATAAATGGTAGAGAGGGAACGGTAGATTGACCGGATTCCTACAACACAACAAGCCATGCTGGGCTTAAAAAAAGTCACCATCTGGCTGTTGTATTGTCTGAATCCAGTTGTGGTAATTCAGGATGGTACCTTTGGACTTTAGAAATCATGGTAATATTTGTTCTATGATTTCTGCTTACCACCATGATTTCCCATGGTGTCTGAACCTGCCATTGTGGTGTCCACAGTTCTGGTGTTCAACCTCCACATAATACCCTGGAAAGAGCAGCCACTCTAGGAGTGTTCCAGCCTCTAATACCCATCTCAGCCTAGAAACAGATGTGTCACTGTTTACTTTGCTCCTACAGGTAGCTCTCTGTTCCCACCCCCCTCGACCTTCTCTGTCATCTAGATGCCCACCTGTCAGTTTCCAGTTGTGGAGAAGCATGCAACCCTGCCCAAAAGAGAGGCCTTGAAGTTGGTCATTCTCTGTATTGCTGTGTGCCTGCTGCAGTTTTCACAGATGCCTGTATGAGCTTTTGTGCCTTTTACTTTCATTCCAAAATATGTGGATACTTGGATATATGCTAGCATGGGAAAGAATGCAGTAATGTGTGGGTGGGGTTGGGAGCAAATATCTTATAGGCATAGTTTTTAGCATAGCTCAGCAGAAGATTGCATACTACCAGAAGATTTTACTAGCCACTCTTGAGATAGTAACTCATAGTTTCTATATGAAGAAATTTTTTAAAGCAAACAATTAAGTGTTCTTAGTCTACTGAAATGAAGATATTCTCTACTATAGAACTTTCTTGTTGGGATGGCTTGATTTGGTATTAGGAAGATTTGTTGATGTTAGGATAAAGACTGCAGTGCATTTTGATGGGGATTGTGGGGAATGTTCCCATAACTTTGTGGAAGAAGATTGTGCAGAAAACTTGTTGGTGTTTGGGAATATATGATGTATTTTTGGCAATGAAGGGGGAAGGAAGACTGGCCTTTCTGTTCATCCAAAGGGAAGGGAGGACATATGAGTGGAAGGAGAAGGGGAAGCAGAGGGGGAGGGAGAAGCAGAAGGAGAAGGAGAAAGCTGTAAGCTGCCTTGGGTTCCTCTCAAGAGAAGAAAAGGCAAGTTATAAATTTAATGAGAAAAAACGTAATAATGAGACAAGAAGTCCTTGGAGATATTGAGGACAACAGGCTAAATATGAGCCAGCAATGCGATGCAGCTGCAAAAAAGGGCAAATGCTATTTCGGGATGCATTAATGGAAGTGTTACTTCCAAATTATGAGAAGTAAATTCCCCTATTCTCCCCACTAGTCAGACCTCATCTGGAATACTGTGTCTCGTTCTGGGCACCAAGAAAGATGCAGAAAAATTAGAAAGGATCTGAAGTAGGGCAACAAAAATGATCCAGGGCTTGCTGGAGAACTGTGCAGACAGGGGTGTGTCCGGTAGGCTGACCAAAAATAAAATAAAATAAAATAAAATAAAATAAAATAAAATAAAATAAAATAAAATATCTACTTATTAAGATGGACAGAAGAGGGGTGGGACATTTCACTGGGTGATGTACCGGAGAAAAGGAATTGCTGGGCTACAGTGGACAAACCTTTCCAGTATACATGCTACCTGTGGGAAGGAAAACATGGGGGGTGGGGGGTGGGGACCTAACTGACACGTCCCTCGTCCCTGCACTATGTCAAGCCTCATTGCCTCTCCACTGAAGGGTGGATGTGTGAGTGAGATGGCACAAGAAGGTGATTTCTATAGACAGATCCATAATTAATAGGAAGCTTTGGCTGAGAGACTTGAGAAAAAACGGAAAAAAGGAGAGAGTGACAGAGCATACCCAGGGAACTGTGTGGACCAATCAGGAAGAGGCAGTTGACATCCTGGGATCAAATTTTAGGTGTGGTGGCTGATAGGATACGTGCCACCAACAGAAGTACTGGATAGGGAGGATGGAAACCATGATAATGTAGAACTACTTGATTGTTTGTTGGGTAGATCATGGTAAAAAAAGAAAAGAGCTGTGATAACCAGCCAGGGTTGCTTATTGTGACGTATGAAGCCAGCCTTCAATAATGGAGGTAATATATGGCCCTCACAACTACTAGCCATTGTGGGTTTGTAGCTGGCTGCGGTTGTTAGTTTGGCTATACTGAACACCCTGAATGCATGACTAAAAATAGCAAAACACACCTAGACTATTCTATTAAATCTGGTTTCCAGGCCAGTATTTCTAGTCTCACTTTCAAAGGCAAACAGCATATCTGCAACAAATGACACCCTGCCCGCATCCTGTGGTGCTTAATCATATAGAAACATAGAAACAGAGCGAGTCAGAAGGGGTCTCCCAGGCCATCTAATCTGACCTCTGGCACCAGCCGGCTCCACTCACGACATGCCCACCATGTGGACGTCCAGCCTATCCTTGAACACCCGCACTGATGGGGCCTCAACGACCTCTCGTGGAAGCCCATTCCACACCCTCGGGGTCCTGACTGTCAGGAAGTGCTTCCTGGCATCCAAACGGAACCTTGGCTCCCTGAGCTTTGCTCCATTGGAGTGTGTCCTGCCGTCCTCTGCAGGGGAGAACAGGTCTCTACCCATCTCC
>NW_025335268.1:136555744-136590327 GCF_004798865.1 Varanus komodoensis
GATGGGGCCTCAACGACCTCTCGTGGAAGCCCATTCCACACCCTCGGGGCCCTGACTGTCAGGAAGTGCTTCCTGGCATCCAAACGGAACCTTGGCTCCCTGAGCTTTGCTCCATTGGAGTGTGTCCTGCCGTCCTCTGCAGGGGAGAACAGGTCTCTACCCATCTCCATGTGACATCCCCTCACATACCTGTATGTCACCAACATATCCCCTCTGAGTCTCCTCTTCTCCAGGCTGAAGAGGCCCAGTTCCTTCAGTCTCGCCTCATACGGCATCCCCTGCAAACCGGCCACCAACCTTGTGGCCCTACGCTGCACGACTAACCTGCCTGTATACTTTCTGTAATGAGGGGCCCAAAACTGAGCACAACATTCCAGTTGTGGGCGCACCAGGGTTGTATAGAGTGCTAGTAATACCTCTCTTGATCTAGAAGCCACACTTCTGGCTGTGCAACCAAGGGTGGCGTTCACCCTCTTGACCACCGCATCACACTGCTGACTCATGTTTAGCCTGCAGTCAACCAGCACCCCGAGGTCCCTTTCACAAGTGCTGCTCTCCAGCCACTTGTCACATAACCTGTACTTATGACACCTATTCCTATGCCCCAAGTGCAAGACCTTGCACTTATCCACATTGAACGCCATCCTGTTGTCTCCTGCTCACTTCCATAGTCTGTCCAGATCCTTTTGGATCTGGAGTACCTGCTCCTCAGTTGTGACCACTGCTCCAATTTTAGTGCCGTCTGCGAATTTGATCAGCAAACTGTTCACCCCTTCTTCCATGTCATTTATGAAAAGATTAAACAGGATCAGCCCCAGGACAGAGCCCTGGGGGACCCCGCTTGTCACTGGCCGCCATCCCGATGATTCCCCACTAATGGTTACCGTCTGCTTTTGGTCAGTCAACCATGCCCTAATCCACCGGACAGTGCTTTGGTGTATCCCAAAACTCCTCAGTTTCTCCACCAGGATATCATGGGGCATGATATCAGGATATCATATGATCTGCCCTGGGATTATATTAAGCTCTTCTGTGAAAGGATTACGTCTTCCTTTCGAGTGGTATTTGGAGGTGTTTGGCTATTTATGTGAGTGCTTAGAATTATTAGCCCTTATCCCTTCCACCCACCGACCTGCAAACTCAGGAATATGGGGAATGTGCTGTACTGAAACCACAAAAGAGGCTACACAGACATGTGAGTCAATGAGAGAGATAGGGAGGGGGGGAATTTTCCACAATGATGGATCACCATTGTACATGGAAAGCCCAAGCCCACCCTGCATTCCCATTGTCCAGATGGTTCCACACGTACACTGTCATTCAGTTTCACTTTCAAAGTGCGAATCACATAGTCACTTCTCTTCTCTTCAGCCTCCTAAAGGGGAAACAAACCAGATGACATTTAAATCGCAATTCTTTCTATGAAAGCAGAAGCCTATGAATTAAACAGGAAGGGAGGGATATACCCACACAGAAAATAGAGAAAGGTCCCAGCTGGATTGGAGTCTCATCCACCTCTACCCAGTATCTTTCACATTTTTTCTGTAGGAAAAAAGTAGAAGGAGTTTGTGGTTATTTGTCTTCCTGCTGTGTCTGCTCTCATATCTTTTCCTAGGACAACAACTGATTCATACAGAAAGCCCAATGACAAGATTTAAAAAGAACAGACATTTCTATCATGCAGATGTCTGTATGCCTTTTCCCCCTGCCCAATAGTAGTAATGTCTGTGGAGGAGGGATTGTCATTAAAGAATTGGTCTTGGAGCTTGAGGTTAAAATGCTTTGAGTGTCCCAGTATTCAATCATATGCCTTGTTCTGAAAAAAGTGAGAGCAGGATTCTCAGACAGGATCATGAAAATGCTAGGCTCCTGAATGCAGATCAAGAAATAATCGGGTTTACCTTCCATTGAAAGCAATGATATTAATTATATTATAAAGAGTATATAAACAGTGTACTGAAAAGGGAGAGTCAGTACTAGTTAATACAGACAACACTTGACCCCAAACACAGATTCTTCTATGAAAACTGGAACTTATATGTCATCCTTTCACACAGTACTTACCTTTCCCATTTCAAATTCCATGCAAGCCATGACTATAATCTAGAAAAATAAAAAGAAGAATTTGATTTGGCGGCAGAAGAGCAGATTCCAGATCCAGCTGGCAGCAAAAAAGGCCTTTGGGAACAAATGGCATTTGAAGAAAACTGTGGTGGGCAGGACTAATGGAGGCGTTATAGTTTTCTGATAAAGTTGCTATCATCTCTGTCTTGTTTATTTATTTATTTCTATGCTGCCACACCACCTGAAACACAAATCCTAGGAACAGAACGATGAAGTAGACACATTTCCTTCATTTTGCTGATTTATTTGAGCTGTAACATTTAATTGCTTTTTGCATAGACAGTGGTTTTAGAACCTGAGAAGGATTCTGAGTTAGGCATATTAGACTCTATCAAACTCTAGTAGTTGCTGCTACTAACTTTAGTCTTCTTCCATTGTTGTTATATCTTAGTATTTGCTGTTAGCATATAGGGAAGAAACATCTGGGGAAGTTAAATGCTATCTGGATCTATTATGCAAAAAACAGTTCCATGAATGTAAGAAATAGACTTCCTATAATATTCAAGCTAGAAAAATTGAGAACAATAGAATACCAGGCACTAGAGACCACCAGGCACAAACAGATATGGATGCATTCATACATAATACAAGCATATGGTTTGTTGCTTTAGCTATGAATTTTCTTGCATACCAGCAAAGACAAAACAGGTTATTGTTTTGTGTTCCCTATTTCTGGTTTGTTTCTCTCTTGTCTCTTGCTCATTTCCTCTGTTCCAGAGTTTACAGCATCTCAAATAAGCCATGGTTAAGCGCTGAGATATCACAGGCTATGGTTTAAATATCCAGGTTTCATAAGCCAATAACAAACCATGGGTTCTATTTCTGGTTTATAGCTGATTATTTCTGGTTTGTCTATGGGGATACCTTCATACACAACAATCACAGTTCACAGCAACCCATCCTGGCAATAAACCACAGTGGATTGGGATTTGGTGAAACAATCCAAGTATGCCTAGCAGGCTATTGGGCTTACTGTAGGTTGTTGGCCCTTCCACTTCAGTCCCTCATGAATATATCAGAGGATGCCATGGAAGGACTAAGCCATCTCTCTCCTCCCTATATCACATTTTTCTTTTTCTTTTCCCTTTGAGATCCCCTTTTTGACAGGTATAGACAATCCCTTCAAAGTGGTCAAGCAAGCAAGCAAGCATGCAGATGACACAGCAAGTCTTGATATGTTTTCATGTCATGCAAACCTAATCAACAACAAGCCAGATTTTAGCAAACCACACCATGGCCTATTATTATGTGCAAACCAGTCTCAGTGATGGATTGTTTTTTCCTCCCATTTTCAGATGATGACGACTATGTGTAGAGGCTTTTGCAATCATTCACAGAACTCTACAGCTAAATACCAGTATAGGACTTACTGCCTTTCATGGAACCCCATCCTTTATTGGGAAAAGCTGGACCCTATTGTGTATGCTGTGTTTGCGTCTTGCTGTCAATTGAGCAGCTCCGAACAACATGCACTCTCTCCTTTGCTCTCTCTGAAAGCAAACACTCTTACAATAAGTGTGCTGAATGGCCCCATGGAAACCATGGGTGCAAATATAAATAGTTTGCTTCCTTGAGAAGAGGATAAGATAGAGACACTATTCAGCAAGCAGCATGGACTTTTAAAATGTATTATTGTACAACTGCAATAATAAACAGCAAACAGCACTGATCTGTGGCTTACCAGGATTTTATATTCCCAAACCATCCTCCAGAAGTCCACAACTGTTGTCGAAAGTGGACCCTGGGTAGCTATGTAGGTCTTTGGCTCATATACACCCTAAAAAGGAAGTGAATAAAATACAAGCTTGCATAACTTACTAAAAAGTATCAAGCTGCTGACCATTCTGAAATATTTTACATTTTCCCATGATATCATAAAATGAATTGCCTCAGTAATTTCAGAAGGGCTGCAAGAGGAGGAGACTGTGACCCCATGCTGTTAAATGTCTAAGAGAACTACAAGAAGAGAGAACTTTCCCAGCATGGTTCTGCTCTGAGAAGACAGGGGAATCCAGTTAACCTAGAGAGCAATCTGACATGACCAAGAAGAAACTAAGTGGGTCATCTGCCACTTCCAAAGCCCTGCTGGCTTACACTGGCCAACAAGAGGTAGAGAGAAGACTTTCTTCTTCTCTTTGCCTGTCAAAGATTATTATTTTTTAAATTCCTATCTGCACAGAAACCAGTCAAGGACAGTAACTTCACCAGCCCCAGGGTGGTGCTCTTCAGCAGCATAGTCCAAGGGCCTCCTGGAGGAACAAAGGGGCTTTGCGTATGCTAGTTAGCATGTTGCTGATGGAAGGGCAAGGAAGACAGGAGGGAACAAGGCAGAAACAGCCTTGCTTGGCTTGAATAATGACCACCACTTGGATCCATCGACTGAGCAATCCACCTGCTATCCCCTCTCTCCACGCTGGTCTGCACACCAGGAGCCTCAGTGGGGAGGAAGGAGTCAGCTGCTCACCTCATGCTACTGACTGTTCAAGTGAGCCCCTTCCGACTGCCTGGGGCATGGTAGGATTGGCAGCCCACCCTTGGCTGACTCTTGATGCATCCCCTTCCTGAGGTCCCTTACCGATGGATCCAGGCCAACACCTTCCATGCCTACAGAGTTGTGATGATGAATTGAAAGCCTTCATAGCTGACCATCCCTTCATATTTTCCCAACCATACAGCAAATGTATGGTTCTGTGCACCTGGAGTCATATTCTTGACACACAGAAAGCAGAAGAGAGCCAGTATGCCATGCTACTTAGAGTGCTGGATTGGAGATCTGGATTCTAGTCCTCACTCGGACATAAAGCTCACCGGATGACTGGGCCAAGCACAGACTCTCAGCCCAACCTACCTCACAGGGCTGTTGTTATGAGGATAACATAGAGCTATGTAAGGTGCCTTGATTTCTTTGCCACAGGAAAAATGGCAGGATATCGATGCAATGTTAGAAAAGCTCCGCAATGCAGTGCCAATTCATATATAGATAATATTCTTTCCAATCTGTTAGCCAATGACTCCCCCCCAACTTCCCCCCAGGAATTATCCTCTGGAGGGTGGACCCCTTGTAGTACAGGCTTCCCTCACTAGGTGAGTGTTCCAAGAACCCATCTGCATCACTGTACCCAGCTGGGTTGACGTGAGAGGCTGCATTCAGCTTCAGTGAGTTTGTTTTGGAGACTCTTTCAAAGCATTTGCCTATTTTGTGGTGGCTGACTTACAGGAACAACGTGCAGGAGTGATTTTTTCTCAGCTGAATGTTTTTGACCAAAAATGGCAGGACGCTTGTGCCCCACCTTCCTTATTCACCCGACCTCACCCTGTGTGACTGTCCTTTGTTTCCCCGGAAGAAAAAAGTCCTCAAAGGGAAACATTTTGCAGATGCGGAAGAAGTGAAACAAAAAACGGCAGAAGCACTAAAAGGCATCAAAATTGACAAGTTCAAAACCCATTTTGAGCAGTGGAAAAAATGTCTCGATAGGTGTATTGCATCAAATGGAGAGTACTTTGAAGGTGACTGAAGTCTGAACATGTAAAAATAAATACACAAATTTTTTAAATAAATTCCTGGGTTTTTTGGGTCCCCCCTTGTACACCTAACTTTCAGAGATGTCTTCCTCAATCCTTAGATTCCCTTACTTTTTCCTTTTAATATCCTGAAATGACCCAGTTATTGTCATAGTATATTCCAAAATAATAGTTTGTGTTTATGTTTTCCACTCAGTCGAGCTTTAAGTCAATGAGAATTATATGCAGGCAATAGAATGTCATATCCAAAATGTACTACCTTGATAAAATTGGCATTGATATAATGCGAGTCTTTATCTGATGTAATAAGGGAGAGCTTCACTCTGCTGTGATCATCTAAAAGGAGCAAAAACAAAAAAGAACTGTAAAATGCACTATATTATGAATGCTTCATAGAGGCATAAAGTTTAAGGTACAGAGAATGACAACAATAATTATCAAGAGTCTGGAGCAATTGCCCTAAGAGTGGCTACAACAACTGAGACTATTTGGCTTAGAAAAGAGGCAAGTAAAGGGAGACATGATAGAGCAGTTCAAAGTAATTCATGGTGTGGATAAAGTGGAGGGGGCACGTTTTTCTCCCAGTCCCTTAACACTAGGACCCAGGATCATGCCATGAAGCTGATTGGTAGGAGGTTTAAGACAGAGAAAAGGAAGTTCTTCACAGTGCATAGATAGACTATGGGATATGCTGCCAGTGGTGATGGCCACCAATTGGGATGCGTTTCGAAGGGGATTGAACAGATTCATGGAGGAAGAGGAGGCTATCAGTGGCTACTAGCCTTGTTAGCTATGTGCTAACTCCTTTACCAGAGGTGGCATGCCTACATACACCACTTGCTGAGGTGCTCGGGCAGGCAGAGGTCTCAGGTCCCTCCTGCTTGAGGAATCCTGTGGAAGCTGGTTTTCCACCAAGCAGACAGAGTGCCCAACTAGATGGACCTTTGGTCTGATCCAGCATGGCTTTTCTTATGTTCTTATGGATCACAATGGATGTTCTCTGAAGTTATGTCCAAGCAAACCAGCTGCATAGGCATCCCACGCATTTGGTTAGGAATGCATATGTTAGCACATTAGGGGACATGCAGTGTGCCTCCCCATCTTACTTTCTGGCCTCTCTAGAAGCAGAAAAAAACAGTGACACTAAAATCTCATTATTCTTAATGACAGCTTAGCTTCTTCTACACTGCGCCAACAAAGATTCACAAAAGGAATTGATCTGTCACTACAGGTGTACACGTTTCCTTTCCATTTATCTTCCAGCCTTTACCTCTGTTTTTTAAAAGAACTGGCAGAGAATTTCAGTAACTACATCAGTAAGTGCTCCAAAAATGCTGTGAAAAGTGAGAGTTAAATTCTCCACTTTTTGGAGGAGCTGGAGACTTGCGGAAGTGTTCAGAATGTGAAGGAAACATAGAACTATCAGTTCAATACTTCAAATCAAGATGATTACATAATCAAGGGAGAGATATTGTCCCCTTCACATCTTTTGGTGCACCTTTTTTGCTGCTTTTTCTTCTTTTCTGGTGCCTTTCACCTGACATCTAGGTACTTGGACTCTGGTAATGGTGTGCAAATTAGCTTAAACGCACTGTCATCTTGTCCTCACTTTAGCAGCTGTAGCTGAGAAGAAAATAGGCCAGAATTCTACAGCTGAACACTAGTATATGGATTAATGCCTTTCATGGGACCCCATCCTTTATTGGGAAAGGCCGGGCCCTGTTGCGTATGCTGTGTTTGCGTCTTGCTGTCAACTGAGCAGCTCCAAAGCACATGCATTTTTTCCCTTACTCTCTCTGAAAGCAAAAACTCCTACAATAAGTGTGCTGAACGGCCCCATGGATACCATGGGTGCAAATATAGTTTGCTTCCTTGAGAAGAGGACCAGATAGAGACACACTGTTCAGCAAGCAGCATGGACTTTTTAAAATGTAATGTTGTACAACTGCAATAATAAACAGCAAACAGCACTGATCTGTGTCTTATATTCCCAAATCACTGTCACCTTGTCCTCACTTTAGCAGCTGTAGCTGATAAGGAAATGGACCAGGCAAGACTACACTTATTGGACAGCCGTAAGTGCAAACCAGTGCACTTGTCAAAGACCAATAAAAATATAGTTTGAAAAAGCTCTCTGAAGGTGAATATGACTCATGGAACCATACGTGTGCATAGATGTTATTGCTTCTTGTGGTAGGAACATGTTAAAATGACTCAGTTGTTATGGATCAGACACAGTGATCATTAGTAGCTTTTTACTTGTTCTTAACTCAAAAGGAAAAAAAAATAGGGTGCAGTCCTATGCCCTTGGTGCTTCGGTGCCCCCCAGTCTGGGGGGTTCAGAGATTCCTCCACCCTGCCAGGTAGGAACACCGGAAGCAGCTGCCATCAGCTCTCATCCATTCTATACTGTTTTCAACACATCTAGCAAAGTTGCCTCGAGAGGGAGAAGAGGTTTGATTACTCTTCTCATCTTTCATGGTCTCCTTGTTCGATAAAATGTGGCCTAGCAATTATCAGGATAAAGTAAGCACAAGCCATATGCAACATGTAAAATGACTAGGTGGGCTGAAGTACACTACTTACTGACTATAATATCAGGAAGACTTGACCGCCTGACCGCTCTGCATAGGTTTACAACTAAAGGGTGGTAACTGAGCTGCTGGCCAAGGCAGAAAAGTTTATTGAACTGTGACATAAAGGTGTGGAGACCGCTTCGTTTTTAAGGCAACGGTTTCACCCTTCAGCTGAATCCTGTTAATAAAAACTAGTTTTGAGCCTACGATGTGTCTTTGGTTCCCTCTTGAAATGACAAATCGGCAAAAGTTCTCTCAGGAGAGGAATTATAGGGTGTAATTTACCCACCATCCTCTTCTCCCCGTCCACCTTGGAGAGGCAGCCAGAGTGGCTGTGCTGCCAGGTGTCTGGGGGGGGGAGTCAGCCTTTCTGCTCCCCCTTCTAAGCTATCCTGTGGTCCAGGGACCATCGGATTGTTCTCTTAATGGCTAGGAAAAAGACAATTTCACTTGGGTTAGTGCTTCCATCAAAGCAGGATTGGATTATGATTACAAGAGTCTCACAAGTACCCCATCCCATGACAACACCACTGTTTTTTTGCTGCAGGAACCACTTTCATAGTTATTGCTTATTCCTGGGTATTCCTATCCATATAAAGGTAAGGGTGCTTTTCTTAGTATCTGGAAAAAACCCTGAAACAAGGGTAGGTAACTTCTGGCCCTCAGGCGTAGCACATGACAGTGGCCAATGGCTCAGGGAATACGTACCCGTGGACATGACCAGTGGGCAGTCTCAGCTGGCCATGGGTGCAGCCAGGGTCAGCATCCCCCTTGCCTCCCCACACATACACAGACTTCTACACACTCACACTCACACCCAGTCGAACACCTGCTCACTTCCTCCCATGGACTTGCCTTCACACACACACAAAATTCAAGGAGGAAGTGGTGTTCAGGGTGGCTCTTCTTGCACACCGTTCCTCCCCATAACAAGTGCACCCCCCCGGCCTGGCAACTGCCTGTTTTGTGGGCTGTGGGGAACCAAATCTTCATGGCAGGATCCTGTTGCAGTAGGGAGAAGGATTAGGACACCTGTAGGGGAACATCCTGAGGCATCCAGGGACCACCTGTGGCCTGCAGGCCATAGATTTCCCATATGTGC
Source organism: Varanus komodoensis (assembly GCF_004798865.1). Taxonomy (NCBI): domain Eukaryota; kingdom Metazoa; phylum Chordata; class Lepidosauria; order Squamata; family Varanidae; genus Varanus; species Varanus komodoensis. Next base: position 136,565,069 of record NW_025335268.1, read on the forward strand.
TGAAAATGATGCATGGAGGTTTTCAGACATAGATCAGAAAGCATGTATCGATTGTACCAGTGTCTTGATGCGTATGGAGTAGGGCCCATATCTTTGCCTATTGTGAGAGTGTGTTCGTGCTCGTTAATTATTATTCCTAACTTACATGGCAAGATATCCTTGTACCGGTTCTTGCTGATATTTTCTGGCATCTCAGATGTAGCTGTTGGGTAGATTTTGTCTGCTTTGTAGGTTGCCGATTGCCTTTTCAGTTTCTGAGGTTAAAATATAAAGAAAAAAAATACAGCAAACATGTAAACAGTATCACAGGACTGCATCTCTCATTATTTCCTGACTAGCCTCTCTTGAGACAACCACAGCAAGAACTAAACAGCCGTCATTACTGAGCAGTGGGAGGCTTCAGAGGAGTGGAAAGTTTATGTGCCGAGCAGGAACCATGCGTAACACGAGCACATGAATTTCTGATGTGGCTTCAAAGAAAATTACCCATTTGTACCGAACTTCTGCCGTCCTTGCACAGGTGTGATGTGGTGGAATCACACCAAGCTCAGGCAAGTCTGGAAAATATGAAAGTCCTTCAACTGTTGACAAATGAGGAGCAGCTCAACTGGAGCAAAACGCTACATTTTTTCCAACAACACCCCTCTGCCATATCAATAGTCAAGCTCTTGAATCATCTAAAATTCCAGTACCCATGACAAAATACAGCAGAGCCCTTCACTGGATTCCACAAGACTGAGAAGGAAGAAGTATGCACATAACCAGCATATGTGGAATTTGGAAAATGTCTCGTTATTGTACAGATTCTACAAACTTTCCACATAATCCTGACAATGGTTACAGAAAGGCAGATACTAAGGCCTGCAGCGGTCACTAACATGTTATTCGAATTGTGCTTCTTTTATGGGGAGGGTGGCATCTTGGAAGACACAATTCCCATCACACCCAGCTGAGTCAATGGTGATATCTGAGTTGATGCCACAGCACTTGGAGGGCCACAGGTTGCCCATACCTGAATTAATGCATCCAGTTAAGACTATGTTCTACCCTCTTATGCTTTCCACCCTATTGTACACCAATATTTCAGGCATTCCAAAACAGTGAACATTCCATACCAAGACACTGCCACATTTACATAAACCAATTCAAAGCATTTAAGTATCTTGGTGCAAAAATCAGGGCTGAGTGATGAATTAGAAAGGAAAAAATTCTATTGGATCTCCCCATTTTTTCCACTTTTATTTTCAGTTAGCTATCAGGGATGTGGCTCCAAATCTGATCAAGGAAATATTGCCAGTTAAGAGGGTATTTATCCTCCTTCTCCAGTGCCATTCTTCCAATCTGAATTAGCCTCTCAATGCCACACTCAGCTATGATAAGGAAAGTCAGAATTCTGTCTATATTGTCCATCAGAGGGGCGAACCCTTGCTTCCAGGAAGCTGATTTAGATGAGGAAACAATACTGGAGAAAAGGGCTAAGCTGTTACCCCAAGCATTGTGGCTTAAGGTTGCTTAGAATATTTGAACCTCAGCCTTCCATTTGAGTCACAACACTCAGCCCAGTTCCCTCACATACCCCAACATGACTGATCTGAAGTAAGAGCAAAAATGGCAAGAAATCTAGTTGCAGATTTACCATGTAGCATGTACTTTGGTTTCCTGAAAGAGCTAAGTTAGTCAGGTGATTACAGATGGTGGTAACTACTCAGTTGGTCTGCCTTCTGGAACTGGCTTCTCTGTGTGGATTATTCATGGTTAACAAGCCATGACTTGTTACTGAAGTTGGATTCAGACAACATAATAACCCACCTTTTAACAACTGCCCAAAGTTCAACAACCCACACTCAGCATTGTCATGTTGTGTGAAGCCAGTCACTGTCTGAAGGACCATAAGATAGTTCAGATTTCTGTCTTTGAAGTCAGAGACAGCATCATGACCTTGGGAGGGAATCTGCTCCCTACTCTTCCTCTTGCAGTAGATGTAGAAAGAACTGTTGTGGTTGAAAGGAAGTATTTCAGGGGGCAGGGAAGGAGGAGAATGTAGATGCCATGATATGAGCCATCCTAAGCCTCTAGCAGCCTCCTTCAAAATGCCTTCTCTAGATGGTACCTATCCACCTGCCCCCCCCCATAAAATGCTCACCTAAAAAAAAATATGCAGGGAACAGGAAGATGAAGATCACATCAGCCACTTCTGCTTTGCACAGGATGACCATAAGCCTCTGAACTTCAGGAAGGAAGATCACTGAAGGTGCAGCCTACAGGACTGTACCCTTAGTGCACAACACTATAACCTTCCAGTTCACAGAATGAGCCCACTTTAGGGCATGCTGGGAGTTGAAAGATTTTGGCTACATAGGCATAGGACTACACCCTAATTTAAAACACTGTTGTGACTGCAGATAATTTATTCTACTTCCCTGGAACACATTTATTTGGAAAGAAACAACACTTAGTTCCAGAAAAGGACTTTGTGTCTAAGTGTAAAAATAAGAAAAAATCAAGAATCTCTGTAAGCATGTACATTTCATTGCAAATCACGCAGAAAGCGTCAGATATGGGGCAATATAGAATTTATTTACTTATTAAAAGCTTTTCTATCCTGTTTCCTACAGAATGTCTCAGGACGGCTTACAATAAATAAGTAGCATAAAACAATTCCCCCCGGCGACATCCAACCATTAATATACTAAAACTTCAGTTAAGGAAGTGAAGAAGGTGGCGGGGGTGCTCCATGCATAACAGCAGGCCAGTTCACTGGGGTTTCTGGAAATTCCGTGGGCTGTGGGGTGAATGAACTAGTGGGAGACAGCATCAGAGGGCACATTTCCATTCCTGCTTGTCCCCATCCAAATATTCATGTTCACAAATATCTCATCTGACTAGGGCTCCTGTAGAACACACTTGCTAGGAACTGAAAAGCAGTGTGCTACACCTGTCTTATTAAAATAGCTTCGTACTAAGGGCAAAACTGCCAGAAAATGAGAAACTGTAAGTGAAAAACAGAAGACTAGATGAGTCAAAAGCTTATTACAAAGCAGTGTCATGCTCAGCTCTATGAGAACCATTGAATCAGAAAATTGGAAGAGTACCAAACGCCTTGACTGAGACAGAAGCCTTTAGACCCAAACATTCCTAACAGATTAGCCTAAATTTCTCTCAAGTGACCCTTATTACTAAATCTGTTGCATGTAGCCATGAACCAGGGAATTGAAGACAGCACAACAGGCCTGTGTTTGTTCATAGGACGTCTTCATGTTTCTTTCCTTTGTGCTCTCTAGGAGACCCAGGTGCAAATGCTTGCAACTTGGCACCACCCCTGACCATGAAATAGAGCAGTACAACTTCCCAGTCAGCATGGCCAATAGTCAAGGATGATGGGATAGTACCAGCTTGGAGAATATTGTCCTAACTGGGCAAATATATGTGAACAAATAGTACAAGCAACACCAGATGTGAACTACAGGTACCCTAACCCTAAACCTAACCCCTTTGTGACAGCTCTGTGGTGGATTTCTCCTACAACTGGAGTGCAGGATGGCTCTGCCATATGGTCTTCAAGTATTGCAAAGAAAAGTATGTATTTAAATAGCACTTTACAATAAAGCAACAATTCAAAATACTTAAATGTATTAATTATATTGGCAACCTTAATATACAATATAGCTACAGAAATAAAGCTAAAAAATACGTATCCAATATACAATATTAACAATCAATCTTGCATAAAGCCCATATAATAAAACTTACATAAAACCCATATGAACATTCAAACCATCACCAATCTCCTTACGCAAGCAAAAAAAAAATTCAGACCCCTCTTAAACTCTTTCAAACTTTCTAACCACAGTGGTAGCAGGAGAGGATGCCGCAGAGGAAGAATGAGGTCCTAGTATGCATGGGAATGGAACACTACAATTCATGAGGTAAAAAGGGTCAGGATGGCCTGACCCATGGATCTGGGGACTCAACCCAGAACACTCCAGGACAAAAAAGGGGAAAGGTATACCGAATAATGCAGTCATAAAGCCTTAAAACTAGGACCAAAATCTTCTAATCAGCTCCGTCCTTCAATGGAAGCCAATGCAGGACTTCATGATGGCAGGTAATATGGGAAAATTAAGTAAGATTAAAAACAGTCCTAACAATATTCATCTGTACCAGAATCAAAGGAGAAGAGGAGGACAGAGGAAGTCCTGCTTAAAGACTGTTACAATAGTCCAAGTGCAACACAACCAAAGCTCAGACCAGAATATGTACTGTCACTGGAGACAGGAACTTGCAAATCTGTCAGACATTCATTGGCTGGAAATTACAAATTCACATTGTACTTTCAATAAAGGAGCACAGCACATGCTGTCACCCACCAGGAATTCCAGGTCCCTAGCAGCTTGCACCAGGACCAGCTGGGAGCCTTAAAGACAGAGAGGAGGTATAAAAGAACAACAAGAAGAAGTGTGATCAGGATGAAAAATAAAGACTTCAGTTTTATCCATATTCAGCATGAGACAGTGGGAACACTCCCATACGGAATTTGCTAATAGGCAATTTTGCATAGATGCCCATTCCCTCCTCTGCGAGCTGATCAAAGTATTGGTAAAGCAAGGTGTTCAAAGGATTCCATCAGCATAAATATGATGTTGAAAACCAAAATCAGAGATAAGACAACTCAAAGGAAGTGTATAAGAGAAAGAAGAAGAGGTCCAAAGACAAATCCATGGGTCACCCCAACAGTAAGAGGAAAAGGATTTGAAACAGTGCCAGGGAAAAAGCCAATCTGGCAAGAAGGAAGTCAACCAAGAAATGTCAATAATACCCAGGATGCTGAAAGTAACATGTGATGCAAGGTATCAAATGCTGCTGAAAAATCCAGCATCACCTGCACCAATGTAAGGCAACAAAGATATCATTCAATGCCTGAGAAAGCATCAGCTCCATTGAATGGCCAGTCTGAAGCTCTGATTGAAAAGAATAATTGAAATCATGGGAAGGTAGATAAGAAATCAACTGAGAGAGAGCAACTCCCTCCATAGAATTTTAGATAGAAATCACTTAAGTGAAAAGAGACAGTAACTTAAGTTTTCTTCAGCAAAGTACAAAGAAAAGCATGCTTACAAATAAGAAAACCAGGAAAACTACATGTGGACAAAGAACAATTGACTAGATGGGTAAAAAAAAGTCAGGAAGAAAGGTCACAAAGAGAGAAGTGAAGGAAAAGGATCAGAAGGCTGAGCAGAAAATAGGGTAGAAAAAACATCTTGAAACATTTAGTCCTTTGTGATCTCAATAAAGCAAAGCCACGGCGGGGGTGCGGGGGGGGAGACACACTGATTCAAAAGATGGCAAATATTTGCCACTTGTTCATTCTTGTCTTTCCTGATTTAAGAAAGCAGAAACACGGGTGGGATTGGCAAAATAGGAAAGGTAGTGCTGATGCCTCTTTATGGCCAAATGTGATTACATATTGCCTAAAAGGTACTGGTAAGACTTTGTACAACAAAAACAGAACTCCTCCTCTCCAAAGCCCACTGCATTGGGTAATTTCTGGCTGATCTCCACTGAGGTGTTGCAATATATAGTGGCTTCCCAACCCCAGAGATTTCTGGATGACCTGAATTATCTAGATCCATTTCAATCCGGGTTCAGGTCTGGCTATGGGTACAGAGCCTGTTTGCTCACCTTGGTGAATGATCCACCCAGGAATTGGATAGGAGCCTTGTCACTTTTGGTACTCCTGGACTTCTTGCCAGCTTTCTATACCATTATATCCTTCTGGAGTGACTGTCTGAGATGGAACCGAGAGGAGCTATGGACTCTGGTCCTTCTTGGAGGGGCAATCTAAAAGGGTGATGCTGGGGGATTCTTATTTGGTGCCATGCCATTGGCCTGTGGTGTTTCTCAGAGTCCCATACCCAGACCCCATTCTATTCAACATATAGCCACTGGGAGATATTGTCCAGAGTTTTATCGTTTGGTTCCACCACTATGCTGATAACACTCAATTTTCCTTTCTGTCTAAACTCAAAGCTGTTCTGGTTCTAAATCAGCATCTAATTTCAGTAACAGACTAGATGAGGGCAAACAAATAGAAGTTTAATTTGGACAAGACTGAGGTGTTCTGGCTAGCCAAAAGCTGATCAGAGAATAGGGTCTCTGGCTGTTCTGCATGAGGTTACATTTCTCCTGAAGCCTTGGGCTTGTGGCACTCCCTGAACATGCAATGAAAATGCATGCAGTGCATTTTCAAGTTACAGCTGATGAGTCAACTGTGGTCATAGCTAGTGATGTCTAATTTGACCATAGTCACATATGCCTTATTTGCATCCTATCGGACTACTGTAAGATGCTGAATGTGGGGTTTCCTTTGGAAGTGTATTTTGAGCTGGGGCAAGAGAGGGTTTTCTCAGCAGCTGTTCACCAGCTGTGGAATTACCTGTTGGAAGAGGCTAGATTCACTGCCTCTCTGCTGTCCTTCTGCTGGCAGGTAAAGACCACTTTGGCATAAAAGGTGGGTCTTCTGGGTTGGGTGTTTTTATTCTGTTATTGCTATATTATTCTGTATTCTAATGCATTATTGTATTTTGTTTTAATTGTTTTTTATTTATGATTGTAAGCTGCCCTGACTGCCAATTTTCTTAGTAGAAATATGGAGAATAAATCAATGCAATGAACCAACCAACAAACATGTTTCCTTGTACTCTATGTGGCCAGTAAAATAAAACACATATTTCAGGCACATTTACCAAATAGCAACTACTCTAATTTCTGGGATGTAAGCAATACAATAACATAGAAAGAAAAAGTGGCACCTGCAATCGTTTCTGAACTAAACATATAGACTCAATAATAATCAACAACAAGGAAGATCTCACATATGATCTGACCCTCACAAGAAAGAAAAACTGCAGTCTCAACTGAAGGTTGTGACTCCCTTTCCTGGCTTATTGTGGACATAGGTTTTTATCTTATAACAGTGGCCAAAATGGAAGACAATTTTTGAAAAATAGTTGGGTGAGTACTTTAGGTGCTCCCCTGGATGGAGGAAGTAACATCTGACCTGGCATGGCTCTGTTGACAGTTGTTACCTACAGGTGGTGAACTGAAAGTGCATCCAGATACAGAGAAGGCCCCACAGTCATGCAAATTGCCCTGAGAAGGAGCAGTTTTCAACACAGCTGCATTTAGTCAAAGGTTCCTTCCTCCATGACTACTAGATCCACTGAGATCTTTGCTATGAAGTATTTTACAGCTGATCATCCACTAGTCCTTTATGCATGTGTGCTAGTTCACTTCTGAAATAGCCAAATCTCTCAATTTCATTTCCTCTCAGTTTCTCATTTGCCAATCTTAAATTGGTTTGTCCTGGATTTTGAGATGTTTTTAAAAATTGCATTAAGATTTGTATGCATTTGTATGCAAAGTGCAGACCATTGTCTTTGGAATAACAGGATGATTCTGCATTCTGCATAGCCTAAACCCCAGAAGAGGCTTTTAATGCCAGTTAGGATCATGACAGCAGGCCCTGGAGCACAGTGTCAGAGAACAATGCCAAAAGATGATATTTTGTTGTCAGTGTTGAAGTGCAATCCAATTTCCAATTTGGTCACTTTTTGAGAGACTGTGTGGAGTGTCACTTTTTTCTTTACCCAAGGTGGCAAAATGTCTTCAGCTGGTCTTGATGGCAGGCCTCAGAAAAGGAACACAAGAGAACATGTCCCTCCAAACAATACCTTGAGACTGAGTAACTCCCACAAAACCTGGATTATAAGGCATTGACACAACCAGGTCAAAGGTTAACTACCGCCAGCACTCATTCATTATTACATTCATAATATTGGACTGTGAAAACTAGAAATCCACTGTGAAAGTCATTCAGGTTATCATATGAATGTGAAAATGGGTCCAGTATTTTCTTGTAAAAAAAGAAATGGGGAAGCCTAGTTCTTGTGCGATGTCTGTCTGTTCTCTCAATTTCATTTAAATTCTCTGCTTCTGTAAAATGTGGAAAGTCCCTGACATTATTCTGATGAACTAATGAGGCAGTGATGATCATCCTCACTTCAAACAGCCATATCAGATGCCAAATTTCATCCCTACCACCATTCACATGTACCTTTTACAGTTTAATAGTCACAAAGTGTATGGATGCAGCTCCACAGGGGAAACTGAATGTGTAAAGTAACTGTCCATGAAGCTGCTTTCTATCCCTAATTGTAAAATTCCTTGCAATATTTGAAAATTTGGGTTTCGGAAACCAAAGGTCCTTCTAGCTGACAACTACAAAGACATCTAATTGCTGCTAATTCTATGTTAGGGATTATGTTCGCCCTGCTTCAGTTGTGCCTAATCCCCATGTGCTAAGAGAATATCCACTGGGGGCATGTGGCTCTGGGCTGCTGGGAACAGGAAGCCCACTCTGCACAAATATGGGAAGAGAGATGTCTCCTGCCCATATGGGATGCATTAGAAATGGTGCTGATCTCCCACCCTGTGCTGAGCTTGGAGAAACACTGGCTGAGCAAATCATTTAGCAATAAGTGCAGTGAATCATGCCCCTCCGAGTTGAGCTCATGTCTGCCACTAGGTCAGCACTTTGTGGACCCTTGGGAAGGAACATTCCATACATTCATCTGTCGGAGACTATCGTCCAGGCTTCATGTGAGCTCACCCCCTCTTCTAGCTTCCTGATGCAGGTTTTTCTTCTGTGGCTGGTGGTCTAGGGCTAGCGGCAGCAATGTTGTTGTTGTTGTTAAGGGCATCAGTAAAATGGCACTTTTATGCATAGCAATAGGATTTTTTTAGATATTGTTGGGGACTCAAGTCAAGTGACTCACTTCCAAGTCCGAGTCAAGTTATGTCAGTGACTTAACTCAGACTCAACTTGGGAGCAGCGAGCAAGTAATTTGACTCAACTCAAGATTTCTACATTTTTTACTACTGAGTCACTCCAGGGCTTACCATGTGGCAGGATATCCTGGAAAGCAGGAACAAACACACCAGAGGTGGTGGGAAGGAGTGGGACAGACTAGGGAGGAGGAGGTTGCGATAGGGGAGAGAGAAGGGAGGGCTTCAGCTCTTCTTTTGCATGAGGGAGGCAGTGGGAGGGAGGGACAAGGGGTGAGGTGGCGGTGGGGAAGCAGGTTGTGATGAGGCGGGGGAGGGAGGTTGGGTCTTGAGACTTGACTCTACAGATTCCTGCAATGACTTGAGACTCTACTTGGACTTGAAAGTAAAGTCTTGAGACTTGTAGTGAAGGACTTGAACACAGCACTGTTTTTTTTAAGTAATGGGGTTTCTTAAAATGAAAATACACAGGTGAAACAGAAAAACATTCTCCATATTTTATCAGCTTCATCTGAGAGTAACTGGTAAGGTAATGAAGGCAAAGGCAGAGGTGCAAGTAGGCAAAGGGGAAAAATCAGCGTGGCTGCAGTATCTCCCACTTCAACCTCAGAATGAAGCAAGACAATAACCGTCATCCAAGGGTGAGCAGAAGCCGGACCTGGATCCATTGGTAGCTCTCTGGGTGATGTGCAGTAGATTGGCAAAGATTTCTGATTCCCAGTTGTTAAAAAATAGTAATGACCCATACACACAGCCTCCCCTATTATACTTCTGAAAGGAAATAAGGTTAGGTTTACCAGTAGATCCTTGCGCAGAAGGACTGGGAGTGCCTTGAGTACCAGTCTGGTACTTAAAACTAATTCCTGGGTTTTAAATCTAAGGGTGTGCTTTTTGCACCATTTGGTGCCAGTTCCATTTGGTGGGTCTTGGGGTTCTAGTAAAAAGCAGGGTAGATCCTCCAAGCTTGAAGTCTGCCCACTGCTGGTGAATTCCTATACAAAATTTGCATATACACATAGGGAGAAATGAAAATATGGGAGTGCATGAATTGCAATTGAATGGTTTTGCTACCATTCAGGGCAGCATAGAAAGATATATTGACATGAAGGAATGAAATGTCTCATTTATCCCTGTCTTCAGCTCTCTCAGTCTTTCAGAGAATTATCACGTCATGTCTGGGCATGACTTCCAGGGATGGGGTGGGGAGAGTTGCTTCAGTCCAGAAGCTCTTAGGGCATTTTCACAAGCACTGCTATGAAGTCTTTTTAGTCTGGAATGAGTCACTGGGGGATATTGTTTTAAAAAACCTGTTCTAATTGGGCCAATATCCTAGTAACCGATGTAGATTTTCCAACTGAGTACAAAATGTGGGAAACATTCCCCCTCCACAAAAGTGTGTGTGTGTGTGGGGGGGGGACTGCACACAAGAACTGGAGAAACTTGAAGACAACCTCAGGATAGGTTGGCCCAAAATGTTTTTCTGCCTGAGGCAAAGGGCAAAATGGCACTTATTCCCACACTGGACAAAAGCTGACTGGATTAGCAGTTGATGATGGGACAGCATCCTGTACTACAACCAAAGGCAAAAGGTTAGCTTGGCGGTTACAGGGCAGGCTACTTGGGTCATAGCTCATTCCATACCTTGCTGCCACCTCCCACCATCTGCTGCCTGAGGCAACTGCCTCACTCTGACTGATGGTAGTGCTGGTCCTTATCACAACCTCTGCCTCTGGTGTAAGATTGTTATCTCCCCTGTTTATCCAGGTTGGCAACTCTGTGGGCACAGAACACTGGAGCGCAATGCATAACAAGGGGGATCACATGATTGCTGTAGCCCAGCCACAGTGAGTTGCAGTGTATGGTCAAAACCATTCAAACCCTAGCGGAGGTTGCCGTGGGTCATCTGAATCTAGGCGGCAGGGGTTACTGGAAGGGGAAACAGCCTTCAGATAGCCCTACCACAAGTTATAAATAACCCTATAACAATGCTGCCCCCCATTCAAAATGTCTGCTGCCACAAGACACAACCTATCGTGGCTTAAGTAGGCCGTGGTGGGTTGTAGAGATTCTGTGAACCTGCCCAGTGTCACGAATAATACACTCAAGGGAACTAGGTAGGTTTGTTTGCAAAGCAAAATGCTAATTTATATCACTTTGATAGCTGTCAAGGGCAAAAAAAACCTGGTTACAGTTTCAATTGTCCCCCTTTACCTTTCAGATGGAGGGCTCCTACCACTACCAATAAAAAAGAATTTTGCGGCTGTGCAGTCTTTTTCTCCTTTCTCTTCTCGCTGCTTCCAGACAAGACTTTTAATGGGTAGACACACAGCTTCATTCATGGAATTGTATGGCCAGGCCTAGACATCTTCTACTTGTAAGCCTCTCAAACTTTCCACCACTTCTTTCATCTTTTTCCTTAATTCTTTAAGCAAGAAAAGATTGAATAGCTGTATAATGCAATTCTGGTTGTTAATACTAAGATCCCACTGTCTAGAAATACCTTCTGTGATAAGTTTTTTTACTAATTTAATGGTGTCTTAATGCTCTTTAACATCTACATGAAACCGCTGGAAGAGATCATCAGGAGGTTTGGGCTGCAAATCATCAATAGACTGATGACACCCAGCTCTACCTCTCGTTTACATCTAGTCCAAGTGAGGCAGTGGCTGTACTGAACCGGTGCCTGGCCGAGGTAATGGGCTGGATGAGGGCCAATAAACTGAGCCGCAATCCAGATAAGATGGAAGTCCTGTTGGTGGGTGGATCGAGGTTTCAGGTAAGTGATTTTGACCTTGTCCTGGACAGGGTAGCACTCCCTCTAAAGGACAGGTCTGCAGCTTGGGAGTGCTGCTTGACCCGGAGCTGTCATTGGAAACCCAGGTGGCAGCGGTGGTGAAAAGTGCTTTCCTACAGCTTTGGCTGGTCCATCAGCTGTGTCCTTACCTACACAAGCGCTGCCTAGCAATGGCAAGTCATGCTCTGGTAACCTCCCGGTTGGATTACTGCAATGCGCTCTACATGGGACTGCCCTTGAAAATGGTCCAGATACTTCAGCTGGTAGAAAATAGAGGGGCCAGACTGCTGAAGGGGAACGGCTGTTATTCTCATATAACGTGGTCTCTATCAACTCCACTGGCTTCCAGTTGAAGTCTGGGCCCAATTCAAGGTGCTGGTTTTGACCTATAAAGCCCTAAACAGCTTGGGACCCGGATACCTGAAGGAACGTCTCCTTCCATATATGCCATCACACCCCTTAAGATCAGTGGGAGAGGCCCTGCTCCGAGAACTCCCCCTAAAGGAGGTAAAAAGGACATCTACTTGGAACAGGACCTTCTCTGTGGTGGTGCCCAGAATATGGAACATGCTCCTCAGTGAAGTTCGCCTGGTGTCGAGCCTATACTCTTTTTGGCACCAGGTTAAAACCTTTTTCTTTAATAGTTATTTTAAAAAATAGTATTTTCCTGTTTACATTCGCTTTTATTATATTTGGTTTTGACTGGATGTATTTGTTTCTGGTTTTGATAATTTTATTTTATTGTCCTATTTATTGTTTTATGGTTTTGCTTTTAAGCATGTAAGTCATCCTGAGACACAATAGTGAAGGATGGCATACAAACGTTTTAAATAAATAAATATTGCTTTAATCAAGATTTCTTTATGATTATAAGCTGCTCTGTGAACCATTTTTCTTAGTAGAAAGGCAGTAAACAAATCTAGACAAACAAATAAGAACAAAGAAGTTGTCAGAGAGCACAATGGGTTTACAAATGGAAGACAATACTTAGATAATGTATAAAACTGCGTATAAAACTGTGTGCAATCATACAATAAAAGCCTGATTTGGGAGAACTTTTTGTCAATGTAGCAGCCCAAAAGGTGTTTGTTTTCCTAGCAGCAATTTATCTTCAGGGACATGCCCTACGCCGTACACTCAGTTTACAGATGACACTGGACATGTGGACTTCACTGCTTCCCCCTAGATGAACTGAGGATGTGTCCCAGAACATTCGCAACGCACTGCACAGTCTGAAAGCCATTGTTTTATGGGGCTACTGACAAGTTGCCATTTTGCTAAAAGCTACACTTGCGGCCATCATTTTATTTATTTATTTATTTAAAAATTTCTATGCCGCCCCATTTGCCGAAGCCTCGGGGCAGCCTACAACATCAGTTAAATATATAAACCACTAAAAATATAAAACACATGAACATTATAAAATCAGTCGCCCTGGCCGATAAAATAAGTCGCCCTGGCCTACCTTGGTGTTCCCTCTTTGCTATTTCTTTTTTATTCTTTGATGGCCACTCTAGCCAATAATATCAGTGATCATTTTGAAATGATTCTTGAACCCTTCAGAGATTACAAATTCTATTCTTCTCTTCCCCTCTTTTGTCTGTGAGAGGGGAAGAAAGAAGCAAGAGGGGAAGAAATGTCATGATGCTCATTTCTGAAGAAAAGTGTGTATTATTCAAGACGCAGTCCATGAAATAGATGGAAAAATTATATTACACACAATATTAAGCTTGCACATTCCATGGAGTAGCTGGCAATGAAACCTACCTGTTTTTACACACACAGAGAGAGAAAGAAAAGCTAAGGCAGCTCTAATTAAATCTGCAAACTTCCCTTCCAATCATAGCCAAATCACATTCCCCATGAAGCATTCTAGGAAGAGTTATTAAATCCGAGCTTGGCCCTTTTGGGCATTGCCAAGGCACACTGATGCTCCTTCCAAACCTCTTCTCCTTGCTCCTGTTGCTTCTTCACTTGCCTTTGCCAAGGAGAAGGAGTGGCTACCTGCACTTTTCCTGCAGTAGTGTGGATCTGGTCAAAGTGAGAAAGCCAGTCCACAATAAACTTCCTAATTTGCTGTAAACTATCCTTTACAGACTTTTAAGTATGGGATGGTATAGAAAAGTTTTAAATAAATAAATAAATAAGCAAGCAAGCAAGCAAGCAAGCAAGCACACACTGGCAACAAGTAAAGAGGTGGGTCCACTGAGGCAACTGTGCCTGAGCGTCTCCCCAGAACTGACATTGTCTAAGAAAAAGGAATGTCTCTCAGCCCATCTGTAATCCAAGCTCTGTTTTCCCCTCCCCATGTTAGCAGGAAATGAACCCATATCATTTTGCAACAAAGCACTATGCCTTTAATACAGTTAACATGAAGAAATAGGAAGAACAGAGTTTGGAAATTGTAAAGTCCCTTAAAATCCAAGCAGTTAAAAAATTTCATCATCTATCGTTGAAGTCCAGCTATTAATTTACATGCTAGAAAACTTAATGTAATTATTAAGCTACAGGTTGCTGTAGCTTAATAATTACAACTTATGGTAAAGGCTGCTGTTGTAGTTAGGTGTTTCCCCCTAGAAATAGGTGAAACCCAGAAATATTGCCACAAGTTACTTACCAAAAATTCACTTGTGAACTCCCCTCTGTTGAGCTTTGTGTTTCTGGCCCTTTCCAGGTTTTGCATGATAATTTCTCGTTGATCCATGCTGTGAAACTAGGTGAAGTTGAACTGCCAGAGGTAGAGATGGACATGACAAGTGCATGCCACAGTGGAAACAAGAACCAGTGTGCAAGGTTCCTGTTGAAGTTTGTGGTTTACTTAGTTCATCACAAGACCTAAAGGAAATTAGTTATGTATGTAGCCGCCACACTGAGGAAATTAAAACAACCTTTTCTTTCCGGGCCCTAGTGCCTCCTTTTGAAAGAATGAACTTGTATCTTTTTCATCCCTGATCCTACTGAATGTGCTGCTCTTTCCCCCACCCCCCAAGCTCAGATTTTCACCAGGTAATCCTCTGAAGCAGAAGGAAAAAATCTCGCATAAATTGGCAACAGAAAAGGTATATCAAGTCCACAATATATGCTGTTTAACAGGATCACTGTTCTTTACAAGCTCTGACTTCTTGATTCACGAGTCTGAAATATTTTGGTCTTGATAAGCAGCCTTCTCCAATTTTTTTAAACGCTTCTCATTCATCCATCTCCCCCAAGGGAAGTGGTTTAGCTTCCCAAATGCATTAGTCATACCTCAGCCCTAAACTTTGCCAGAAAACTCAGAAATATTCAGACACTTGTGCCCTTTCACATGGCCTGGGATGAACTGTACAAAGATGCATCACCATCAGATGTTTATGCTAGTTTGTTAAAGGTCCACAGGGGTCAATGAATAAGAAACTAGGCAGTCCCTGGTATGCAGGCTATTTGAATGACTCTACTATGAGCATCCACACATCACACTTGAAGATCTTCATGCAATTCTTCTTTAGGAAAATTAACTTTAAAAACCCAGAAATCCCAATTATCCTTCCTTCTATATAATTCACAAAACACTGTGCAGAAAATCCAGAATTCTCTTTGTCAAAGGAACACTGTCCCAGCTGATTCTTGGATTCCTCATGCATTGTGAAACAGCGGTCAAAACAGAATCAAATACTGAAGCTTTTATTCTTCCAAGTTAACTTTTGTCATAATCAGAGAGTTGACACAAGTAAGTAGTTATCAGTGTATCTTCTTCTTTACATAGGAATGATTAGGACATCCCACCTACCCTTATATGTTTTGGTCAGCAGTGCAGATATTTTTAATTGTTCCTTTGATGGGATTGTGGCTTGATTACATCTTAGAAGGTTGAGTCCTAAAACCTCTTCTCTTCTTACTTCTTATTGACTTAATTTTCTTCTGGGCATCATTTTACTGGTGTGTGTGGTTCTTTCTTATGCTTTTTCCAAGTTGGTGCCCTCTAGTTATTTTGAACAACTTCCAGCATTCCTAATCATTGGCCACACTGACAGGGAAATATCTCCAGTTGGAGTGGGGGGACACAAATACACGCAAGATGAATACTTTATCTCAGATTCATGGGATTCCTTCATTATCTGGAAAACATTTTTTCATTGTTTCATTGAACAAACATTGTTTGTTCCATAAGGTTTTGTGGGGGCTCTCTTCATCATGGTTAACTTTGAAAATGATGAAACCTCCAATTAAAGAAGGTGGATTTGTTTTTCTAGATCTTGCTTTATATCATTGGGTTATCTATTGATGTGTATGCATTATTTGGGCTTCCCTACTCATATTAAGTCTTACATTTTTTTTGAGTCTGGGAATCTCTCTAAACAGATGGCATTATATACAAGGATTCAAGGAAAGACAGGGTTCCTCTCACAGTCTCTGCTCTTACGGTTGTTTGGTGTATGTTGTTTTGTCTATTAAACCATGATCCATTTTCATACTAAATTTATGAATCAACTCAGGTCTAAACAGTGGTAAGATTCTTATTTATTTATTATGAAGGATGGGGTAAAGAAGGTGATTTTTACTTTGATCCACAGATGTATGCTTATGATGAGTTCTTAGTGTTTTCTCTCTTGCATGCTAAATATCACTTGCCAGCTATGGCTGAAGGGAGATATTTGCAACTGTAGCATTTGTTAGTATCTGCATTTGCTTTGATTGCTTTGACAGCATCAGAGAATCCATCTTTATTGGCTGCATTTATTGAGGCTGCTCAGGCCAAGATTCATGATCCATCTGTGTGAATATTTCTTAAATATACAGGGCCTTAAAAGCAAGAATAGAATAGGGAACTAGATTGTTCTGTTTTGTATAATCAACAAATCACCACTTTGCCATGTACCTATTGTGCCTGTGGATCTTAGGCTGTGTCTGATTCAACAAAACTATTGTCTTACAAGGATGTCCTAACTAGCTATCCCAATAACTTTTCAATAAGGGCATGCCATTGCTAATTGCTGCAAGTGCAAAGTAGCTAATGATTCTTTTAAACATATGTTTTGGTAATTTCCAGTAGTTGCTTCTCTGGAGGAAACAAAAAGAAGGCTATTAGAAGGATTAATCTGATGCTGATACAGTCTTTAACATCCACTAATGGAGAAGTTCCTTTAAGTTATCTACCTGCTTCTTGCACTTTAATGAACAATCAGAGAAAATTGATTCTCTGCAACCTTTGATGGTCAAAAGATTTTGAAGGACAACTGCTCACTTCCTATACTGCAATGGATTGATGACACCTTCAATGGATACCGGTCCACTTTTGTTATTGTATGTAGAATAGCTAAAAAGTTGTATTTTGTAAATATATACCTAGTATGGAGCCATTGCTACAGACATATACAAATCTGTGTCTGCAAATGAAAAATAAAAGAAAAACGTTTGACAGGGGAGCTAAAGACATAGTATTTGCACATTACTTGATTTATGACACTAACAGCCCTCGCTCATGCTGACAACATCACCTTTTTGCAATCAGCCCATTTTCCCCCAGCAAGTTTTGTGGTTTTCTTTCCATGGAAAATCCTCCAAATGTTTTGGACTATAACTTCCAGCATTCCTAATCATTGACTATGCAGATTGGGAATTATGGGAATTGCAGTCCAACACATCTAGATGGCACCAGATTGAGAAAAGCTGGTTTTGAGATTTCTAAGGGCTCACAGCTCAACTCTGCAGAAGAATTTGGTTTTGTTTTAACATAAAAACAGAGACGAAGGGTAGGGGTTTCCTCCAGAGTCAGAAAAAAGAGTAAAACTGACCAGAGTCATTTCTTTGCTTATTTGGAAAGTCTTACTTCCCCTAGTAAAAAGAGGTAAGTTGCCCACACAGTGTTGGTTGTAATAAGCAAACAATGATGCCAACTAGGGATCACATCTTTCTTAGTGCAGGCAGAACAAAAGAGCCAAAGTACAAGGTTTCAGGAACCCTCCAATAGCCGCTGCAGTCTCTCTGAATATTTGCTATAAGGAAGTAAAGAAAAAATTCTTGGTCCAACCCTTTGTTGTCACAGATCAAAATAATTCTTTTTTGGTAATGCAAATTGCTAACACAGGATTCCCAATTATGTTTTGAGACCCAGTGGGGCAGCCCAACCTTATCCCCATGGTAAGACTCTTCCAAGCTCACTTTAGGATCTTTGGCCCAAAATGACTTAAAAGGGTCATATAGTAGGACATACCTGGCTGACCAGCCTTAAGCAGGGGCAGGCTGGTCACATAGGTCTTGTCAGTACAACCAGAGCTTCCACACAGTCAGGTATTTAGAGGAATCCCTCTCCAGAGCCCCACTGTAAAAACCTCAGGTAAGCACAGAAACCACCTGAATTCAAACGTGCCAATCAGCACTCTCAGGAATTTTAATCCAATGAGTGTTTGTCATTCCAACCTGGTCATCCAGGGTATTAAAGGGGACTGCCTCCTGCCTTCTGGGTCAATTGCTCCTTTGCTTGTGATCAAACTTACTGTCCAGAATAAAAACATAGATTCTTTCCTTCTCACCCTTGTCATGCTTAATTGAGTGGAACATGCCAAGACTGGACCCTTTGTGTGCAAAAGTTTCATTACTGTGCTCTCTGATCTGCAATGGCTTCAAGTCCTTTTTCAAGCCGGATTCAATTTTGTTTTCAAATGTTGCTAAGATTTGAGTTGTTGCAGGCTTTTACGTGGGGCTTCCCCTGAAGACAGTCCGAACACTTCAATTGGTGCAAAATAGAGCTGCCAGGTTGCTGACGGGGATGGGGCGTTATGCTCACATGACTCCAGTCCTCCGTCAGCTTCACTGGCTTCCCATTGAAGCCCGGGCCCAATTCAAGGTGTTGATTATGACCTACAAAGCCCTAAATGGCTTGGGTCCTGGCTACCTGAACGAGCGCTTACGTCCGTATATGCCCGACCGCCCTTTGAGATCTGTGGGAGAGTCCCTTCTCCGGGAACCCTCCATGAAAGAAATTAGGAGAGTAAGTACCCGGAGGAGGGCTTTCTCTGCGGTGGCGCCCAACCTATGGAATTCACTCCCCAAAGAGGTCCGCCTGGCACCGTCGTTACTGGTTTTTCGGCGCCAGGTAAAGACCTTTTTATTTAAACATCATTTCAATTGTTAAAACATATGATCTGGCCTGGGCAACTTCTTCTTCCTTCTCTTTCTCCTCCTATAGTTTTATTTCATACTGATAATTTTAATTTTGTATTTGTAAATCAATGTATTTTTTGTATTTTTATATTTAATGGTAATTTATTATGTACTATTGTATTTCAATGTATTTTATCATGTTGTAAGCCGCCCCGAGGTTTTGGCAAGGGGCGGCATAGAAATGTTATAATAATAATAATAATAATAATATTCTTTTGTTTTACTTCAGTTTTATTCTGTTTTAAATATTTTACATATTTTGTATTTCCTAATGTTTGTGTTAGAATGAAGAAAATCTGACCTAAAATCTTATATTGTGATTTAAATCTTAACCAGAATAAAAGCCTTGTGAAAAATGAAAAATCTATTACAAAGTAGTTATAGCACAGTGTCACCTTGTGGTTGGATAATAGAATAGCTGCAAAGGCAGGGAACTAAAAGCTGGATGGAAAGAGCTTTGTATAAAGAATGCAATTATCCTCCGCAATAAAAACAGAAGCAGCAGCAGTCCTTCATGCAGCAGTGGGTTAAACTCCTCCTGTCGAGAAGCCCTATAACAAGCCACTGAGGACCAGATAGGCTGCCCAAGGAAAAGGTTTTCCATACTTAACTTTGATACCATTGTGGAATTGGAAACTCTGTCATGAAACCCTGTCAGAAGCCTAAGGGCAGATGAACAGAGTGGCAGGAAGAAGGAAAAAAACATCCTTCAGATAGTCTGATCACAAGCCATTTAGGGCTTTCTAGGTATAACAAGTACCTTGAATTGAGACCCTGAAATGAAACATGAACATGTGCAGTTTGTATAACACTGCAATCTACTGTGTTTCCCCCAAAATAAGGCAGGGTCTTATATTAATTTTTGCTCCAAAAGACGCATTAGGGCTTATTCTCAGGTGTTGTCTTATTTTTTCTTACAGAAGCTGTAAGATTCTTGCCCCTAGAGTCCTCCATGATTCTTGTACTCGATGGAATGGCTCTTTCTTTTTGCACCCATCTTGCATTAAGTACGTCTGTTACAACACACGACGTATTGACATTATTCATGTGTTGTGTCTGTACTCTGATTGGTCATTTGGCAATAAGTCTCGCATTCATCTGTTTGCATAGGCATTTACCTCTTGTCCAAAGGCTCCCGCTTCGGTATTTACAGATACTTAATTATAATGTATGTTATCATTTATTTTAAGTATTAATGTCAATAATATTATTTATTTACATTTAATTATATATTAACATTATTATATTATATTTCAATATGTCTATCGTGTGTTGCAGCAGATGTACTACCATGTTTCCCTGTCCATCTGGCTGACAATCTTAACTGGGGCTTATTTTGGGGGTAGGGCTTATATTACGAGCATCCTGAAAAATCATGCTAGGGCTTATTTTCTGGTTAGGTCTTATTTTGGGTAAACATGGTAGCCCTGTACACTCCAGAATGGGCTTATTTTCTTTTTCCACCTGTATTTCTCAGTGTCATGTCTTTGAAGTCCACTGTGTGAGGGAGCCAGGATGTATATAACTGCATGTAACTTTAACCTTCAGTTTCATGGGCAATGCATCTATAACCGTGATATTCTATGCATGCCCACTCCAAGTCCAATGGGGCTTACGCTCACACTTTGCAAGCAGTATTAACCTGAGATGGCCGGTAGCAGAAGGGCCAGCATTTCCTCTCTTGGCAGGATGCTGTGGTGGTCCTTCTGCGAATTGCCAGAGATATTATCTGCTTAGAGGAGGGGCTTCAGGCAACCAATATAAGAGATTTCAGCCATAATATAGCGGGTTCAGGAAAAGTTATTTAACGCCTATATTCTTCTGGTATATAGTCAGTGTGCAAGATGAAGATCTATTTGATTCTTTGGCTTTTTTTATACACAGGTAAGAAAAATCTTTCAAAACATTACTTGTCCAGGATGTATTTTATGAGCTGTGATTTCAAGCTATATATCTGATATAGTGAACCAATGTATGCAAGGATGTTAACTGTGTATCCACCAGAGCTGCCAGGATCCTGAGCCAGACTGTCAGTGGCAGGATTATAATGCACATCAGAGCCATTGGACTAGAACACTGTGCTGACAAGTGAGCTCTTTGAAACTAAATGTACAATCATAACAACATGTCCTAGGCAGTAATAGTGCAATCTTATGCACTCAGAAGTAAGTCCCACTGTCCTAAATGGGCTTACTCTCTAGTAAATGGGTTGGATCCAGACCTCATCCTAGTTCCATTGAAATCAGTGGACGTAAGTTGGTAATGATCAAGTAACATTGATTTCAGTTGTTCTACTCTAGGTATGTCTAAAGTGTAGACCTTGGCATGTCCCGACTCCCTGCACCTAAATAGCTCTCAGCATGAACTTGGCTCTCATCTTGGGTAGAAAGGATAGACTAGCAAGCCCCATGGCATGACTACAAAAATAAAATAGGAATAATTTTAAAAAATCCACCCTTGTCATGAGTGCCAGTGCCATGGGGAATGCAGCATAGATAGCCTCCACCTAGCACACACCACTTTTTGGTGGCAAATTGTGAAAGCCGGTTATTCTACAGGAGAGGGGGGAAGAAACTCTTGTTTCTCCCGTAATGTCCCATAGGACACCAGTGGGAAGAACAAGGGTGGAGGAGGGGGCCAACAAACAGTGGTGAGTCTAATCTTCTGGTGCAGCTCACCAAAGTTTGTTCACATAGCCAGCCATCAGCCTGCTCTAGCTTATGGCCAGTCATCAAGAAGAAGACACAGGATGGTCAGTGAAAAAAGGACTCCTGCCATTTGTGTGAGGTGAGCTGCAGCTACTGAGAGCAGGGATAGCATAAAAAGGGCAGCTGAAAGCCTCGGGGTGGGGGGAGTGAGTGCGGGGAGGTTAGGGATGCCAGTGGGGACGAAGAGAGGAAAGCAGCAGGAAGTTAGCAGAACCCGGGATCACCAGCTGGGATTAACCCATGGGATTGGGGAGGGTTTGGTACTTGTATGTCTGAATGGCTGGGGGCCACATACATAAACAAGAGAAGAAATGCTGTAGACAGTCAGCTGAAGGGATCCTGGAAAGGAGTGTGTGTGTGTGAGAGAGGGCATCTGTGTGTGTATTTCCAAAGCAGGTTTGCCTGCCCCCCTTCACACTTCCAAAACACAGACCATTCAAAAGCTTTTTTATTCTCCAGTGCACACCCAACAAAGAATGAGTCTCTGAGCATGCACAGAGCAGTTTGTTGAGCCAAATCCAGCATCTACTTCCAATGTTCTCCTATTGAGTATTCCTGGGACCCTCCCTCTGGGATATCCTTTTTGGAGAGGAACAGGCTTCTTCTTTGTCCATTGCCCACATCGCATCATGGGGTCCCGAGTTGTGCCAGGCATGGCTGGCTGCAGTTTTTCTCCTACACCCCCTCCCTGCCGTTGTAAAACCCGACCATTGCCAATGTCCTTTTGAACACCTGGGAGGAGTGCCCTTGAGATCAGCTCCTCCACTTCTCCCATTTCAGTCTCTGCGAATTCTAGTTCCCAGGGCCCCTTGTCATCTGACGCATCTGCATCTGCATGGCCTTGGAGAGTGTGCCAAGAATAACTGTCCCTTTAATTCCCAACTCCCTGTCTGTGTGCGAGTTGCATATGCCCAAAGTTAGGAGGATATGGAGGGTGAAAAAAGTGTGTCTGTGAGTGGCATGATGGGATGAGAGTGTGTATGGCTGGTTACTCCAGGTGAGGGCAAAGAAGAAGGGATGGAAGAGTAGGCTGGGGTGGAGATGGAGAGAGAAAAAGAATTTGCCTTCTGTGGAGAAGGTTTCTGATGGCACTGAAAACTGTGGACTCAAAGGATTTGTTTGGTGTGTTGGGATCCCACCTCTGCTTTGGACACAGCCTTGTAGAAAGCTGATATGTTTGTTGTGACTATCTGTACTTCTCATTGTGGCCATTTTATAAGAGTTTCTCAAATTACCAAAATTGTGTGTGCTGGCCCAAAGGCTGCATATTGCTGTATAACAAGTTTTGTTTATTTGCTTGTTACACTAGGTTGCCCAATTACTCAAGTGCTCTGTGGGGTGTATAATATGTTACAAGCATAATAGAAGAGGGGTCTTTTATTAATATTATATATATATATATATATATATATATATATATATATATATAGCTGATGGCATTAAAAAGTTGGTATGATGCTGGGAAAAATGCATCGAAGGTGACTATGTAGAAAAGTGATGCCATTTGTTTTTGAAATTCTTAATAAATAGTGTTTCTTAAAGTGTGGAAACTTTTTGAAGAACGTATGTGTGTGTGTGTATGCTTGTATATACACAAGCATAATATAAGGCAATGAATAAGAACAACATATAATAAAACCAAAATAAAATCAGTAGCAAAGAGTAAAACCACTAAAGCACATAAAACCAACCAAAGTAAAACCAGAGGCAATAAAAGTGTACACTGATCTAAAAACATTAAGCCTGCTTAGGAGAATTAAAAGGCCTTGCCACGGTGCCAAACACATCATGTTATAGGTTCCAGATAATCTCTCTGGACAGAGCATTCCACAAACCAGGTGTTATCACTGAAAAGACTTCTGTCTTGGAACCATTTGCCTCATATAAATTAAGTGATTTATTTATATATTGTAGTCCTCTTTACACAAGGCACTCATAGCACTTTCACAGCAGTAATATGGAATGAAAAATATGTATCAAAATATTTTCCCAAGCTTTTTTTAATCTATAGAATTTAGTAATTAGGTTTGAAATTATGGCAAATGTTTCTACAGCTCCATCTGATGATTCTCTTCCAATTCTTTATCATTCCTGGTGAAAGAAGTGGAACAACCTTGAATGATTGGAATGGAATTGCCCATTTAGTTTCATAAAAAATTAGTCCATAAAAATCTATTGACACAGAGGCAACACTTAACATGAGGGGCTAATATGTACCTGTAGCAGAGAAGTTGATTATAGTTTTGTGTGATGCAACTGCTCAACACGTAAGATTGTATATGTTTCTGACATGACATATTTCTTCAAACAGATGGTTTTACAGCATTTCTTAGATCAGAAAAAGAAGAGTCAGCCATAGAAGGGAAGAGCACTACTGTACGCTGCACCTATGATATAAACAGATACAGGTTTAGCAAAAAGTACTGGTGCCGGGGAAGTTCCCGTACATCTTGTGATGTTTTAGGAGACACAGAGAAGTTTGTAAAGTGGAATTATAAAAACAAATTATCACTCTGGGATTTTCGGAGAGGAATCTTTGTGGTGACCATGAAGCAATTGACTACAGATGATTCAGGAACATATTGGTGTGGTATAGACAGGCCTTTTGCTGATATAATGATTGCAGTGGAACTGAAGGTACAAAAAGGTAAGCTGTTGTAGAGTGGCTACAATTGCCTTCAGTGCTATGATGCAAACAGAGGAAGGATCTTGTTGCCAGCTCTAGTTATAACTGATACTTATTCCTCAGTAGTGTTCCAGAGAGCCTCGGCTATTGGCTCATTTATAAATGAGATAAATACATAATAAAATAGACCCTATCACAGCCAAGCCAAGAAATGTGAGAGAACTAGTGTGGTGTGCTGGATTGGGAATCAAGAGTTCTGGAGGTTAGTCTCCTTCAACTTTGAAGCTCACTCACTGGTGACTTTGGGCCAGCCAAGCCTACTTCACAGAATTGTTATGAGGATAAAATGGAGAAAGGGAACTTGTACACTACCTTTGGTCCCTTTGGAAGAGGAAAAACAGATGATATAAGTGCAGTAAATAATGGCACATCAGGTGAACAGTCACTTTCCCTAGAGTGATTATTTATTTATTTATTTATTTAGGAAAATTTCTATGCCGCCCCATTCGCCAAAGCCTCGGGGTGGCTCACAAACATATCAATTAAAACATTATCCAATAAAAATATAAAACAAGTTAACAATATAAAATAAGTCACCCTGGCCGAAGAATAAAATAAATAAATAGTATTAACAGTTAAAATGACGTTTGAATAAAAAGGTCTTCGCCTGGCGCAGAAAAACAAGTAACGACGGCACCAGGCGGACCTCTCTGGGGAGCGCATTCCATAGATTGGGCGCCACCGCAGAGAAAGCCCTCCTCCGAGTACCTACCCTCCTAATTTCCTTCACGGAGGGTTCCTGGAGAAGGGCTTCTCCTGCAGTTCTCAGGGGGTGGGCGGGCATATATGGACATAAGCGCTCCTTCAGGTAGCCAGGACCCAAGCCATTTAGGGCTTTATAGGTCATCACCAGCACCTTGAATTGGGCCCGGACTTCAACGGAAAGTCAGTGAAGCTGATGGAGGACTGGAGTCATGTGAACATAACGCCCAGTCCCCGTCAGCAGCCTGGCAGCTCTATTTTGAACCAATTGAAGTATCCGGACCGTCTTCAAGGGTAGCCCCACATAGAGCGTGTTACAGAAGTCAAGGCGGGAAGTCACCAATGCGTGTGTCACTGTCGCCAGGCAGTCGTACTCCAGGTAGGG
>NW_025335268.1:136590427-136604186 GCF_004798865.1 Varanus komodoensis
GGATTGAGCTTCAGTTTATTGGCCCTCATCCAGCCCATTACCTCAGCCAGGCACCGGTTCAGCACAGCCATTGCCTCACCTGGATTGGTGGAAAACGAGAGGTAGAGCTGGGTATCATCAGCGTACTGATGATTCTGCAGCCCACACCTCCTGATGACCTCTCCCAGTGGTTTCATGTAGATATTAAACAGCAAAGGGGACAAAATGGACTCCTGCGGTACTCCATGGCATAGCTGCCATGATGCAGAGCCATAGTCCCCCAGCACCACCTTCTGGAACCGGCCATTGAGATAGGAGCGGAACCACTGCAAAGCAATGCCTCCAACCCCCAATCCCGCTAGCCTATCCAGAAGGATACCATGGTCGATGGTATCGAAAGCCGCTGAGTGGTCCAGAAGAACCAACAGGGACGCACTCCCCCTCTCCTTCTCCCTGCACAGGTCATCGTACAGGGCGACCAAGGCAGATTCAGTACCGCAGTACTGATTAGGGGCTTGCAGAGGAGAATCTCTTTGAAGTGGTCTTACACCCAATCCTATGCATGGCTATCAAGAGGTATGTCAAATGAATTTAGGTGGGGCTTATATCTTTCAAACACTTAACAACTGCATTATCTCCTCTATTTTTAAAAGAGGAGGCTGAGGAATGCACCATAAAGTGAAATAGCAAATTATCAGAGAACAATGGACTCTGTCTAAAACAACTAGAAGGTTGTACTTTTATTTGAGTGAACCTAACCAGGCATGGCAGGACTTACTCCTGAATAAACATGCATAGGATTTAACTGTAAGAATTTTCTTGAAGATCAATGGATTTTTTTTACAATAAACTTTATAATCATCTCACACATACCATGCTTGAATCCTGCTAATGTAAATATAAAGATATAATTGTAGCCACCCCTAGCTTATATTTTATAGTTATAACAATTATATTTCACTGTTATATGCAGCTCCTGCAACTCAAAGGAATATGAGAACTACTCCTACCCACACTCTCTCTTCTAGGACTGAGACTACAACAACTTTTCCAGTCATTTCCAAGTCTTCTTTAAATGGGCTTCTCTGTTCCAATTCCACATGGCATCACAATAGTGTCATATTAGGGCAAGTATAATCCATTTTAATGGTAATTTGTTATAGAAACCAAATTATTTTGTTTCTAAGTAAATATTTTACTTATGCTTCAATGGACAGATCAAAAAACATCACTAGCTCATGCCATATTACCAGGGAAGGGAGTGAGACAGCTTAAAAAACGTTAGACAGTTTGGGGTTGGTAAAGAGAGGGATATCCTGATTTGGTTTGAAAATGACATCAATTAAGTTCTCTCTGAATCATCAGTGCAAGTTAAAGATACAGTAACAGAAAATACGGACAGGTTAGCCTTAGGGATGAAGGACAAATTATACAGAAGCTTCAATGTGTCACTTTAAGCTATGTAAATATTTTTCCAAATGCAAATAGCAGCTGTGGATGCGAATGGAGAACAGGGAGGGATAGTTTGACTTTTTCTCCTCCCCAACTCCCTACCCTGCTCATACACACTTCCCAACATGATCAGCTTCCTCTGCTGTTTGCATTTATCATTTATCAAAGAATGCAAGCAAAATCTATGCTGGTTCCCTAATAGTCACTTTATGTTATTTACAGCATTGGTGTGAAATTGCCTCCTGTGGGAGGCAATTCTTGATTATGAGCTGTAGGGCCATGGAATTTGATTCTTTTCCCAATAAGTAACCAATGAACCAGGCCAATCCTCTCCTGTGCCCCTTTCCTGTGCATCGGTCATGGGGAGAGTAATAACTCATCTTACCTATTTTGAAACCTTTCTGTTCACATTGATAAATTTGTTTGGCAAGTGTACTTGCCCGGACTATATTTTAGAAGTGAATATTTATTTGCTCTGTTCTAGTATGCCAAGTCTCTCTGAGCCCTAACAAAGACACCCTTATAATTTAAGATAAAGCTTCCAGGAAAGGTATAACAGCCTCACAATCAAGGTTATATAATGGTGATAATTAATGCAGATAGAGTTCGTTTCTCTTCCCTTTCCAAGATATAAAAATAAACAAACAGCAGAGATTGAACTATTTTGACATGTGGTGTGTGTGAGCATAATAAAAAACCCCAGTAAGGGTGTGATCTTATGCATGTTTAGATCAAATAATAAAAAATAAGCAAACATCTACAGCTTACTAGATTCCTCAGCCAGTCTTTCTCCAGCTTAATTTCTTGAAAATGGGCGAGACCTAGATTGTAACCCCTCTTTTCCTTTTCTTTTTTATTTTTAAATAAAATCTCTTGGAACAATGATTCAGGACATTCCCCCAACCCCTTTCTCCTTAGGTTGACAAGCAGTCCATGGGGCATTCTACGTTGGGTGATCCTGGCTATTCTCGTGGCTTCTTTCATTGCGATTCATTCAAACACAACACAGAAAAACTGGTGAGTTTCCTTAAACAAAAAGGCACACATCTTTTTAATTACATTTCTCGATTTTCAAATCATGGTCAGATTATCAGTGGTGCTGGTGGCAGCTACTCTGGGCTCAGTTCCCAAGGGGCCTCCTTGACAGCCCAGCAAGCTCAGAAAACCCACTTCCCGCCCCTGCCTCATGTGCCCTATGCCGGTTGTCCCGCATTGACTTACTCCTATTACCTTTCTGCCTCTAGCACTGTTGTCCTGAGAGAATAAGCCCACGGAAATTAGAGAGCAAACAAGGGCACTGCTAATGGTCAACCAGCTGAGCCAGTGGATACTAGGGGAAAGGTCCTGGACTGAGCGGGGGATCCATTTTTATTATGGATACTTTTGTTTCAGTTACCTGCATTTCAGATTAGATGGTCAGAGTAGGTGGAAGTAAAACATCCAAAGACTGTGTGTGTTCTGTAGGTAAGACATTTTGCCTTTAAAGTATTTGCTCTTTATTCATTACATGCCTGTTTCATCTTTCTTCTGCATTTTATACTCACCTCTATCCTGTGAGGTACATTAGGCTGAGAGTCAGTAATCAGACCAAAGTCATCCAATGAGTTTCAAGGTTAGTGGGTACTTGAACTCAGATCTCCATTCTAACACTCTAACCACTATATTGCACTGGCTTACAACATCCACATTTTTGTAGGGGGATTTAAGGTAGCTGAGGCTTAATTTAATGGACTTTAAAGTGTGGACTTGGAAGTTGAAGTCAACTAGAGAGGACAGATTTTATGTCTCTATTGGTTTGGCAGGTGTTGGTCAGTGTCAATTTCTAGAAAAGGTACTAATTGGATCTATGTGTTAATTGTTCTGAAGTATTATGAGAGCTGATAAGTAGCAAAAGCTCATTTATTTGAGGAGCTTATTGAAGAAGGAGTATTGGGCATCTGGTCAGCATTATGGAAGCAGAATGCTGGACTGGAGAAGCCTTTGGTTTGATCCAGTATGGCTCTCATATTCTTAATAGGATACTGCTTCTTGGTTCCCATTTTAAGGGATGTAATAAACGGAATGAACGAACTGAATGCCTCTGAGGAACAACAGGAAATCTCTGAAGATTTCTATGAAATACTGGGAATGTGAAGTGATACTAATTTCACAACAGAACCAAGTAGAACTCAAGCTACATAGGTGCAGCGTACAGAGCTACAGAGAGAATAAGAAGCAGATCTGGAGGATCTAACAGTTAATACAATAGACCAGAAAGAACAATACACACCATTTTATTTCTATCCAGTTGATCTAATACAGGTGTGGAACTGAGGGTAGGGGCATAGTCTTAAAACAATAAATTTGGGCTGGCAGGGGGGAGGGGGAGACCAGCTTCAGTTGACTCATCCAGAAGAGTTATTCTCCATGTTACAGGGGAAATGAGCTGACTGGAATCCCTTCCAATCTACTATAGGATAATCAGAATCTAAAAATACCATTACCCCCTGACATCCACAAAAACATAAGAGTTTAGCGCTTCCAAAATGTTCAGAAAATATTAGTGCTTTCATTGTGCTTTAGATGGATTTTCTTGTGAGAAAGTTTATTATTATGCTATCTGGTACAGAATGAGAACTGAGATCTACCCAGTAACCCAAACTGCAGTGTCACCCAGGCTTCTGAGACTTCAGTTTTAGGAATACTGCATCTCTCAGTATTCAAAGCACAAATACATAGTAACTAGGAACTTGCAACTAATTTTCAGTTAGCTAGTCATTTTGGACTGGTGGGTGGACCTGTGGTCACATAATCAGTGCACAGCAGGAAGAGGCAGACTTCAGGATTGCAAGATCTACTTTTGTTTTTTATAAGCTGAAACCTGAGACAAACTGGGCCCCTTTGGACCATTTCTGGTACTTCCTGAGGCAAAGTAGGCTTCTCTCTGAAGTGACCAGAACCAAAGCTTGGACCCTGCCAGACATATGGGGCTTCTTGGCTTAGGAAAGGTAGATAGTGTTTCCAAGACAGCGACTTTCACTTTTCTTTCTCTGCATGGTGGTGGGAGGGAGGGTATAGGGTCAAGTGGAGACATTTTACCAGGGGTTGTCCAATCACTATGCTCTGGGGGCAGGCCCAGGTGGGATTGTAGGCTGGCCATTCTTCCAGTGCTACAAGGCTTCACTATGAAAAAGCCTTAAACTGGGTTCAATATTCATAGTGCTTTAGTTCCTGACATCCTTCTGATGCTTTGCAGGCTTATTGCCTGGTAACATCTCTGTGACATGTGCTGTGCTTATATAAACTGTCTCCAAAAAATAAAAGAAAAAAGAGTATGGGGAAGGGAGAAAGGGTAAAGAAAATTGCCCCCTGCCTATAATTTTGAGGACTCTCCTTCCACATGAACCACTGAACCCATCCTTCTGAATTGTGCAGGTTTCTTACTTAAGGCTGCAAGGCTGTCCATCAGGCTGTTTCTTATTCAAGGCTGTCCATCATTTCAGAAAAATGCTTGACAAGGAACATAAGAGGATAAATGTGCCCTTTTCTGTAAAGGCTGTTCTTGCACAAAAGCATGGCTATCATTCTAAAACTTATCAGGTTTGGTCCCCTCAAAGGAGACAACAATCATGACAATATTCAACCGATTCTTTCAAGAAATTAAAGATATTGGAAAAAATCAGAATATAACAGTGGATAACACAAACAATACTGCACCTATTTTTTCTGAAATTTGGCAAACAGTATTACCTCTGAAGGGGAATTCAGAGAACGTTGGCTATTGGGTGGCATAGAAATGAAATTAATAACAACATTTTAGAACAACAACATTAATAACAAATTAATATTTTTAACAACATCAATAGTAACAAATTAACGACAACAACAATAATGCATGTTCGACAAAACAGAAAAAATTATAGCTGTTATTTAATTTCCCATACTCAATTGGAAGCACAAAGCTTTAGATTTCCAAATCTCAACTCAAGTTTCATAGCCAGGTCATAATGGATAGGCGCCAAATCAGTCCAAGAACAATCTGTCCATTTTCTGAAGCACTGAATTGGGGTCAAGGCAAATTTTGTGGTCACTGCATGCCTTTACTTTTTTTAGTGGAGTCCTGTGGTCCATGAACCAGAGAAACAGTAGCTAAGGTGGGTAGACATATCCTAACCATTCAAGAACAGGGTGCTTCTCAGCATATGTTTAGCTTAGCAACTTGTGCTCAGTACCAGAACCAAGCTGACAAGTCTCTTTATACAAAAATCCACATCTGGATTTTCACCAAGTATTTTTTTTCAGCAATCTAGATGGAGAAGGGTTTTCAATAGATACTTTTGTTAGACAATTGCCAAAGGAAGGAAGGAAGGAAGGAAGGAAGGAAGGAAGGAAGGAAGGAAGGACTTTACTGCACCAATCTGCTACAGATTACTTGGAGCTCAGCAGTAGATAGCTATCTACCTGCTTCTCATTCCTTACCTAAACACTGATAGTTAGCAATAGAATCCCCACCAGAACAGTTTCACTGTTGTTAATTTCTGCTTCACTTTCTTTTTTACTTATTTGCAGGTTGCATGCTCCCCCTGCTGTACAACTTTAGCACAGGAACTCTCTCCAGACCCATTTTCTTTAAAGCAGCAAATTCCAGAAGTGCTTCTTGTATTAAGAGTGAGAGATCAGGCATCATTCTGTCCTGTTCCAGTCTGAAGATTCTCCTAAAATTAAAGAAAGGTAGTCGCTGGAAATTTGAGCAAGCAGCACCAAATGGTAATAAATTACTCCCCTAGAAAGGTGCTTTATCAAGATTTCATTGCACTGAGGTTTACGGAAACAAGATTATGGCGTTCCCATTTACCAGCCAAAGAGGCAAGATCATTGGGAGGTTGCATCCCATGTCCTGGGAAATGTGTGAGAAGAAGGCCAGCCTGGACTAAGAATGGACAAAAGAACAAGGTCCAAGATCTCTAGGATTCTCCTAATATTGTTTTGCTGTTTGTCTTATACCCCGATTCCTGTTTCTGATCATTGCCTACTTTGCTTGAATGGGGAAATGTGCAAATACAGTAGCGATCGAATGAAGGATTTATGCAAATCTCTCAAACTTAGCAAAAATCTCCTAATTTATGCAAATTTCCTCCATAGACTAAACCAGGACTGATTCGATCTCCTGAGGAAATTGGTGCAAAATAAACTGGGACTTAGGAATGAGACAAATATGAGCACATGTACATAAATTTGTTAATATTTTCTGTAGTCATATGCCCATGTCCAGGATTTCAGACACGGCATGCTTGCATGTTTTGCGAGCAAAACCAAAATCCACATAATG
Source organism: Varanus komodoensis (assembly GCF_004798865.1). Lineage (NCBI taxonomy): Eukaryota > Metazoa > Chordata > Lepidosauria > Squamata > Varanidae > Varanus > Varanus komodoensis. Next base: position 136,597,167 of record NW_025335268.1, read on the forward strand.
CCCTAGCCAGGGCCCTAGTCACTGAACAACGAAGGCACTCCCAACCAGAAAGTGCATTTGCCTCCGGGCTGCCAGATGCCCTGGAAGTTATCTTATAAAAACTCTGGCTTTATCAGCCAGGGGACAAAGGGTTCTGTGTGGAGAGTGTGTGTTCTGCATTATTACAGTCCACTATATGTTTCTCTGGAGCTATTCTGGACAAGAGGCAAGGAGGAAATCTTTGAAATAAGGATAAGATTTGCAAGGTCAAGGTAATGGGGAAGTGATGGAATTCTGACACTGCACTAGATGTGCTGATGAAGGGAGAATGGTCTCTGGACCCAATCTACTCAAATGCTAAGCTACAAGGTGAACATTAACTTTACTTACCCAACCACCTTGCTTTTCAATATAGTTTCTTACTTCTGGGTTTTCATTAATTGTCTGTGTGAATAATTCTGTCTTATTCCGCAACGAAGGAGCTCTTTGTGCAAGGCAAATAAACAACTTCACAGTAACAACCAGGAAAGCTCTTTCATACTCCAGCCCTTGAGAACGACTCCAGGTCTTGCTAAGAGAGTCTGCCATTTCTCTGAATTTCATCTGTGAACATAAGAGCAGGAATTTCTAAAATCACAGTCTGCTATAAAAGACAAAGGGAAAGCAACTGAGGTGCACCAAAAAGTTTTGGTATAGAGGCCCTGATGTTCAACAGGCCAGAAGTCCATTTTGCCATATATTATGTACTGAAGTTGCTTTTCGTAGCCATGGTTCTCCAGATACTCTCATAGGGGTCCAGGTTTAACCCTAGATCCAATGAGCTGTATGCATCTGACTAGATCAGATTACCAAGAAGGCTGCAGGGCAGCCACCTGCATCTGTCCATGACTCCTTGTAGTTGGTGCTGAGAACAGTAGGCTTCTCATGGACATTTAGCACTGGAGACTGCTCTCTCAGCCTGCCGCTCTGAACCAGCCACATGTGTTCAGTCACTAATCTGTTACTCAAAATGAGATTAGAAAATGTATAGATTCTAACAGAAAGCCAAGTTTCTGTATCTAGCTCTCCCAAGTGCTGCTAGATCCACAGATCGTAATAGCAGGGGAAAAGATGGGATCTACTTAGCGAATTCATTGTTTGTGCTTGGGCCTCAACACAGAACAATTTCCTAACAGCAGCCCTTTTGACAGGCTATGCCATATATAAGAATCTGGGCCTTATGATTAGTCAGCAGATCAAGAGTTCCTGTTGTGTCAGTGGTGTCCAGATTGGGCTGCAGCTTCTGCAGGTGTTTCCTCTCTGTCATCCCTTCTTTTAGTCTTTCTCACAGTGCTGGACAGTTTACTTTCTGATGAACTATATTTCAGCTTCCAGTGTGGCACTATTCCACCTATGCAGTCTATGTTCCTTGGCCTGTTGTCTTTATTATTTTTTAAATTTTTCATATGGTATCCACTTTTCAAGGTGGCTTACAAAAAACTATAACTTTTTTTCTTCTCTAGCACAGAAGAAAACAAATATGAGGGAACATGTAAGAAGAGCTGCAGACATTTCATAAATCTAAAGCACTGTAAGAGTATCGGGCAATACACAGAACATAATATAGCAGTAAATGCAAGTTACCCCAGCCTTTCCTCCAGCTTTTGTTTCTGGGATTGTCTTCAATGGCTTTTTGTCAGCCAAAGCCTACCTTAGGCTTCTGAGCTATTGATATCAGAGGTGAAGCCCTTATTTCAGCCCATGGGCCAAATTCCATTTCAGAAAAGCTTTTTTTTTTTTTTTTTTTGGAGGGGGGAGGTCACAGTCCAGTAGTGTGCAAGACTGAACACAAGAAGGCAGGACCAAGGTACTGGAAATACCTGCATATTTTAGGTTAGAGCTCCTACTGCCGGAAACAAAGAGGCATTCTCATTTTTTAAGAATGGGGGGCAGGGGAACTGTGCAAAAGCTAGGAGGGAGCCAAATATATTTTGACCACAGAAAGTGCCATCTGAGAAAACCCAGATGACACAGATTGGATACCAGGTGAGCAAGATTTGCTCCCTGGGCCTGAGGTTCTGCATCCCTTTTCATATATTTAAGATGTGACATTGGGGCACAACTCAATGAGATTGTGGGAAGTCTCCACCAGGCTCTTGAGATTGTCACTTTTTGTTTTTAAAAATCCAGGCCCCATGAGCAGAGCAATTGTAAGCACTGCATTTCAACAACAACAACAAACCTGCACTCACTCAATAAACAGCACTAGTTCGGGATTTGTCTTGAGAATCAGCAGTAAGCAAAATGAAGAGCAAAAACTGGCAACCAAATGAACAATACAGTGTTTGGCACCGAACTTCTTCCTTGCCCCTTCCTTTCTTTTCCTTCTCTGCTTCCTTCTCTCTCCGCATCATGAGCAAGAGTTACCTTTTGCTATGACACATGTGTCTCCTAGCAGTTCTCCACTCAAATTTAACATGCAAGTTTTGCACAAAAGACAGCAATCTGTAAAAATAGCTCTAGTGTCAGGGACCTCCTGGCCTGGCGGTACACCCAACCCTAAGTTGCTATCATGACTTGTCACAATAGTCCAATAAAAACTTGGTGTGGATCCTGTCCTGGATAAGACTTTTCTATTGAAGAGCCAATGTGGTTCCTCAGCCCTAGTGCGAAGGGAGCATGCATACAATGTTGGATAAGTTTTGTTGAAAATTGAGTATAACTGACATATTCAAATTTACATAGTCATATTTTTGATAATTTTACTCTCTTTTTTGTATGGTTTTGTTTTGTTGAAATATATAATAAACATGTTTTAAACATCGGAAGCAGTTTTCTTTTCTGGCACACCTAAACCAGTCACTTCATACCTGCAAGTTCATGACAACATAGATTGGAAACATTTTGGCTAGAGAACTTAGGAGACTGCAATTACCACTTCCTTGTTTTTTTCCGCAATGATCATCTGTACTGGCTTCTCCAAGTCTTCATTATACTGGTCTCCTAGTCTTTGCAGTGTCTTGGCAATAACTTCTGGGTTAAAAGTGGTGGCAGTTTTCTCTGCAACTTAAAAGAAAGTAAATACAGTCTGGACTATAGTTCCCACCTGTATGCAAAAGCTTCTACATTCAAATTCCAGGGCTTAAAGGTCTTATTTATATCTGGAACAGATACGAGGTACAGATACAATCAGAACAGCAATCCTTCAGAAGGACAGAGAGGTGCACAGAGGAAGCAGGTGAGGGAGACAGAAGTTTGTACAACTCTTGGCTTTCTAAATAGCATTAGAGAAATTTTTACATTGTTTTTTAGGCAGGCAGCTGTAGCATCAAAATCCATCCCAGCAAGCTTTCAAAACAACTTATTTAGGGTGCAATCTGATGAGGAAAAAAAGGGGTTCTCTCTCAGGCTGTTTTTGTTGTTGTTGTTCAAACATGTAGAGGACTGCATCCTACAAAATAGTCCAGTTTGCAGTCTTTCCACAAACTATCAATCACACCTTGGTTTGTTAAGTATCTTTTTAAACAAACCGTAACTGCCTTTTCCTCCTTTTCCCTAAAAAGTCATCATCATCATCAGAAAGCGCCTTGGTGTGTGACATTTTGCAGATGGCCATCTTGTGACAAAGAGGATCTTATTTATATTGACAACTTCTTTTATTTCTCCCCGCAGAAATATAAAATCACCTACTGTGAGGCTGTTTGTGTGTCTGTTGAATATTTTTTAAAATCTGCTTTTGTGTATGATGACGTATAATTTTTTGCCGTTCTGTTTTTTTAGCTTATGGCCATTAAGTATGTTTTATTATGTTATTTTTGTATACTTATAATGTATATTTGTATTCTTTATATTATGGTTTTTATTACTTGGTTTGATTTATTCAATTTGTATGTTGCCCCTAGCCCATAGGGCTCTCTGGGTGGCTTTCAACAAGACAAGTTACAAAATAAGGTTACTTAATACAATAATGCAATATATAATATTAAACAATGAAATAACACTATACCCCCCTCACACCCCCACACCACCAGCACAAATTAACTAAGAAAACACAATCAGCACAGCACAGCCCTGCCTCAGCATCTACACCACAACACAGTAGGCTAGTCCAAACTTCAGCTGCTGCCTAAGCATCCATGGGAAAAAGACCTGGTCTTCGGGGCCCTGTCCAAAGGGCAGACCCAGTGTGGCACAGCATGGCTCCCTGCTCCCATCTTTCTGAACGTGCCACTATGTTCTGTCCAGACTGCAAATGAATTTGGATGCCATCTGCAAATGAAGTATGTACATTTCTGAGTTTGTAACATGACTCACAGGCCCCAAATAAGAATGAATATATTCAAGATGGCTTTTCCTTCTCACAGGGAGTGGAAATTTATGTTATCACAAACCTGTTTTCAGTATTTTAAAAAGGAATCTTTGATATAGTTTGGAAATAAGAAAATTGATTAAATGTAAGTAATAAACTAATTACAGGGCAGATGGATAATTGCTCTAAAGTCTTTAAGGGTGCAATCCTAGAGGTTCCTGATATTGTCTGGTGGTGGGGGAAAGCATAGGATAGGTTGGTGTCACACTCCATGGTTGGAGTTGAGACATCTGCCATGGTTGTCTTCTCACCAGTTGGTCTCAGAAGATGGAAGATCTTCACAGCCAGCAGTGGGACTCGGGAGAGAATGAACCCCAGGGAGCCACAGCCTTCTTGCAAGCAGGGGAAAATGTATAAATCACCATCTAAATGCATTGAGTGAGGGGAGCACAGAGGCAACCTGTACTCCTCCCATCTTCCATTGGATGCCCATTAACTTCTAAATTTGAAAAGTTATGAAGAGTGTTGGGAAAATTTGGATGAATCCTGTCTGAAAAGCATTACTTCTGTGTGCCTTTGCCTTGTGGGATCAAATCCTGTGCTCCTTCTCAAAACCAAGCTGTCACTGTTTAAAATGGCATTCCTCCGCTCCTTTCTCTCACCTTTAGCTGTGGGCTACAGGCCATTCAGTCCAAATATACATTGTAAATAGTCATTGTTGGAATTCAAGGAAGTATCTTCCTAGCCCAGAGGCTCCATGTGCCCTGGCCAATTCAGAATGTCTAGAGTAGATAGGAGTCTTGAGTTCATGCATAGTTTCAGTAGCTTGAATTTATATGTCTAAGTAGACCTGGAGCTGGGTTCAAGCTACTGAACTAAAGTGTCAATACAGGCAATTAGAAATATTATAATCTCATTGTTATAGTGTGATTGACTGACATTTCTTTATCTGTTCTGTATGTAATAACCTCAGAATCTTATTGTAATCTCTGCATTCTGTCATCACTTGCCCTGTACCTGTATGTGACTGGAAGTGTATAAAAACTTTCTAGTTGTGTTGAAGTTTTGCAGCAGAGTTCATCTCTGCCTGCCCAGTAATGCATGCATTATTGTGAGTACCGCGGGAACCTTGGGGTAACTACAATAAAGCCTCAGATGGTCTGGACACTTGGTCTTTCCCACGAACCCGAGTTTTATTCCCTCTTCTCAAACTGAGATTCTGGGTTTCTGACAAAAGCAACATTGGCTAATCCCCTAAATTAGCAGGCAGCTCCAGTGTCTACACAATATGATGTAATGAACATTTCTAACATATCCTTAGGTTCTAACAAAATCTTTGAACAATTCTACCAAGCCAAGCAAACATTTTACAACTCTTCAGGGGAAAAAGGCCACAACAATATATTTTTCTAGACTTTCATAGAAGCAATCATACCTGCATCACACTCCAGTTCTGACCCAGCACTTAGCTCAAGACTACGACAACCATTTTGTGAGTCCTCAGAGATATCAAAAAGTAATGCTTTCACAATTTGTTCAGTTTGTTCTTCAAAGGTCATCGAGTTTTTCATCTTCGCAGTGTCTATCAGAACACAAAGTTGTCGTCACACTTTCCCAGTTGTTCCTTCTATGGGCAAAGCAAGCCTTTACCAGGTTCCGTCAGAAAATGTGAAATGTTCAACTTTACTCAGTTGAAACTTCAGTTTACTCAAGGAGGTTTAGCTTTATTCGATTTGCAGCTACACCCACTGTATCAGAGGCAAGTAATAAAAGACACTTGTTTGCTTACACTTCCTGTTCCCTATCTGCAGGAACAGTAACTGAACTTTCAGTGGGGTTGTTTACAAAGGGAGGAACTATAATGGAGCAACTGAATATTTTGCTATCTTGATTGCATCATGTTATCTGTTTTGCAGCTTTACAGTATATTGCAACCATTTCTCTGAAATGAAGAAGTCTTATATTCTAAATATATTCTAAATATATCATCAAGACTGTTTTCAACTTTGAGATCTTTTGCAACCAAAAACTTAAGTATTTGGATACGGCAAACGGAAAGGAATAAAGGATAGATGCCTGTCTTTCAATATGCCAAATAAATCTTTTCACCATGTCCAACGAAGTGGGGAATGGGGGAAGCTCAATTGTTATTTTTAAACCTTTGTTGTTCAGTATTCTCTGAAGTTATCATTCCCTAATGTCTTCTTTTAAAAAAATGTATGTAGCAGAACTACTACTGAACCTAGGTTGGCAGATTTTAATGCCTACTCGTGAGTAATTTATTCCTCAGAATTGAACAAAGATACTCTTCTATGAATGTCTCTTTCTAATAGATTATATATTGTATTCATATTCATGGATCACTGCCTTGTTGTGGCGAATGGGCTTGCGTAGCGCAATGAAGCTATGAGCTATGCTGTGCGTGGCCACCCAAGACGGACAGGTCATAGCAGAGAGCTCTGACAAAACGTGATCCACTGGAGAAGGAAATGGCAACCCACTCCAGTATCTTTGCCATGAAAACCCCATGGACAGTACCAAAAGGCAAAAAGATATGATGCTGGAAGATGAGCCCCTCAGGTCAGAAGGTGTCCAATATGCTACTGGGGAAGAGCAGAGGGCTAGTACTAGGAGCACCAGAAAGAATGTAGCGACTGGGTCAAAGCCGAAAGGACACTCAGTTGCAGATGTATCTGGTGGTGAAAGGAGAGTCCGATGCTGTAAAGATCTATACTCCATAGGAACCTGGAATG
>NW_025335268.1:136604286-136625959 GCF_004798865.1 Varanus komodoensis
CTTTCACCACCAGATACATCTGGTGGTGAAAGGAGAGTCCGATGCTGTAAAGATCTATACTCCATAGGAACCTGGAATGTAAGATCCATGAATCAAGGCAAGCTGGATGTGGTCAAACAAGAGGTGACAAGACTGAACATCGACATCTTAGGAGTCAGTGAACTAAACTGGACAGGAATGGGTGAATTTAATTCAGATGACCATCAGGTATACTACTGAGGGCAAGAATCCCTCAGAAGAAGTGCAGTAGCCTTCATAGTCAATAAAAGAGTAGGAAAAGCAGTACTGGGATACAATCGCCAAAATGACAGAATGATCTCAGTTCGAATCCAAGGCAAACCATTCAACATCACAGTAGTCTAACTCTATGCCCCAACCACTAGTGCTGAAGAGGCTGAAGTTGACCGGTTCTATGAAGGCCTACACCTTCTAGAATTAACTCCAAAAAATGATGTCCTTATCATCATGGGGGATTGGAATGCTAAAGTAGGAAGCCAAAAGATAACCGGAGTAACAGGCAAGTTTGGCCTTGGAGTACAAAATGAAGCAGGGCACAGGCTGGTAGAATTTTGTCAAGAGAATACGATGGTCATAGCAAACACTCTTTTCCAACAACCCAAGAGATGACTCTACACATGGACATCAAATGAACAAAAAGAGCGACTTGACAAATTGGATAACTCTATTAAAGAGGTGACAACTCAATTATCTGATGTTCGACTTAAAGCGGAACAGAATACACAAAAAATGCAACAAGTATGTGAAAAATTGGAGACAGTAGATAAAGAAATACATTTAATTAAGCAAACAAATAAGTCAACATGGGACTCAATGACTGCATTAGAGATGGAGAAGGAATCTTACTATTTAAGATTTCAGAATATACCTGAAGAGAAAAATGAGGATCTGCGAAAGCTTATAACTGACATGTTGGCGGAGTGTTTAGAAATCGAGAATGAGGTCATGGGTATGGGAATTGACCTTGTTTTTAGGGTCAATTCTTCTTATACCAGAAAAAATAAACTTCCGAGAGAAGTTCATGTCAAATTTGCTCTAAGGTCTATAAGAGACAATGTTTTGAAGGCCGTACGGGAGAAGCCGTTAAAGAGAGATGATCGTCAGGAGGTGACAGTCCTGAAACAGATACCATGGAGGATTAGAGAGGGATGAAAGAAATATCTATTCCTTACTACAAAATTGATCAAGAAAGAGATTATCTTTAAGTGGTTAATAGCAGAAGGAATATTTTTCACATGGAACTCTGTAAGATATAAATTGGATTCAGTTCTTAAAGCACAAGAGTTCTATGAAAAATTTAGAGCCATGTTGGAACACTGTTTTCTCTAAAGAAGGAGAAAAAGGCGCTGAAGCAATGGAAACAACAGCGTACCATTCTGAAGAAGGAGAAATACTGAAGGTTGATTCACAATAAGAAGTACAGACTTTGGACTCAAAGGAGAGAAAAAAGGTAGAACTGTAAAGGCAAAGAATAAGTAGATAATATTATTAAATATGGCTCTTAAAAAGGAAGGGAAAATTGAATTGTTCTCCTTAAATGTTAATGGACTAAATGGACCATCTAAGAGAAGGGTTTTTGCTCAACTTCAAAAATGAAAGTTAGACATAATTTGTCTTCAAGAAACACATATTAAGAAACAATGTGTTAAACTTCTAGAATGTTTAAAACTGGGAAAACTGTTTCTATCTTCTGCATCACAAAAGAAAAGAGGTTTAGCACTATATGTTAAAGAAAAATTGGACCCTAAATATATTCTTTCTGATGAGGATGGTAGGATCTTGATGGTAGAAATTACAATTAAACTTAAAAAGGTGCTCTTGGTGGCAACATATACACTAAATGACCATCAGGAAACTTTTTACCAAAAACTACATATGTTACTCTTACAAGTGGACTATCAGACTATGTATGTAATGGGTGATTTTAATGCAATTGTGAATAAGGAAATCGATCACAAGAATGAAAGTAAGGGAAAAAGGGTAGGAGGATGCTTCTAAAGTCTTGTTCCAATATGACTGAAGAACTCAGATTGATAGATGCCTGGAGGCATAAAAACCCTACTTCTGCCAATTATTCTTTTTATTCAAACAGACACAGGTCATGGTCTAGAATTGATATGGTTTGGATAACTCCAGACTTAGTTCCAGATTTGATAGAAGCTGAAATGGAGACAAATGTCTGGGCAGATCATGATCCTGTATTTATATCACTGAAAGGAGCTGCAAGGACGCCCAGATGGAGTCTAGATAAAGCGTTACTAAAAGATAAAAAATTTACAGAAGAGATAAGCAAAGAAATGCAAATATTCTTTCAAATAAACAAAGCGGAAGAAACTTCTTTACAGAATGTCTGGGATACAGCTAAAGCCTATGTCAGGGGACTGATAATAACCTACTCAGCAAAAATAAAGAAAAAGAAAAAGCAAGAGCGAGCAACAGTAGTAAAAGAACTGAGGAAATGGGAACAAGAACTGCAGGAGGATCCAACAAAAAGAAATCTTAGGGTCCAAATGAATACTTTAAAGCACAAATTGAATCTCTTGGATACAAATGAACTTACTAAGCAAATGAAACTGGCTAAACAGAACTTTTTTGAAAATGCTAATAAACTGGGGAGATGGCTAGCATATAAAGTAAAAAAAGAAAGAGAGAAGAGACTGATTTCGAAACTGAAAGATGGAGAAGGACGACTACAGGTACAAAACACACAAATTAAGAAAATAGCTGAAGATTTTTTTGCAAGGTTATACCGGAAGGAGGAGATTTTGATCGAGAAGGTAAAAGAATACATTCGAAAGGAAGACTTATCAAAACTACCAGAAAAGTATCAAAAATTATTGAATCAAGAAGTAATAACTATTGGTCTTCCTGATTGGATGTTGTACTATCAAGTGTCTATTTTAACTTGGCTAAAAGAATGGATAACCTTGCGAAATAAGAGAATTTTGTATCTTGAAGGTCATGATTTGCAAATAGGTTGGCATGCTTGTATGTGGTATGAGAAGGTTAAGTCTCATGGGACTTTTTAAAGTCACTTTATCAGAAGATCATTAATGTCAGTGTGGGAAAAGTTACAGTCAAAATTGTATAATAAATTACCAAGATGGCTTTCACCTATGGAAGCTTTTGTGTATCCAAATGTATTGAATTTTGAAGGAATCATAAGATATGACGATATTTTGGATAAGGATGGAGGCCTGAAACTAGATCAAGAAATACAAGAACAGGGACTCAATATTTCTTGGTGGTATAAGGTACAGATGCAATCAAGATATGCTAAAGACTGTAAAATATGGGGGTTTCATAAAGACCTAACAGCCTTTGATCAAGTGATGCTAAAAACAGATGAGAAAATGATTAAAAGAATTTATGAGTTCTTACTTGACAGGGAAATGCAAAGGGGAACAGGTTAAGGAAACTGATAACATGGGCACAAAATTTTGGATATACTATTGAATTAGAAAAGTGGCAAAAGCTATGGGAGAGAAATATTAAGGTAACTTTAGCAACTTCGTATAAAGAAAATTTATATAAAATGTTTTATAGATGGTATTTGTTGCCAAGTCGATTAGCTAAAATGTTTCCAAATATGTCAAACGGATGTTGGAAATGTAAACATGATGTGGGTACTTTTTACCATCCGTGGTGGACCTGTGAATATGTGAAAAAGTATTGGATTAAAATACATAAATGGCTTGAGGAAATGTTACAAAAACCCTTAGGTTTTAAACCTGAAATTTTCTTGTTAGGCATTATACCGGAAAATATTAGCAAACAAGAAATGTATTTGATGCTACATTTAACCACAGCAGTGAGGATTGCGCTTGCTCAATACTGGAAGAGTGAGGAACTACCCACAGAGGAACTGATTTTAAAAAAGATTCTGGACTGTGCAGAAATGGACAGATTGACTCTATTACTGAAGGAGAAAGAAGATACTGACTTCTATCAAACTTGGGACCTTTTTTATGATTGGCTGGAGAAACGGGACTTGGCTTAGATTTAAATATGTTTTTAAATTTTTATAAATCGATTTGAATATGATTACAGAATGTTAAAAAGATATATTATACGGGGCTGACCCAGTACGTCCGATGTAATTGATGGTTGATGTTTTTTAGTTTTTAGTTTAAAATCTTAATAAAAATCTTTATTTAAAAAAAATAAAAAAAAAGACATCCTGGAATGTGAAGTCAAATGGGCCTTAGGAATTCTGAGCAACAACAAAGCTAGTGGAGGTGACAGTATTCCAGCTGAGCTATTCAAAATCTTAAAAGATGATGCAGTAAAAGTGCTACACTCAATTTGCCAGCAAATTTGGAAAACTCAACAGTGGTCACAGGAATGGAAAAGGTCAGTTTATATTCCGATCCCAAAGAAGGGCAATGCCAAAGAATGTTCAAACTACTGCACCACTGCACTCATTTCATATGCTAGCAAAGTTATGCTCAAAATCCTACAAGCTAGGCTCCAGCAGTATGTGGACCGAGAACTGCCAGAAGTACAGGCAGGATTTCGAAGAGGGCGAGGAACTAGAGATCAAATTGCCAACATACCTGGATCATGCAGAAAGCTAGGGAGTCCCAGAAAAACATGTACTTCTGCTTCATTGATTATGCTAAAGCCTTTGACTGTGTGGATCACAACAAACTGTGGCAAGTTCTTAAAGAGGTGGGAGTACCAGACCATCTTATTTGTCTCTTGAGATACTGATATGCGGGTCAAGGAGCAACAATGAGAACTGGACACGGAACCACTGATTGGTTCAAAATTGAGAAAGGAGTTCAGCAAGGCTGTATGCTGTCACCCTGCCTATTTAACTTATATGCAGAGCACATCATGAGAAAGGTGAGGCTAGATGAATCACCAGTTGGAATTAAAATTTCTGGGAGAAATATCAACAACCTCAGATATGCAGATGATACCACTCTAATGGCAGAAAGAGAAGAGGAAATAAAGAGCCTCTTGATGCGGGTGAAGGAGGAGAGCACAAAAGTTGGCTTGAAACTCAACATTAAGAAAACTAAGATCATGGCATCCTGTCCTCTCACTTCCTGGCAAATATATGGGGAAGAAATGGAGGTAGTGACAGATTTTATTTTCCTGGGCTCCAAAGATTTCCGCAGACAGGGACTGCAGCCAAGAAATTAAAAGACGTTTGCTCCTGGGGAGGAAAGCTATGGCAAATCTAGACAGCATACTAAAAAGCAGAGACATCACTCTGCCAAAAGTGAATATAGTCAAGGCTATGGTTTTCCCAGTTGCAATGTATGGCTGTGAAAGTTGGACCATAAGGAAGAATGACCGCCAAAGAATTGAGGCCCTTGAATTGTGGTGCTGGAGGAGACTCCTGCAAACCCATTGGACTGCAAGGCACTCAAACCAGTCAGTCATAGAGGAGATCAACCCTGACTGCTCTTTAGAAGGCCAGATGCTGAAGATGAAACTCAAATACTTTGGCCACCTAATGAGAAGGAAGGACTCCCTGGAGAAGAGCCTAATGCTGGGAACAATTGACAGCAAAAGAAGAAGGGGACAGCAGAGGATGAGGTGGCTAGATGGAGTCACGGAAGCAGTCGGCGTGAACTTAAGTGGACTCCGGGGGATGGTGGAGGACAGGAAGGCCTGGAGGAATGTTGTCCTTGGGGTCGCAATGGGTCGGACACGACTTCGTGACTAACAACAACAACAACAACTGTATTCATATATCGGCCATGTTTGTGAATTTTGCATATAAATTGAAAAACCAGACTATAAATATCTTTAGAAAAACAGAGGTGGGAAAACTATAAAGCTGGTTCTTCTGTCCCCATCTTTTTCCTTTTCTCTTACAACAGATCAAGGTGAGAGGCTTCTAAACAAAGCCTTTTATTATGAGCCCTATTATTTGAGGAGTTACTTTTGCCCATTCCAGGAGCTGATTCCATCAAATTCCCCTCCTCCCCTCTCCACAAAACTGAGTTGGCTTTTAAGTCAGATAGTGGAAATGTTGCATATTATTTAGTCATCAGTCCATCAATCCATCCATTTAAACAAAAATCGTCTATATCACCTGATTCCTAGTAAAAGGCAGAAGCCAAGTTTCTCTTCTAAACCAAGTTTCACTTCTGTTCCATTGTACCAGTTTCTTCCTTAATGTCAGAATAGTGTGATTTTCTAAGTTGTTCCATTAAGAAATCCCTCAATTTTTATTTTAAATAAAATAAAAAATTAAAGTCCTTTATTTAAAGAGAAAAAAATTAAAGAGAGACGTTTCTGTGTATATTCTGATGGCAAAAGAGCTTCAAAGTACTGCTTCAGATGTTTACTCTTTCTTAGTGTTGAACAACATAAGAGAATAAGTATTCAAAACGGAAATATTTTCACTTCTGTTATTGCCTATTTTCCATTAATGTATCAGTAGAGGTTGAGATACTTGCCAACCTATGTAGTGAATTACCTTTTCTGAACACCCTAGTCCACTCCCATCACCACTCAGGATTTCAGCTTCTTCTGTCCTACTGATATGCTTCTGCATATCTACTGATTCCATTTCTATTCCACTCATTACTGGAAGCTGTCTTGGAAGTATATAGCTCCCTTATTCATGACAAAATACGCCCATCTTGTGTCTTCATCTAAGGATTATTCTTTTTTTTTCAACCACTGCATTTATATTTTTAGGCTACACACTTTTTAAAGGTATCACATTTCCTCTCTATTATTATCAAGGGATATGCAAGTGTTTAATTACCATACATAAGAGCTGCAGCTTAATTTTGGCAATTTCCCACCCTTGAAAAAAAACATTTTTAACCAGTATCAGAGATTGTAATGAATCAGGATATCAATCCTGCCATAGACCCCAGTACAGTCTTCAAGATTGAGATGAAGGCCTGAAGTGCCTCAGGCTTGTTTTCACTCTGCTTCACCAACATTTGCATCTCTGTATCCCCTGTTTCCAGCAGCAGCTCGGTCAGGAAAAGACAGCCAGTGTCATCCTGGGCTCCAAGATAAGCTTTCCACAGCTGGGAACCAGCTTTGCTCATTGCAATAGTCTGGATATGGACAACCTGCAGTGCAGACTGTATGGTGTCGGGCAGCACAGTTTCCTGCCAGGGAACAGCTTGCTGGCAACCCACACCAAGACTCAGCCATGTCCTCTCAAACTGCTCTGCAGTCAGATGGAAGCTGGGCATTAGAATAAGGCTGCTTGAGCTGACTTTATCACAAGGAACCTTCTCTTGCTTTTCTGACATTAGTGGCTCTGAAAAGGAAGAAACAGAAGTCAGATAAGGCAACAGCAGTTGCTGAATGTTTAGCATGAACATCAGAGCTATAATACACATCAGAAACCTTGCTGAACAGTGAAGGAAGAACATCTAGCAGAACTGTATGCCTCAAGTCATACCTTTAATTAAAGGTTCTAGTTTTCCTCAGGGAAAACATGAGCACAAAGCCTACAAGAGAGAATAGTGAGCCCATTACCTTTGCCCACCAATGCTGAGTCTTCAGAGGGGGAATCTACATGGCGAAGTTCAGTAACCTGGCCGGCTGTCATAGCTGCCCATTGCTTTTTGCCGTATATGGGTACCAAGGAGTTAAAATCAGATGCCCATGTATTCACAGAGCTTTCAGCCTGCTCCTCCAAAAGCTGCAGAGAGTGATCAGATGTGGGGCTGCAAAGAACTCTTTTTGTCTCTTCCGTACCAGCTTGCAAAAGACGATAGTAGAACAGTGCATGGTCCCGAACCATCATGTCTTTCTCCTCCTCTGAATGAAATAAGGACACATTTGCTCACAAAAACAGCACAGTATTTATCCAGCTTATCCTTAGTGATTTATGCAAAATGGCTGGGCACACCTCTGAACCCACGGAGTATACCTCATCCCCTACCCTGTGGTAGTCACCTGCTGACTCTGGGAGCAAAAAAAGAAAAGAAAATATATAATAAAATGGTTCAAGACTCGGAAGTCTGGCTTGGAAATCTGTGTATTTTTAAAAGTAGAAAGCTTGTGCCTTTCAGTTCTCAGCCCACCAGTACATATTACCATTTGTGAGAGACCCTTTCAGTATTTATACATCAGCCATCTTAGAAGGATTATAGTTACCTATACAATAATAGAGTAATCGACCCAGCATATCCTGGCATTCAGCTGGACGTGCTATGAAGAGCCGCATCAAAGCTGTCAGCAGTTCCACTTTCACAGCTGAGAATGACTCTGATTTCACATTCTCTACAAAATCTTCCAAGATATAGGGGGCATTGGGAACTTTCTCCCCATGGACTCCCAGCAGCCAGATTAGTGCTTGCTTGCCCTGAAAAATTAAGCCAGCATGCTTCAATTCAGAACCACATAATTCCATTTGTTTTTGTTTTAATTATTGAGAAGAAGTTCATGTGACCAAATTGCTGAACTGAAAATGTAGGAGGAGTAAAACAGTGCAGAACAGCACACCAGGTGAAGCGGTTCAGAAACTACCTCACTGCATGCCCCACTCCATCATTAAAACCCTATTACACTACTTTGATTTGGAGACTTGCAAAGGTCCATCCAACACTGTGGTGATGTGGTTATCGCTTCATGCTATTACCTTGTATCACCCAAGCGTTAGTTATGCCTGCTGCTAGTTCACCTGATTATGCCAACAGGTACTAAGGGCAGAATCCTATGCAAGTTTATACAGAAAAAAGTCCTATAACTCTAGGCAGCAATGCTGGCACATGTAGTACATTTTTTTGTCTAAAGGTGCATAGGATTGTGTCATACGTTTTATGTTATATCTCTACAGTACAAAACAGTAATATAGATTCCTTTCCTTCCCTGCTTTCTCATATGCTTACAAGAATGTAGAAAAATAGCATACACTTTGCTTTCACAAGGGCAATGAATAATTAAAATCAGGAACACTAAAGTCATGAGTCTATGTTGCAGATGGAAAAACAGAGGGGTTGCTGCTGGTATAGTCTGCAGATAGACTACTATAAAGGGACGGGAACGAGCACGCCCTCAACTTTCATTTCTGAACAACAGAACTGGAATGCTTTCATTTTCCAAATGGACCACATATGCACAATTCACTTATCTTTCTCTTTCAGCCTCCAACACAGAGCTAATAGCTTGCCTAGAACACCACTAAAGGGTGATGGACAGATTGATTACAGTTACAAAATATATTGCTATAAGAGTTTGGGTTTTCTAATAGCAGAATCTAAAAAGTTTTCATCCACAGCTTGAGATTCCAAGTTGTATTTCTTAAGACTGGTGTCTGATGGAAGAATTTAATATGGCTTCAACTAAACAACCTCAGCACTGTCATGCCCAGCTGCACATGCACAGCACATATATAAAACACCCCACTTCCACTTACCTCACTGTCTTGGATAGTCTCTTCACATCCAGACAAAGCCTGTGACACACTTTCTGTACACTGCGGACACAACCACACCAGATCCCGGAACACCTGCACCACCGCTGCAACAGATATATATTTATTAAAACATTTTTATACTATGTTTTAGCCCTAACAAGGATCCCCCAACAGTAAAATTCCAATACATTTAAAACCAGATAGAAGCAAAAGCAAAAGATAAATAACTAAAACAAAAATCATAGCTAACAGGTATAAAATGAACTCAAAATTTGGTGGAATGAAAACACCTTAACCACTTGCCCAAAAGGCAACAGAAAAGGGGTCAACATCTCCTCTCTTGAGAGGGAATTAGAGGACTGGGATGCTGCTACTGAAAAGGCCTCCTATGTTCCCACCAACCATACCTTTCTTGGTGGCAGAATGTAGAGCAGGACCTCCAAATAAAACTACAACTGATGGACAGGTTCATACAGGAAGAGAAAATTCCTGCAAATGAACTGAACCCAAGTCAATTAGTACTTTCAAGGCTGTAATCAGCACATTGAACTGGACTTAAAAACAAACTGGAATCTTAAGAGGATCAGTGTAATACAGTCAAAAAAGCAGACAACAGAAATTGCTCTGGCTGCAACATTCTCTGCCACCTATAGTCTATGAATACATGGCAAGGAGTGCAGACTGCATAGCAGGAAACCAATGTAACGGTGGTCAATTCTGCTTTCTCCAAGAAGGAGCACAACTGCTACATCAGCTGAAGATAGGCAAGAGCATTCTTGGCCGGAGCAGCCATCTGGCAATCCAGAATAATCCTGGGCCAAGGAAGCACAGACTGCTAACCTTGTTCCTCCAATTGAGCGTAGCTGACTTAGAACAGAAAACACTTCCTATCCTGGGTCAAGATTTCAGCTGATGAGTGATATTACTTTATTGTTTGAATTAACTTTCAGCTTAGCCCATGGGGTCCTCTGAGTTCTCAAAAGAAAATCATTTCACACTGCAATAAATAACTTAAGCTGTCAAGAAAATATTTAAGAGGCTTCAAATTTGCTGAGATAGGTGGAATCATGCTCCATCTTCATGGTTTGGGATACCTGTTTCAAGAATGCAAATAAATGCTGCAGGCAATCCGAGTATAACCACAAATGCTTTACATTTTAGAAGTATGCCAATGAAGTCTGAAATGTAATTTCTGCAGCATCCTCCAACATGTAGAAATTTGACAAAAAGAATGATCACATGACAATTAAGAAATTATATGACTAAATATGCAATAGCACAGTTGCCTTTTTTAGATTACTACATTACAGTATTAATGTGAAGGACTGGGATAGTTTACCTGAAGTTATATGTTCCTGCTTCAGCTCAAGGAGTTCTCTTAGGATCCCCACACACTGCTCTGTATATGTCCTTGCAATGTTGCCTGCAAAGTTCACAACACAGCTTAAACAAATCTAACAAAAATTTGAGATTACAAACGCAAGCACAATGTATTTGCTCCAGTGTTGCAGGGACAGGGCTTGAAGCAAAAAACTGCTTCTTCCCTTCAGTCATTTTCTCAAACACGATCTGCTTACACTCCCCATTTGGAGCTAGAGTGCTCAACCAGAAGGACAGGAAGCATCCCTGGACTGCTGTTATGCCCAAACCAGACAGATACTCAGCCCAAATGTTTCCCTGAACATTGTGCCAGTCACAAAGAACTAGCCAGCAAACAGAGAAACAATCTGCTGACATTTAGTCTGTGGGAAAACTATCTACTGCATTTTCTATATACATATCCTATTTTTGACATACATTTGTTTGTATGGAAGCAGCCTGAATAAGAAGCCAGCTAACTCACCTATGGCAAAGATTGCTCCCTGTGCAAGCTCTGTTGACACATCAGTGCAGTAGTCCCTCAATTCCTCTAGTACCTGCTGCACATTCTCATCATTCACCAACTTGCATAGCACCTCCATTTTCTGGCATTTGATGTAATGTGGTTCTGAGTACGAGCAGAAGAACTTCTTGTAATGGCTGCTGAAGTGACCAGGAAAGCTATCTAAGATCTGGCGTACATGACACAAGGCAGTGAAGCAGAGTTCCCTACTCTCAGAAGTGCAAGCTGCCAGGAGTGGCCCCTTTACTCTCACCAACACATCTGCCTGCACATGGGGAAAGTCTCTGGCCAAAACCAAGAAGAGTTTTGTGGCAGCCATCACCACACTGGAACTGCTATTTTTGAGATACCCATCCAGTAAATTAAGAATGTCAAAGAGCTCTTCTTCACAGCGGGGCTTGTAACGCAACAGGAAAGTCAGCACCTCACCCTGGCCCCATTGGTCTAGATCAGGCATCCTGTCAATAGAGAAAACTGAAATTAATTCTATGACTATGGGAACTATTATTGCAGTTTTGGCTTAGACCCAGTGGTCTGCAGGCCAGTTGTTAGACAGAGTCACACCAGCACCACTATAAAGATGACTTATAAGACCAAGGTTGTAAATGACAAAGGGAGCATCAGCTATTGGGCAGTTTAGAAAGAAAACATAAAAGCAAAACGGGTGAGTGATTAGCTCAGTCAGCTGGCACCTGGAGGAACTGTCA
Organism: Varanus komodoensis; assembly: GCF_004798865.1. Lineage (NCBI taxonomy): Eukaryota > Metazoa > Chordata > Lepidosauria > Squamata > Varanidae > Varanus > Varanus komodoensis. The sequence continues at coordinate 136,616,246 of NW_025335268.1, forward strand.
TTCTTCACAAACATTATTAGCTTTTCCACCTTATGTGTCTTAGTTTACAGTTCTGACTTGCAAGAACTTCATTCGTTTGAGTGCAACCAATTTATTTCTCATCTAGATATACATTAATTCCTCATGAGAGCAATACTGAGTTTTTTAGACTCCAATTCTATATCCACCTACCTAGGAGTAAGACCAACTGAATTTAGTGGGGCTTGCTTTTGCATAAACAGTGGATAGTATGCACTGCAAACTTGTAAGATGTGGCCTCTAGTTTGTGGGACTGGCAAGCAACATAGGCAGGGCATGAATGGGAAGAAAAAGTTGGTATTTTTGAATAAATAGTGTCTCCTAGACTTATATGCTTTATTTAAACTTATACCATGCTCTTTCCCTAGTATATTTTGATATCTAAAAGATGCTCATAAACAAATTTAACTGAAATATAGTAATTTTCCTAAAATGAACTTTGGTGGGCAAGATCCTAAAATAGAAGAAAGACGGTGCACATCTACATGTCCACATATTAGTATGTGGTGAAATCAGAGAATTAGAACCTAAGACTGTCTTTCCATTTAGTCTTTCCATTTAGACAGAAAGAACTTTGGTTATTGGGTGGTATAAAAGTGAAATTAACAACTCTTCCAGCAGCTCCCAGCTAGGAGTCCTAGGACATCTTTCTGTCCAAATATGCACAGCAGTGCAACATTAGTGGCCTTCACTTCAAGTTTCTTTTTGTTTCATTCAGTACAGTTGTACTACACATTAAGTGTAAGAAATTCTATGAAGCCTTGTACAGCAAAAGGGCCTAATAAACTGAATTACCTATTCCCATCCATAAAAAGAGGAAAATCTTGGATAGTGCAGTGACTTATCAACAATGTCAAGAGCCAGTTTGCTGAGAGGCTGGATTCTAAGAATGAACAGAATAAACACAAAAGATATGAGTTATTTCCACTTTACAGAATATTTTTGGGGAGAACATACCTGTTAAGTAGATGGTGGGCAATAGGCTTGTTGATGACAACTCCTCCCTCATGTTCTAGGATTTCCTCTAGAGCTCTTAAACAATTTACCACTACAATAGGATCTTGGTCACGAAGCAAACTATACAACTCATTAACCAGTGCAGCATCTGAAAAAGTTACAGAATATTAATACTTCCAATAAAAATCTGCTTAGAAGTACTTCACCTATAGGAAGTGGTCCTGATGTATTTGTGTGAGTATATACACCAGATTATCATCCCCAAAATGTAATCCTTCCAATAATAAGTCTATTTTCTGAAAATAATTGCTGCGAAATGTTGCAAGGGGGTGGCAGGGGTAGAAGATAAAAATGACCCAAAAGAACACATCTTCTGCAAAGGTGGCCTCTAGCCTCAAAGGACTTCAAGGAGAAGATTTGCTCAGTAAAACTATGCTACAACATGCATGCCCTGTTCTCTGCAGTACAGCATCAAAATAATATGCCCTCATATTTGTTTCAGTATTGTGAAGATGGATGGGGTGGGGGGTTGAATAGACTGGGTAAAGCCAATACACTTATTTACCAACTTCACTGTCTCCTTGGAGTTTCTGCATCTTTGCACATCCAAGAACAGCTACTCTCCTTACATAGGAAGCTTTGTCTCGCAGACCATTCAGAATTGGCTGTTGAACATACTCCTGCACACCAGGCATCCTATAAATATTACAGGTTATTACATTGTAAGTCCTCCTAAATCCCTCTTCATAATTTCCAAGCTACTCCACTAACTACTGTTCAGTACAGAAACAAATCGGGGCTGTTCTGATGCATACTACTATTTGAGACAAGCTTCTAACAGTTGAGCAGATAAGGAACTGTTCTCCATCCTTTGTACACATCACTCTAAAACTAGTTTCACACTTCAAACTATGTAAAACCAAATGAACAAGCAAGCAAGCAATAAACTTCAAGATCTTCTATAGGTGGGGGCGATAATCCTAAATTACTTTTTTCACCTTAATTTCTTGTCTTTTTATACATTCCTTATAATGCTATAAACATTCATCATCATGATGGCTCTTAGTTCTTTATAAGGTAGTAAAAGATTATTGGCACCACAATTTCCAACAATCTGGCTGAGAGCCAGTGTGGTATAGTGGTTAAGAGCATGGGACTGGGACTCAGACGATCAGGGTTCTAGTCCCCACTCAGCCATGGAGCCAACTGGGTGACTTTGGGCCAGTCACAGACTCTCAGCCCAACGTACCTCACAGGGTTGTTGTTGTGGGGATAAGATGGAGGAGTAGATGTAAGCTGCCTTGAGCCCTTTGTAGGAAAAAGGCAGGATATAAATCAATCAATCAATCAATCAATAACATTTATTTTAAGCTAATTAAATTTAGCTTCAATAGACATGGTCCCAAAACTAGCAAGAAACACAACTTACACTCGTGTACCACTGGCAATACAGAAACCCAAGCCTAAGGATTGCTGTGCCAGGGGTTCAGCCCATATTTGTACTTGAATGAGTAACATGACAAGGCTGTGTGTCTCCAGTGAAGACCAGAGCAAACAGCACCACTTTATTTATTTCCAAATTCAATAATTGTCTTACCTCAGACTGCACATACTGCGTAGAGCCAGTCCTCTAACCATGGGGTTGGGATCTGAGCAGTCTTTGCACAAAGTATTGATAGCTAAAAGAGCTAGATCTGGCTTCAGTGGAGCATACGTGCACATGTACAAGTATACTAGCTTCTTCTGAACAATGTCCACTGTGGCACTAGCCTTAACCATCTCCATAAAGACACTTGACACATCTACACCTTGAGTCATATGCCTGAAAGCAAGAGATGGAAAGATTTAAATATAAATCATAAGATCAAAATATAGCCTGAAAACAGCCACAGCCAGTGCATAAACAATAACAAATTCTGATTCACATTAGAAGAAGAGTGACAAGCCATTGCTGGCACATAAACTGTGCAATAAAAGCTTCATGATGATACTAGAGGGTATCAGAAGAGGGGACCAGAAGTCATGAGAAGACATGAAGAGGAAGCTGTGCTGCAGCATGCAAGATTTTAACCTCAGGCCAAAGATCTCCATTTTAAGCTTTAAGCAATCACACATGCTACTTCTATTCTATTTTATTTTATTTTATTTTATTTTATTAAAAGCTGTGGTAGTTCACAAGTGTGACAGCTAGCAATCTTCTTTCTACAGAAGCCAAACTATCTGACAGGTTTATTGTTGTGTAGCAGATGCACAGAACATAAATGAGCAAAGCTCCGAACCTCAAGAAACTGCATGGCCTTGGCTTTATTAAAATATCTAAGTAACCATAAAGAGATATAATTGATGCTACACACAAAACATTCACTAACTCATTCCAACAAGAGACTTTTAACATCTCCTTTGTTAAAATTTTCCCTAATGCAATACTTTTTCCCATGTTACTAAGACAGCCATTCCAGGGGGACAAGATAATTTGGACATAAAATATTCACCAATCTTTCATGGCCTTAATTAAAATACTTAAATAATTGGCAGGTTGTACTGTACAGCACAAGCAGATCAGGCCACTGACCTGATCACTCGCTGGATAACATTCCTGTAGCGGAGATGGTCAGCTTGCACATGAGGGTTAGAGAGTGCTCTCTTCAGCTCCTTCAACGTATCCTCTGAACCAAGGTATGGCATCTTGTAGAGACTCTAAGCACCCAGGAGGTGGTGACTGCTGAAGAATCTACTGCAGTAGTCACAAATAAAAAAAAGGTCACTCCATAAAGAATGCAATGTACTTCAGTTAGTATTCCATCTTCTCCCTTCACTCTCTTCTTCTATCATCTGCTGTTTTCACTGTAGAGACTATTGTTATTAGTATAGCATTTTACACAGTAACAAGTTGACAAGGGCCTCAAGGAGCTTAAAATATTTTTTAAAAATCAACACAAGGTGTACAACAGAGAGGGGGAAAACCTGAGGGAAAGGACAGAGAAGAAATCACACTTAGGCTTCATTTCAGTAAGGTATGGGGCGAACGATGCTTAACACCAACTTATGTCATTCTTACAAAGCCTAGAACTGCTGGTCTAACAACTGGGCCAGGCCATTTCCTTATATAACTGTCATACCTGAGCAGGAACCAAAGTAGCTATAGTATGACCAGTCACTGTCATAACCTGTCCTGCAGATGACTGCAACGAGGAAGGGTTAGAAGAAGCTCTGTAGGGTATAAATGTGGTAAAACAAAGGGTTGTAACTAGATGTCAAGTTGTAGCGCTCTAGCAAAGACATGGGAATATACAAGACTGCCTTAAATAGAGTAGTCCCTCTAGAAACATAATCATTAGGAAAATAGTAAAGAGCCCTGATGGACAGGATTACTGTCCCATTTGGTCCAGCATCTGGGTTCACACAGCAGCAGCCAGATGTTTTGGGAAGCCCACAGGCACGACATAAAGGGGAAAGAGCCCTTTCTTTTTGTAGTTCCCCAACAACTTCTATTCAGAATCATGAGGACAATGATCGTGGAGATGCAACGCAGCCAGTGAAGGCTAGTAGTCACTTTCCTCCACAACGGGTAGCCCCTCCCCAGGATTTTAGACAGGGTCTTTCCAAGCTCCACCGGGAGATGTTACGCTGTGGCCCTAAAGCCGTGGGCGCGCAAAGCGTGTATTCTAACGGCGAGTCGCGTCCGGGTCCGTGTCGGGTTCCCGCCCCGTTCAAGCAGCCCCAAAGGCCCAAGATATAATTAGGCACCTCAAGAGGGAAAGATGTAGCCGCTGCTATAGAAACGCCTGGGTGGGAGGGGCCTCATCTGCCAATTAGGGTCGTCTATAGAATTCGGCAGAACTTGAGAGAGAAAATGATGCGCGACAACTCTTCCTTCCTACTCGCATACCGACCGGAAAGGGATTCTCATCTTCCCAGCTCTCTACCAAAACTTCCGGTTATCATTGGCAATTCATGGAAGCTTCCATGTGCGGGGACAACGCCGCTATTTGAATGCAGTCAGATCAGGGTTTGGAATTCCTTTTCGTAAACTTCTCTGAAATCATCACACCTGGAAAAAGACTGTGTTTAGCAGTTTCATAATTTCTTCTTTTCCTCTTCTTAAAAACCCCAAAGCGGTAACATTCTAGTATGTTTCATAATAGGACAAGGAAAGGCCTTAAAGAGTTTGAGTGGGGAAAAAATCAACATCACATATCATGCAGTACAAGGATAAAAGCTGCACTTGTTGAATTTCTACAGATGATGGCACCCATGTTTTTAAAAAGCGCATGAATATTGCATTTATCTTTAGTTTGAGAGGGGAGGGCACGCTGTTACCCAGCCTTCCTTATGCTAAAATGCTGAATTTTCATTCGTTTCTTACGGCTGTCGGTCACTTTCTTCCCAACAGATTTTTTTAACTGCGTCAAAAACCCAGGAAATTTCGTTATCTGTCTAAAGTTTTGAACATCTAGCTCTTTAGAGACGTCTATTGGATGAGCAAAGCTACTGACTATAGTGCGCATGCGTTACAGAACTATATAGAGCATGCGCTGTCGGCTCTTTTATGTTGCGAGCGGCAGGATTCTATTTGGGATAGAGAAGCCGCCTGGCGCGTGGCGCCTGCGCAGTGCCTCGGGAGTGGCAATCTTCTTTTCTGGTTTTTCTACTTTTGGCGGGGAGAGCTCGTACGGGATGAGCGCTAGGCTGGGGGCTGCTTGTTCCAGGATGCGTCTTGTAAGGGTGGAAGGAGTCCCGTAGCTTGCAGCGGTGAGCCGCCCAAGGTCGCCAAGGGGCCCCCATTGGAAAGCCTTTTTTGCCGGCGGTGGCGTGTACCCCGATGCCTTTTGCCGCGCCACAAACTCGCAGAGCACAGTAAGCTTCAGCATCGCTCGCTACATCCTGGTTTTGGGAAGGGAAAGAGGATCGTGTGCTGGCGTTGGTCCTGTGCTTCTTGCTCGATCTGCAGCCCCCGCAGCCCTTGCGTGTTCATTCAGACGTTCTCCAAGTTCAGTGTTGCTTAGCAAGTACTTAAGTTGCACAGGATAGGGCCGCCCAGTTGCACTGCTAAGTACACGAGGCATCCAAAAGGAACCGATGCTGAGTTAGGGGCACGTAAACCGCATAAGGTTGCAGCCCATAAGGCGCTCTCTTTTATTACTGACCTGCGGCACTCTAGCAAGCCTTTTTACCCCTAAAAATCTTTGTCATTTCAGTGATTTCCCAAAACGTTTGCATACCAGCCTCCCTCCACCCGTGTTCTCCTTAGGTCTGCTAATGATTCTCAGTCCAAAGTTTTAGCATTAATACTTGTTTGTTAGAAGGCTTATAACGTGCAGCTCATACATTCTTATAACTAAGAACTGGATACAAATCCTAATGCCAACCTACTGCCTTTAGTTCTTGCATGCCTTCATTAATTGGTTTTTGTTCTTGAATAAGTCGTCTTTTTGGCTGAAAGCTTTCTTGGGGAATTTCTAGTTAAACACTCACAGCATAAACTTTTTCAGAATTGGTTAGTAGGCAATCTTGGACAATATTAATTATCACCTCAGCCACTGTTTATTGAGCTTGCAGTGTCAGGAGCTCCTGTAACTGTCAAGCTTTTTTTTACACTTCCAGTCTGGGTGGGATAACTTAACACCTTAAATACATGAAGGATTGGAAGATCACAAAGGCTCAACACCTTTGCTATCCACCTACATGTAGTAGTTGGCACACACAAGCATCTAGAGTGATTTTGTATAGAGTCATCCCAACTTATCCTACAGTTACACATGGAATTTGATGCATAATAGTAACTATAGGAAAGGATAGAAATACCTTAAATAAATCAGTTTTTGTTGGAAAAGTGAGTATTTAACAAATCAGAATAGCAGCCTTGCAGCACCTTAAAGACTATTGCATTTATGAGAGCACAAGTATTTGTGAATATAGTCAGTTTCAGATATGGGGAAAGAGAGAGTGGAGTACATTTGCGAGGTCTTTAAGACACAAAATGCAGAAAGAGAGGGCTAGTCACAAACCAGTTGCTAGTGATAACACAAACATCTGGAAAATTGTTAAAAGAGACAGTGTAGCTGATGTTTCCTTGTCATGTGATCAGATGGAAATCTGCAAATTGCATTATAGAGAATCCAAGAAACCTGGGGAAGGGGAACACATCACAGAACAATGACCCATCTCCTTCGGTCCTTATAGAATATGTAGGTAATGCAGTTCCTATTTCTATTGTTATGGGCCCTTTATCCTGTTCTTCTTCCAAGGAAGGCAGACCAGCAACAAACTTCCAAGGAACTTTATCCTACCCCATTTATCTTCACAACAAACTTCAGGCTGAAAAATAACTGCCAGCAGTCATTTAGTGAGCTTCAGTACTCAAGGGGGTGCTCCTCAGCCCTAGTCTAAGAATTTATTGTATGTGTTTGTTTTAGACATCTATAATCTGGCTTTCTAAAATTTGATTCCAAAGGCAGTTTACAGAAAACTAACAATGCAAATTATAGCAAAACAATATAGCAAATTATACTATCAGCCAGCCATCCCCATAAGCACACACACATTCTGTGTATGTATGTATGCATGCTTTGAATCCAAGATTACACTTTGTCTTTGATGAAGTGGAATGTAGTCGATGACTGCTTATCTGCAATAACAGATATGTTAGTCTTTAAGGTGGCACAAGATTCTTTGTTAGTTCTGCTGCAAGGAACTAACAGGGCTACTCCCTTGGAAATTGTTTTAATATATCTATGCTATATAAGAATACCAATATAATTGTTTTAATTGATCATGTGTAAGCCATGCTGGGAGCCTTTGTGGCAGAGAAGCGGTATACAAGTACTTCAAATAAATAAATAAGCTATGAGAGCCAGTGTGGTGTAGTGGCTAAGAGCCTGGGACTGGGACTCAGGTGATCTGGATTCGAGTCCCCGCTCAGCCATGGAGCCAACTGGGTGACTTTGGGCCAGTCACAGACTCTCAGCCCAACCTACCTCACAGGGTTGTTGTTGTGGGGATAAGATGAAGGAGGAGATGTAAGCTGCCTTGAGCCCTTTGTAGGAAAAAGGCAGGATATAAATCGATAAATAAATAAATAAATAAATACTTGATTCTCCACCTAGGTTCATGCCCTTGATGGTGGGGCTTCTCATTCTAGAGAAAGAGATCTCAATTTTTATTTCTTGTTGATCTATTTTGGTAGAACTGTATTGATGCCCCTCTTTAAAATATGTATATCCAAATTTCTTCCTTGCTTTTACAGGAGCTGGACTGATGAATGGGACTCTGATCCCAGGGACACCCATTGCGGTGGATTTTTGGAATATCAGAAAAGCAGGGGAAGCTCGCTTGTTCTTTCTTTCCCATATGCACAGTGACCATACAGTGGGGCTTTCTAGCACTTGGAACCAACCGATTTATTGCTCTCCTGTTACTGGTCAAATTCTGCATCTCAGGCTGAAGGTATACTTAGGCATAGGTGCATAGTTCTTTAGCCATTCTCTTAGGTGAAACCAACCACTGACTGAACCTTGTTTACACTTATAGGTGGCTGAGCAATGGATCCGCCCTCTGGAAGTGGGAGAGAGCCATGTCTTGGCCTTGGATGCAGTGGGCCGAGAAACCATGACAGTGACCTTGATAGATGCTAATCACTGTCCCGGATCTGTCATGTTCCTTTTTGAAGGCTACTTTGGTGTCATCCTCTACACAGGTAAGAACTTTCTTGGTCATGAGAGTCAGGAGACCAACATTCTAGATTGCATGCAATATTTCCCTCCTGTCCCAGCTTTGCTTTTCATTAATTTATCACCCAATGTTAACTTCTTGACTGCATTTTTAGCCCACTGATCACAGCCTCTGTAGCTCTAGTCTCTCCTTCTGTGCAGTGACCTCACTGCTAGGCCGTTATGGTGCAGTGCTGAGGTGAGCAGAGGACAGGCTGCATGTGGCCCGAAGCATCTCACTGTGCGGCTGGAGGAGCTACATTCATTTTTCTCAGTGGATCAGCTGGGCTTTGTGGAATGGGCCACAGTCTCAGTGCTGCAGCAATGCTGGGATAACAATCCCAAGCTGAGTTGCTAGGATTTCTCAGCAACTCTGAAGCGTCAAGAAAGAAGTGACCTCTGCAGCATATTTGGGTCACCTGGAGAGGAGGCTTTTAACAGCAACTGGGATAACTGTTTCCACTCCATTAATGGGGAAGCAGTGGTCTCCGTCTGTGTCATAGATGTAGTAGAGGAGGCTTAGGCCTTCCCCCAACAAGCATATCCCTGTATCAACAACAGAGCCTGTGCAGGCTCAGAACCCATGTGTGTGATGCACAGAAACCACAAAGAAGAAATAAGCCACATTGCTTGCTGCCACATTAACCTTATTCTTTAGTTATTTAGGCTGAACTTTAATCATGAACTTCTTCTTGCAAAGTGGCAATTTCCCCTGACTGTCCTACAATATCTCTCACCAGGTGATTTCCGCTACACCCCCAGCATGCAGCAGGAACCAGCTCTGAAGAATGCAAAGGTCATCAATGTCCTCTATCTGGACAATACAAACTGCCATCCCAATATTGTCTTACCATCCCGGGAAACAGCGACTGAGCAAATAAAAAGGGTGATCAGGGAACACCCCTATCACATGGTTAAGATAGGTAAGTAGTCCTCATAGATTGGGAGGAAGTTTCCAGAAGGCTAATCTCAAATCCACTGGCTTGAGAATCCTTTGAAGAGGATGGCCCACAAAGATTTATAGCAACCC